>NC_081849.1:69974689-70328437 GCF_963259705.1 Myotis daubentonii | reverse complement strand
AGGCAAGAATCCCCCAAATTTAAACAGGAAAAAGCAACAGTCAGATTTTCATCTAAAGTGATTTTATAGTAAATCTGAATTTGGCAGTGTCCAATGTTAATACAAAACCTGTCTTCCTATTTGAAGCCTTTCAATAGTAATTCTTGCTGTCTTCCTATTTGAAGCCTTTCAATAGTAATTCTTGCTCTGACCACAGAGTGGTCATGTGGCAGGTTCTCTCTAGAGAAAACTAGAATTCCGTCCAGTGTGTGGTTTCCCACGCCCACCCCACTGGCCCTGACTGAGCTCTGTCCCATGAATACCAGGCAGAGGCCACAGCTGCCCTGTTACAGGTCTCTTGTTTATTTCCAGCTCCGTTGCCTTCCTTTGAAAACTGAGATTTTGGGTCTCCCTCCTTCTCCTTGCCATTTTTTTGCTTTGTTTTTTCTCTTTGCCTCTTCCTCCTTTGCTGATGACACCTGTCCCTCCAGAGTGACATCAGCACCCCTGCTCTGACTGACCAAAAAGTCCTTGATCTCCTAGGCATAGCTCCCATCACACAGCATACAGATGGCAGGGTCTGATCCATGATGACTGTCTGGATGTCATATTGGCATTAGAAAGGCTGCCTTTCCAGAGGCTGGTGATTTCCTCCCTCTCTTTCTCCCTGGGGCTTCCTGATATGGTGACAAACATGAGAAACTTCCCTTTCTCCATCACTTTAAATATGGTCTTGGGCTTGCCTGGGATATCTGTGAGAAGTCCAGAGGTGCTGAGGGTCTTTTGTGCTCTGGGAGGTCTCCTACTTCTAGGTCATCATCTTTCTTCCACTGTTCCAGAAGATGTGCCATGTTCACATCATCATAATTATAGATATCCTTCCAGGGAAATGGGCAAGCCTCTCCAGGCTTACCAGCGCAGACCTCTGCCTTCTGGGCCCCTGGCGGCAGCAGCAGATCAGAGGCATAGAGTAGAACCATGGCCACCATCCTTGCCACACTGACAGTCTTAGGGAAGTCAGCTGACATCTTAGTGGAGTTCCCTTGCAGGTAACTAACTGCTTTTCTTCTGCTGCTTTGATGATTCTCTTTGTCCTTATCTTTTACATTTTAATTATGTGTGTTGGTGTGGGCCTCTTTGTGTTCATCTTGTTTGGGACTCTTTATGGTTCTTGCACTTGTATGTCTATTTCATTCATCAAGTTAGGGAAGTTTTCTGGCATTGTTTTTTCAAATAGGCTTACAATTTCTTACTTTTTCTCTTCTCCTTCTGGCATCACCTTGATGGGAATGTTGGCATACTTGAAATTGTCCCAGAGGTTGCTTATACTATCTTCATTTAAAAAAAAATTTTTTTTTACACTTTTCTTCTTGCTGTTCTGATTGGATGTTTTCTACTTATCTTACAGATCTCTGATTTGATCCTCTGCTTTATCTACTCCACTGTTGATTCCCTGTAATGTATTCTTCATTTCAGCTAGTGTATCTTCATTTCTTTCTTTTTAAATGTATTTTTATTGACTTCAGAGAGGAAGGTGGGGAGAGGAGAGAGAGACATTAGTGACGAGAGAGAATCATTGATCAGCTGCCTACTGGGAATCGAGTCTGGAATACGGGCATGTGCCCTGACCCCAAATCGAACCATGACCATGACCATGACCATGACCTTCTGTTTCATGGGTCCACACTCTACCACTGAGCCACACCCACTGGGCCTCATTTCTGACTGGTTCTTTTTTATGTTTTCTGCTCTGTTTTATGTTTCCTTCTAGAGGCCCGATGCAAGGGGCTCGGCCCTCACAGCCCCTACTGCATCTGGAAGGTCGTTCGGCTGTCCGTTCTAATTAGCATATTATACTTATATTATTATAGATCTCACTAAATTCATCTATTCTTCATTGAGCATCCCTATAACCAGTGCTTTGAACTCTGCATCTAATAGTTTGCTTGTCTCCATTTTGTTTAGTTCTTTTTCTGGAGTTTTGTTCTGTTCTTTAACTTGGGTGTTTTGTCTTCTCATTTTGGCAGCCTCCCTGTGTTTGTTTTTATGTATTAGGTAAAACTGCTATATGTCCCCCTAGCTTGGTAGAGTGGCCTAATGTAGTAAGTGTTCTATAGGGTCAAGTGGCACAGTCTTCCTAAGCTTGGCACTCGAGGTACCCACCCCCCTCCACACATACACACACACACACACACACACACACACACTCAGTGTGGGCTGTGTACACCCTCATGTTGTAGTTTAGCATTGCTTTCTGTTGTCACCTCAATGGAAGGGATTGACCCCTAGGCCGATTAGCTGCCAGGACTGGCTCCACCACTGTGGAGGATCAGCGGGCTCTGGTGCCGCTGAGTCTGCTCCTTGAGTGTGTTGCTTGGGAGGTGGTTTGGTTATGGTGCTTCAGTGTGGTTTGAGACTGGCTGTGCTGGCTCAGAGGCATCCTGGAAGATTGCAGGCCAAGGTCAGCCTCTGCCTGTGTTCTGCCCAGGGCCACTCACTATGAGCTACAAAGTGATCTGCAGGTGGCTGCTACTTGTGTTGGGCTTGGAGGCGCCCTGGCAAGGCCCAGCTGCAAACCAAGGCTTGCTGCTGCTAGTGCAGGGCTTGGGGCCACTTAGCAAGAGGTATGGGGCACACTGAGGCCATATGCTACTTGTTTGAGAGATTTTAGGAAAATCTGAAGCATGAGTCAAGAACAAGTCACTTGTATGGAAAAACCACTGGAAACAGCCTTGGTGGGCCTAAAAATTGGGTGCTATTTAGAATATTAATCACCAGGGCAGGGCAAACAGTGTGAGCGGGGTTGATGGAGTCTCAGATAAGATGCCTGTCTGACAACTCTGTTGGGGGAGGGCTCATCAAAAGAACAGTGGCCTCTGCTGCCGGGGTCCAGCCCCAGCGGGTCCAGGGGTTCCCCAAAGGTGTAGACGGAGTCGGCGAAGAAGGAATGACACGGAGACAGCGTTCAGTTGATCAGCAGCCTAGCCAGGATCTCCAGCCAAGTTCTGGTCTCGATCTCCAGAGAGGTTCTGCTTCAGATCTCCAGCCAGGTTCTGTGTCCATGTTGTCTTGCTAGGTTCTCCAGCCAGGCTCCGTCCAGGCTCTCCAGCCAGGCTCAGTCACCAGGTTCCAGTCAGGCTCTCCTGCCAATCTCCGCAGTCAGGTTCAGTCCAGGATCCCCAGCCATGCTCTCTCCAGGCTCCGCCTCCAGGCTCCGAGGCCAGTCCCTGTCCAGGATCCTCCGGCATGCTCTCTCCAGCGAAGTTCTTCTGTCTCTAGAGAACGTTCTGTGTAGGTTCTGTGCCTAGGCTCTGTCTCTCTTGGTCCTGTCTTCCAAGTCCTGTCTCCTAAGTTCTGTCTCTTTCTGTCTTGTTACATCTGTATTTATACCAGTTGATTCAATCCTATCAATCTCTATTACAAAGGTTAGGGCGTTTCTTATCTCCATTCCAGGGAGTAAAGATTATGTAGCTTAAGCATGATTGTTTGTAGTGATTAACTACCCGCCTGGCACTTAGTTAAGGAGTTTCATCCCCTCCCTGACTTCAGGGAAAAATTCCTACCTGGGGAAACAACCTTTCTAAGGAGAGGCATCCCCTCCCTGACTTCAGGGAAAAATTCCTACCTGGGGAAACAACCTTTCTAGGAGAGGCATCCCCTCCCTGACTTCAGGGAAAAATTCCTACCTGGGGAAACAACCTTTCTAGGAGAGGTGACCTTGGTTAAAACACACAGTGCTAAGGGGAGCAAACATATTAAGAACCGCATGCCATATATGCCAGGTCCCTTGAAACAGCAAGGATGGACCGGCTCCCGGCACTCTGCCAGGACTTCTTTCTGGGAGAAAGCTGACCCCCCACCTCAGCTCTTGCCCTGATGCCAGACAATTCAGTTCCTCCCCATATGTCTCTGGTGTCTTTCAAATTGTTGCCCTAGCAATGGAGCTCAGAAGGAGGGAGTCAGAGTAAATTTTTGTGCAAACCTTTTAAGAAGAACTGCCTGGGACTCCAGCCACCCTCAGTCTCCCTCATTCTAAATTCCCCTGGTTGTTTTTTTTCTCTTTTTTTTCACTATATTTTTATTTATTTTTTATTTTTTTAAATATATTTTATTGATTTTTTACAGAGAGGAAGGGAGAGAGATAGAGAGTTAGAAACATCGATCAGCTGCCTCCTGCACATCTCCCACTGGGGATGTGCCCGCAACCCATGTACATGCCCTTGATCGGAATCGAACCTGGGACCTTTCAGTCCGCAAGCCGAGGCTCTATCCACTGAGCCAAACCGGTTTCGGCTCCCCTGGTTTTTATAGCCAGAAGTAATGTGAACTTCTCTTTCTGGTACTGGAACCCTGGTCTGGGGGGGCTGGTGGAGGGATTTTTGCAGCTGAGATATACCTCACAATTTTTATCTAGCCCATTTCATGTCTTCACCCCTTCTACCAGTCTCCATGGGGCTGCTGTTTTAATTCCTTAGTTGTAGGACTTCCATTCAGCCACATTTCAGGTAGTTCTGACTGATAGTTGTTTTGTAGTTTAGTTGTGATTTTGATGTGGTTGTGGGAGGTGGCAAGTGCGGCGCTTACCTACGCTGCCATTAAAGGGAAGTCGACATGGTTTTAAAACTTGGTTTTTGAAACTCCGTATTAAAACAAATATAACTTGAATAAGTTAAGGACTGAGTTAAATGTTCTGATTCAACTTATTTAATGGTTTCTTTAACTAAAATGACTAAGTTATTCTAGTTTTCTTTGCTACTTTGTGATATTAATCTTTTGTTTGCACTTAATAAAAGTCATCCTTGGGGTTAATTATTAAGGGGTGGTGAGATACTGTAAACCTTGGGAAATGAGTTATGAGGAATTGGAGTTAGCAAAATTCAGTGAAGAATTGTTTGTAAATCATTAAAAATTTGAAAATATTAATGTTTTTCTAAACTTGAATTTTCTTTTTCTTTTGTATTTTAAGCGATTAAGAAGATTGTCTACCAAATACAGAACGGAAAAGATTTATCCCACAGCCACTGGAGAAAAAGAAGAAAATGTTAAAAAGAACAGATATAAGGACATACTGCCATGTAAGTTTGAAATGCCCTTCATAGAAATGGAAATGCTAATTAGCAATTTGTAGCCTACACTAGTTTTAGTTTTTCTAATGAATTTGAGTATTAATGAGGTAGTAATTAATCTCTCAAGGTACACTACAAGTTAACAATTTGATTTTGTGCTTCTTGTTTTTTCTTCTGAGTAGTTTTTTTTGTTATGTTTTTTATTGCTTACTTTTCTAAGCATTGAAATTACTCTGGTGCTAATTTCTTTTTCGTTTTTTATATGTCTTCATTCATTATAGAGAGAGAGAGAGAGAGAGAGGACTATCGATGTAAGAGAGAAACTTCAGTTGGCTGCCTCCTAGACACCTACCAGGGATCAAGCCCACACCTGGGCATGTGCCCTGACCAGGAATTGAACCAGCAACCTCCCTCTGGGCCTGGGATAGTCAACCAACTGAGGCACACCAGCCAGGGCTTAACTTTATTTTAAATACTGAAAAATCCAAAAATTTTGTGGATTCCCTATTCAAAGTTATTTCATTAAAATAAAATAACATAGGCCCTGGTCGAGTAGCTCTGTTGGTTAGATCATGTTCCTGATGATACACCAAGGTTGCAGGTTTGATCTCCTCCGGTCAGGGCACATACAAGAAGCAACTGATGAATGCATAAATTAGAACAACATATTAATGTCTCTCTAAATCAATAAATTAAAAGTAAAATAAAAAAGACAGATACCTCAATAAAACTGTTTGTTTGTTTGTTTGTTAATTGTCACTTGAGGATATTTTTCCTATTGATTTCCAGAGAGCGTGGAAGGGGGAGGTAGGGAGAGGGAGTGAGAAAGAGAGAAATATTGATGTGAGAGAAACACATTGATTGGTTGCCTTCCACATGTGTCCCAAACAGGGCCACAACCCAGGTACATGCCCTTGACTAGGAATTGAACCTGTGACCCTTCGGTCTGCAAGCTGATACTCTAGCCATTGAACAACACCAGCCAGGGCAATAAATTTTTTTAAATCCTAAATTATTAATTTTTATTTGTTGTTTATTCACAATTAGAACCTTTGCTGAGCCCTGCTGATGTGGCTTAGTTTGTTGGGCATTGTCCGGGCACCAAAAAGTTGCTGGTTTGATTCTCCGTCAGGGCACATGCCCAGGTTGCAGACTGGATCCCCCGCCAGGGTGTACAGAAGGCAGCCAATCAGTGTTGCACTTCCATATCAATGTTTCTCTCTCTCTCTCTCTCTGTCTCTCTCTCTCTCTCTATTTCTCCCCCTCTCCCTCCCTCCCTTCCTCTCTCCTTCTTTCTCCCCCTCTCCCTTCCTTCCTTCCGCCCCTCCCTCTCTCTCCAAAAGTCAAACTTTCTTTTTTAAAAAAAAAGAAAAGAAAAACCTTTGCTGATTAAACTCTGTTTCGAATACTAACAACCATAGACCTACTTTTACCCCTACCCTATACTGATAGCATTATATTCTAGTAATAATAATGTAATTATATTCTTAAATAGCATAGTAAACACTCATTAAGCTTTTGGAAAATACACTCCGCTTTCCTTCCAATTCACCTCAGAATAGTGGATGGTATGGGTTTCTTCTGGATAGTGTTAAGCAAGATAATCTTAAAATACTCTTAACTGTGCTCTAGAATTAATTACGTACTCTTAAAAAAAGACAGTTTCTCCACCTTTTTCTGTAATCTGGGAAAATGAATCTTAAACAGCTTCAGGTTTCTGTTTTCATATTTTATATTTCATTCATTGATTTTACAAAATATTTTGATCCTATACTGTGCTCTGGGGATACTATAGAAAACAAAGTGACAAAACCTCCTGCCCTTATGAAACTTTATATTCTAGTCATGGTGTTGGATAATGAATACAAATAGCATGGGTGGTCTGTCAAATGGTGACTAGTGCTGTTTTGAGAATAATATAGTAAAAATGAGGAGCATAGAGAAAGCTGAGAACAGAATGGGGAAGCTTTACAATTTTAAATACGGGAGGGTCAGTAGTGTGTTGTTAAATTGGCCCTTTGAAAAATGAAAGCCCTAATTTTTTATTATTTGCCAATTTCTGTAGTGAATGGATTATTTGCCATAATCACCACAACAAAACTATAAAGTAGATACTGTAATATGCCACTTTGCAGATGAGAAACTGAGACAGGGAGATTAAATAGCTTGTCATACAGCTAATAGAGGATGAGAATTTAAGGCCAGGCAGTTTATATTCAGAACATTGGTGCTCAACTAGGATGATTTTGCCCCTGAAATGACATTTAGCAATGTCAGAGACATTTTGGTTGTGAAAACTGGTTGTGCAGTAGGCAGGTAGCTGCTGGCATCTAGTGGATGTAGGATGTGTACAGTACAGAGGCCCCTCCTCCCCACAATAAAGAATTATCTAAGGCCAAAATGCCCATAGTGCTAAGGTTGAGAATCCTTGCCCTAGAACCTGAGCTATGGGCTATAGTCAGAGTGGCAGTGTCTTTTCCTTTAAATCATAATAAGGTTTGATAAGTCAATTTCCAATAAGTTTGTAGTCACTTTAATTTAGAAAATTATATTGAAAGTAACTGTACTTATAGATGTATGTTTATTTATTGTTAAAAGCATAATGTTAAAGTTGTCAGTTTCTTTTACATGTTTAGCATGACCAGTGCTTGCAGACACAGTATTTTTTAAAACAGCTTTATTGATATAACTAGAGGCCCAGTGCACCCTGCACCCTCTCGAAGTCCAGAGCTCTCTAGGGATGTCTACTTACCAGCTTAGGCCCACTCCCCAGGGGATTGGGCCTAAGCTGGCAGTCAAGACATCCCTTTGGCAGCCTGGGTGCCCTGGAAGGATGTCCAACTGCGGCTTACGCCGGCTCCTCTGCAGCTGCCTCTGTGGAAGGCGTTGCGCCAGGACCAGGACCAGGACCAGGACCAGGACCAGGACGGAGCAGCCCCCTCTCGGGTTGCCTCTGCAGAAGGGGTGGGGGTGGGGTGCCAGGACCGCCATGGCTAGCTTGGCAGCTCAGGCTCACTGTCCCCGCCCCCAACCCACTGGTCATTCCGGCAGGTGGTTCCACTGTCTAGTCTAATTAGCATGTTAACTCTTTATTATATAGGATTACATGCCATAAAATTTACCCATTGTAAGTGTACAATTCAGTGATTTTTACTAAATTTATATGGAGTTGTGCAACCATCAAAACAATACAATTTTAGAACATTTCCATCACTCCAATAAGATGATATGCCAGTTTGCAATCTTCAGCTGCAGGCAACCACTGCTCTGCTTTATGTCTCTATAGATTTTCCTTTTCTGGAAATTTCATATAAATGTAATTGTACAATATGTAGTCTGTGCCTGGCTTTTTCACTTAGCATATTTTTGATTCATCCATGTTATAACATACATCAGTAGTTCATTTCTTTTTATTATTCAGTTAATATTCCATTTATACCACATTTTGTTTAACCCCTTACCAGTTGAAGAGCATTATGAACAATGCTGTTAGGAACATTTTCATACAAATTATTATCTTCTTTGCTGAAGTATGTCTTGAAACCATTTATACTTTTTAAAAATTGGAATTTTTTATACTATTGAGTTATAAAAATTCTTTATATATCTTAGTAACAAGTGGGTGTTTTTTTTTCAGATACATGATTTGTAAAAATATTTTTTTCTAACATAGTGTGAGGTTAGGATCTAAAATAATTGTGCATGTGGGATTGTTCTAGCACAGCCGTGGGCAAACTACGGCCCGCGGGCCAGATCCGGCCCGTTTTGAAATGAATAAAACTAAAAAAAAAAAAAAAAGACCGTACTCTTTTATGTAATGATGTTTACTTTGAATTTATATTAGTTCACACAAACACTCCATCCATGCTTTTGTTCCGGCCCTCCGGTCCAGTTTAAGAACCCATTGTGGCCCTCAAGTCAAAAAGTTTGCCCACCCCTGTGCTAGCACCATGTGTTAAATACTATTCTTTCTCCATTGAATTGCCTTGGTATCTTTGTTGGAAATCATTTGACCCATACATTTAATTCTATTCCATTAACCTATTCTTAAGCCAGTATCACACTATCTTGATTTCTGTACAGTTGTATAGTAAAATTTAAGCAAGAAATGTAATTCCTCCAACTCTGTTCTTATTTTTAAAAATTATTTTGGTTCTTTGGGTCCTTTGCATCTTAAAATAAATTGTAGGATCAGCTTGTCAGTTTTTGCAAAAATCCCAGTAGGAATTTATTGATCAATTTGAGAAAAATTGTCATTTGAAGGCATACTGACTATTGCAGTTGATGAATAGAAATTGTCTCTCAGTTATATAGATACTAGAGCATTGATGACGAACCTATGACACACGTGTCAGGTGACACGCAAACTCATTTTTTTGGTTGATTTTTCTTTGTTAAATGGCATTTACATATATAAAATAAATATCAAAAATATAAGTCTTTGTTTTGCTATGGTTGCAAATATCAAAAAATTTCTATATGTGGCACGGCACCAGAGTTAAGTTAGGGTTTTTCAAAATGCTGACATGCCGACCTCAAAAGGTTCACCATCACTGTTCTAGAGTCCTGGTGCACGAAATTTGTGCACTGGAGGTGGGAGAGGGGTCCTTCAGCCCGGCCTTTGCCCCCTCACAGTCCGGGACCCCTTGTTCCTTACCGCCCGCCTGCTTGCTGCTCCCTACCACTTGCTGCTCACTGCTCCTTAGTGCTGCTGCGGAGGCTCCTGCCACCACCGCTGCACTTGCCAGCTGTGAGCCTGGCTTCAGGCTGAGCGGCGCTCCCCCTGTGGCACGCACTGACCACCAAGGTGGTAGCTCCTACGTTGAGCATCTGTCCCCTGGTGGTCAGTTCATAGCGACCAGTCATTCTAGCGTTTGGTCAATTTGCATATTAGGGTTTATTAGATAGGATTCTTTCATTTCTCTGAGTAATGTTATATGATTTTCAGTGTACAAGTCTTGTCTTTCTTTTAAAAAACTTCTTTAAGCTGTTGTAAATGAAATTACTGTTATTTTGTTTTCACATTTCTTTTTTACTAGTACCCTTGAACAGCATGGGTTTGAATTACATGGGCCCACTCATACATGAATTTTTTTCAATAACTAACTACTGTTTTAGATTTGAAGGTGGGAATCCATGGGTGCAGAGGGCCAGCTGTGCATTGATCTGTGCCATTTTACATAGGGAACTTGGGCATCTGCAGATTTTAGTATTCACAGGTGGGGGAGGGGTGGTCGCAAGGGACAACTTAAATTTTGGGGAGTCAAAAATTGTAAGTGAATTTTCAACTCCATAAAGGGTGGTGGTAGTGAGTGTCTAACTCCCACGATGTCTAAGGATCAACTGTATAGAAATACAATTTATATTTGTATATCGATTTCTAAAAAAAATCTAGTGACCTTCCTAAACTCATTTATGACTTTAGTAGTTTTCTGTGGCTCCTTTATGATTTTTCACATACAAAATCATGTCATCTGCAAATGATGACCATTTTGCAACTTGCTTTTTTCATTTTGCTACTTTTTACTATGAATCTCTCTTTTGCCCTATTACAGTGGCTAGAACCGCTGGTATAATGTTAACTTAAAGTGGCAAGAGCAGACATCCTTGCTTTTGATAAATTAAAAGTAGTTTCATCACTATTCAAAGATTAATTAGTTTTTTTTCTGGAGCTATCTTGAATGTCTGATTTATTTTATTCTAGAACATTGAAGCCAGTACCAGAATTAAGAAATTTCTAGGTACTCCTTATGTCAAGAATGACCTGTTCTTTGTGTGTTAGAGGGCTAAAACTGAGCTGGCTAGCCTTTAGCAGTGATGGATCAGGGTGCTTTGCCTATCTAATGTTAATTATGTAGATCCTTTTATTTCTTAGACCTGGATTTAGTCTCTTGTGGTTTCTCTTTCCTTGATAACAATCTTATCTATTTTCTTTCTGTTGCCACAGGTTGTCTGTATTTGTTCAAAAAGAAAAAAAAAATTGCTGCTTTAAAGAGCCTGTTGGGTAGCCGACATAGATTTTATCTATTTGGAGTTGAATTCTTAAGAGATTGTAGAGGCAGCCAGCAAAACCATGGGGAGAAATTATTATTTTCATTGCTTTGTTATTCTTTACATTCTGTCTACTCATTTTTATGCTTAATAGGAGTACCAATGCAGAATGTTAAAATGTACTTGATGATGTTATATAATAAGCAGCATAATATCCTATCCCAGTGATGCCGAACCTATGACTCATTTTTTTGGTTGATTTTTCTTTGTTAAATGGCATTTAAATATATAAAATAAATATCAAAAATAGAAATCTTTGTTTTACTATGGTTGCAAATATCAAAAAATTTCTATATGTAACATGGCACCAGAGTTAAATTAGGGTTTTTCAAAATGCTGACACGCCGAGCTCAAAAGGTTCGCCATCACTGTTCTATCCTATATAATAAAACCCAATATGCAAATTGACTAAACTGTGGAACAACCGGTCGCTATGACACACATTGACCACCAAGGGGCAGACGCTCAGTGCGTGAGCTGCCTCCTGGTGGTCAGTGCGCACTCACAGGCTGGCAAGTGCAGCTCCCACCTCCACGGCAGCACTAAGGACCCCTCAGTGGACATCCTCCAAGGGGTCCTAGGACTGCGAAAGGGCGCAGGCCGGGCTGAGGGATGACCCTCAGTGCACGAATGTTGTGCACCAGGCCTCTAGTTAATTTATAAAAAGCCATTTCTGTGCCCCATCTTGAATTACTAAATTCAATTTGTTGCAGTATGGGACTCAGAGATCTTGTGTTTTAACTTGCTTTCTCCAACCCCCAGCTGTTGTCTGATTACAGGTGGATGAAATAAGACTGGTAAAATGTTAATGGACATATGGGGATCCATTATATTATTATATTTTTGTATATGCATAAAATTTTCCATCAAGGAAAAATTCTACAATTCTCATCTTGCATATAGCAGCCCAGCAGCACCAGTCATGACTATCATTTGGGAGCCACTGTTACTATTTGGATTCACAATCCCCAGAAACATTTACTGAGGATTCAAGTGATCAATCAATTATTATACAAAGTCTCTACCTTTAAGATACTTTGAATAGAGGCTGAAAAAGTAATAGATAAAGAACAACATATATAGTATCATTGTATTTGTGTGGTTTTTTCCAACTACTTAGGTATATGCATAAAAATTACTTTTGGAAGATAAAAAAGAACCTTCATATCTTTGCTGGGAAAGAGAGAGCCCTGGAATTCAAGGACAGGGAAAGATTGCTTTTCATTTTATATCTTTCTTTAAAATTTAATTTTTGAAAATCATGTATTTTATTTTAGAAATGAACCACAATTTTATGAAATTGATATTTTTGGACTTTACTGTAAAGATTGTTTTTTATTACAAGTAGATATTTATCTCTCTATATAAAAGCCTAAATGACTGGTACGACCAGTTGACTGAATGACTGGTCACTATGACGTGCACTAACCACCAGGGGGCAGATGCTCAACTCAGGAGCTGCCCCCTGGTGGTCAGTGCACTCCCACAGCCAACCTCCCGCAGCTGGCCAATGTCCTGCAGTCCCTCCCCACGACCGGGCAGCCCTGATCGGTTGCGATTCGGACTGGGCAAGATGGCCCCGATCGCTGGCCAGGCCAAGGGACCCCACCTGTGAAAAGTTCGTGCACTGGGCCTCTAGTTTAATAATAAATAATATTGGCCAAGTGCAGTATTGTGTACTCTTATATATCAACTTCATTCATCTGTCAGAATTTACTAAATTTTTATTCTTTTTGCGAAACATGAAAGCTTTTTTTTCCTAGTAAGAATTTTTGCAAATGAGCTTGTGTATTGGTAGTGCAAACCACATATATGCTTGTTAAAAGCTACAGAGGTTTAAAACCCAGACTCTTGTCTAGAAAATATGGGATGATCCCCAGGAATTTGTATGTTAAAAGAGCTCCTGAGATTATACCGATTGCATCTTTAAAACAGGTTTACATCATCAGGTTTTTGTTTTTAAAGAATATTTCTGGCCAGTGGTTCAAAGTGGTTAGAGCATCAGCCCACACCCCCATGGATCTTGGGTTCGATTCCAGACCAGGTTGCAGGTTCTATGCCTGGCCCCAGTTGGGGCACATGCGGGAGGTAACCAGTGGATGTCTCTCTCTCTCACATCAATGTTTTTCTCCTCCCTCCCTTACTCTCTTCCCCCCTCGAACACCCCCTCACCTCCAAAAATCAATGGGGAAAATATCCTTGAGTGAGGATAAAAAAAAAGACTTTCTGTCAATATGATGTTTAAAATTATTCTTCTGTACCCAGAGTCAATTTTGATTGTTTTTCAAAGTAAATATTTTTACTTATTTATTTAATCTTACTTATGGTTCATGAGAAAGCACATGTCTGCCAACAGAACATAATTTGTGAAATATTTTTTCTTGTAGTTGATCACAGCCGAGTTAAGTTGACTCTAAAGACTCCTTCTCAAGATTCAGACTATATCAATGCAAATTTTATTAAGGTATATATTAGCTTTAAATCTTACTCTGCCATATTTAATGTCTTTCTTCATACTAGTTTATTAAATTGTTTTAAATTGACTAAACATTATACTAGCAAAAGAAATAAAAATAAAATCACAGCCCTGACACATTTTTACGTACTTTGCCTTCTAGTGTCCTTTTTCATAAAGATAGAGTTTTGCCATAGTTTTCTTCTTTTTACCTTAAAGACTTATAAACACTTTACCTATCACTAAATCATTTTCTGTTGTCCCTTTGACTTTATGTACACAGATGTATATGATCATTCCCTATTGTGAAATCATAGGTTGTTTCAGTTTTTCTTAATGGTAATATTGCAATGAATAGTAGTATTCTTTTGAAAAATTTCTTAGGATAAATTGCCAGGGCTGAAATTACTGGGTACTACTGATTTAAAATTTTAGAATATAAACTTAAATTTAAAACTTTTGGCAGTTGCCACCATTTCAAGTGAGACCAAAAATGTAAGATTAAATATAGTCTTCATATAATTACCTTTGATCAAAAGCAGTTAAATTCTTACATGGTTATCAATAGAAAGACAAATTCAAACTGCTATTTGACTACTTTATTCCATTAGCTGTTTTTGAATCTTTCTAATTATATGATAGAATAATTTTAGTTATTTTATATGTGATATTTATACAAATTTTGATACAGTATTTTGTTGGCAAAAAGTATTAAGTAGTAAAAGTTATATGGTAAAATTAATATTTTAATTTTAGGGTTTCAAATAAAAACCTATTTTTCCAAACAGTTTTATTACAAAACCCAAAACAAATAGGTTAAACAAAAACTAATACAAAAGTGATTTGCTGTTTCAGATATTTTTTTATGTTTATATTATTTTATAAACATTGTTAAATGTTTATAAAAGGACATTTGTTTAAAAAGTTCTAGTTTTTAATTGTACTTTAATAACACTGAGTTGTATGATTCCATTATATACTGGTTTAGTATTTTAGTCTGCTATCTTATTTGTTTTATTCTCAGGTTCATTATTAGAAACATGTAGTAGGCATGCAATACACTTTGAAGTTGAATAAATAATTAAAGATAGCTATGGAAGAATCTAGCTAAGGAAGAACTGTTAGCTAGTTTTAGTTTTGTTTTTAGAATCAAAGGATGTTTTTATGCTTCTGCTATAGTTAACTTTGTTGGCTTAAAATTGGGGCTTTTGTTTTTAATTCCTAGCTAAATAATAATTTTTTAAAAAATATATTGATTTTTTACAGGGAGGAAGGGAGAGGGATAGAGAGTTAGAAATATCGATGAGAGAGAAACATTGATCAGCTGCCTCCTGCACACCCCCTACTGGGGATGTGCCACAACCAAGGTACATGCCCTCGACCAGAATCGAACCTGGGACCTTTCAGTCCGCAGGCCGACGCTCTATCCACTGAGCCAAACTGGTTAGGGCGGTACTCTTCTTTAACAAGTTAGCATAAGGCAGTTTAGTACTAATTCTGTGTACCTTGTCTAATAAATACACAAAAGTAATAGCATTTTTTAAAAAGCTGAAGTGAAATGATTGTATTTTGTAATGCTTTTATGTACTATGAAAGAAAAATTATTTGAAAGTGCTTTTAGGTGAAAACAGCAGTACAACTAATAAAATTTGAAACCTTGAAATTTAGGTAAGGAAATAATTTTGGTGATGATAACAAAATTTGCTTTTAACCATTTTAGGGTGTTTATGGGCCAAAAGCATACGTGGCAACCCAAGGTCCTTTAGCAAATACAGTAATAGATTTTTGGAGGATGATATGGGAGTACAATGTTGTAGTAAGTAATTTACTTTTCACAATCTATTTTGAGAAGTATTACATGTAGTGACTTAGACTGTTTTGCTGAATTAAGACATGGAAGCACTTTTTAGCCATAATGATATCTTAATTATAGCTAATGTGTACTAAAAAGCCAGAAACTGATTCTAGGATGTCGCATTAATTTAGGTAGAAAGAGGGTGTGATAACACTTTAAATCTTGTATTATGTCAGTAACTAATAAGACAGCTCCTAAATAATATGAATTGATAGTTAGATGTATAGAGAGACAGCTATATGATAAATCAAGTATAGTGAAATATTAATTGTAGAAAATAGATGGCAGTTATATAGTGTTTACTGTAAAATTATTTTTTGCTTTATGTTTAAAACAACTATATATATATATAAAAAGCCAGCGACAGAACGCTGGAACGACCTGTCACTATAACGCCCACTGCGGCCAGCAAACCGCCTGATCTGGCGTGAGGCTGGCTGGCCAACCTTCCGCGACCTCTCCCCCGGGCTAGCCCTGCTCCCAATCGGCCTCTCCCAGGCCAATCAAGGGTGGGGCGGCCAGCCAACCCCTCAGCGAACCCTCCCCCTTTCCAGCCCCACCCCTGATTGCCCCCCCCTTACCTGTGAACCTGCAGCCCCTCCCCCTGCATGGCCTCACCCTAGATAGCCCCCCCCATCGACCCACCGCCCCTCCCCCCAGCCAGCTCCATCCCTGATCAGGCCCCCCCTGACTCCGATCAGGGGCAAGGCCAGCAGCTATGGCCCCGTCCCCAGTCAGCCCCCCCAATACCAATCGGGGCAGGGGCAACCGGCCCACTGCCCACAGCCCCTCCCCACAGCAAGCCCCGCCCCCAATCAGGGGTGGAGCCTGCTGGCCAACCTCCCGCCATCTCTTCCTGACAGGCCCAGCCCCGATCCCAGCTGGCCGGCCAGACCCCACCCATGCACGAATTCGTGCACTGGGCCTCTAGTTACATTATAAAATGTTGGAGTGGAGAAGCAAATGTAATACCTTTACGTTTAAAGACAGTTGAATGCATTTAACCTTTAGCTAATTTTGTTAAATTCAAGTCAGAAATAAATCTATAATATTCATAAAATATAATTTCTTGCTAGAAAGCCCTTTTAACTCATACTTTTCATATTAAAACTACTTGTTTTGGCAGGCCAAGTGTACTTTTGCTCAGAGTAAAAAGTAATTCTTGAAATTTATATTTTATTAACGAGAGAAAGTTGTGTTTAACTGATAAATTCTTCCTCTTATCCCACCCCCACTTCTTTTTAGATCATTGTAATGGCCTGTCGAGAATTTGAGATGGGAAGGGTATGTATACCTATTGCATATCCTTTTTGTAACTTTATTTCTATGGATATATGTTCTTGTCTTTTATTATGTTTTGAGCTCTAGTAGCTAAAGTAGATGCTATTTTTCTTTTTTGTGTTTGTTTATTTTATTATATAATTAAAATAATAAATTTTTTTGTTGCTTAGTAGTCTTCAAATATGTAATGGTAGTGTAAGTACAATACTATTTATGGACCGAAGTAGAGAGGTATTTTAGAAACAGGAATAAAATTGAGCAATGAAAATGAGTCAAATAAAATAATTCTGATTAATTATTATAAATTTATAAATTGAATATTTTGATTTTTCTTCCTTCAAATACCATTACATTTTTTGTTTATGCTATCTTCAAAGAAAATCCTTCTATCCAAAATTTTTAATAATGGTGTTTTTATACTCTGTACAAGTGAAATTAGTTTTAAACTCACTTGATCTCTTGCATCATCATCATCATCAACTACTATGTTTTCATTGTCAGAGGGAATAACATATTTATAAAGTAGATATTAACACATTGTATACGGGTAGTTTTTATCGCGCGCTAACAGGTGGTGTGGGCCATTTTTGCTAATTTTTTGCGCAAATGGCAACGTTCAGTAAAATTACGATAACTTTAGTTTACGTATTTATACATTACCTGCATTCTACCGCTAGTGTATAAAAAACGTATTAATACGTGTCCCGCGCTCTATTACACTGGTAGAACATATAAATACGTAAAACGTATAAATACGTTTCCCGCATACAATGTGTTAAATAAAACTTTGTGTCCTTTTCTATAAGTATAACACAAATCTGCCGGGGTCCAACCCCAGCAGGTCCAGGGGTCCCCAAAGGTGTGGACAGTCGGCGAAGAGGGAAAGACTCGGAGACAGTGTTCAGTTGATCAGCAGCCTAGCCAGGATCTCTAGCCAGGATCTCCAGCCAAGTTCTGGTCTGGATCTCCAGAGAGGTTCTGCTGTTTATTGTCTTGTTACATCCGTATTTATACCAGTTGATTTTAATCCTGTCAATTTCTATTACAAAGGTTAGGGCGTTTCTTATCTCCATTCCAGGGAGTAAAGATTATGTAGCTTAAGCATGATTGTTTGTAGTTAAATTGATTAACTACCCGCCTGGCACTTAGTTAAGGAGTTTCATCCCCTCCCTGACTTCAGGGAAAAATCCCTACCTGGGGAAACAACCTTTCTCGGAGAGGTGACCTTGGTTAAAACACACAGCGCTAAGGGGAGCAATCATATTAAGAACAGTATGCTATATACGCCAGTTCCCTTGAAACATATGCTGTGCAGATGTTTCTATCCTGCAGCGACTGTGTCAAGCAGCAAGGATGGACCGGCTTCCGGCACAAATCAAACTTATAAAACAAATTATGTGGTGATTTGAAGTTTTCTTTATACTTATTAGTTCATCAATTAAAGTAGGGCCCCTCACCTCTCTGCCTGCCTGCCTGATCACCCCCAACTGCCCTCCTGTGCCAGCTTGATCTCGCCCCCAACTACCCACCCCTGCCAGCCTGATCGCCCCTAACTGCCTCTGCCTCATCCCCCACCACCATGACTTTGGAAGGAAGTCAGATGTCTGGAAGATGGCCAGTTGACCCGGTCTAATTAGCATATTACCTTTTTATTAGTATAGATGTTTTATTAATTTCAGAGATAATGGGAGAGGGAGCAAGAGATAGAAACATCATTAATGAGAGAAAATTATTGATCGCCTGCCTCCTGCATGCCCCACACTGGAGACCGATCCCACAACCTGAGCATGTGCCCTGACCGGGAATCAAACTATGACCTTCTGGTTCACAGGTTGATGCTCAACCACTGAGCCACCCCAGACCGGTTCTTTTCATTCTTTTAATAAGTTCCCATTGTATATTAGTAATAATACTTGATGAAATATTTAAGTTGAATGGAGTGCAGGTTTTTTGTGGGGTTTTTTTTTAATGTTTTTATTGATTTCAGAAAGGAAGGGAGAGGGGGAGAGAGATAGAAACATCAATGATGAGAAAGAATCATTGATTGATTGCCTCCTGCCTGCCCCTTAATGGGGATCAAGCCCAAAACCCAGGTGAAATGAACCAAGCCCTCCTGATTCATGGGTTGACGCTCAATCACTGGACCACATTGGGCAGGCCTATGAAAAGCATTTTGAAATTGATAGCGCTTTGTTTGTAGTGAGCAGTCAGTGACTTAGGGCCTATTAATTTATTTGATAACCTTGACTTAGAATGTGACCTAATGGAAAGAGCATAATTAATGAAATCAAACAAATCTACACTTAACTAGCTCTTTGACCATGGTACAGTGAATTTCTTTAATCCAAAATTTTTAATAATGGTTTTTTATACTCTTCTCTGAGCTTCACTTTTCTCACCCTAACATGAATGATATATGATTATAGGTAATGTATGTATAGTGTTTAACATAAAGTTTTTGATATTAATAGTCATTAGTTTATACCTGAAATATAAATACCAATATAACCCTTTGTTACTGTGGTGTTAGTCACACAGCTTTAATTCTTACTAAATTAATCTTGCATAATTTGTTTTCTCTGATTCAAGATGTTAAAACTACCAGGTAGAAGACAAAAAACAATCCTCAAAAATAATTTAATTATTTTTATCAGTTTCTATAAACTTCTGGGAAAGGAGGTGTGTAGTTTTTAGCCTTCTAACATATTAATAGTGTTGCTGTAACTCAAACTAACAATACTAGATAGTTCAAATTGGTTGCCTTCTGAGCAATATTATCAGCTTATGGTTAACTCCAAGCTGTATGTAATAATTCCATTTACTATATTTGAAGCTATAGGAATTTAGTAAGAACTGATACTGCCTGAAAGTTTAAGTTAGATTCTTATTTAAAGGCTTTCATTTTATTGGATTTTGAGAAATTGTGTCATTTCTTAGCATCGGAATTATTGTATATTCTATTACATTGGCTTTCATTTACTTACCTGATTTCCTAAAATGATCAGCTCTGATATTAGAAAACCAATGAAAATTGAGTGTTTTATTTCTATACCTATTTAAAACAGGAAGGTAAGAGGGGAAACTGATTACATTTTCTGTAATCTATATAATAAAACGGTAATATGCAAATTGACCCTAACAGCAGAATGACTGGAATGACTGGTCACTATGACACACACTGACAACCAGGGGGCAGATGCTCAATGCAGGAGCTGCCCCCTGGTGGTCAGTGTGCTCCCACAGGGGACCTCTGCTCAGCCACAAGCCAGCAGATGGCTGCTAGCACAGCGGTGGTGGCGGGAGCCTCTACTGCCTCCTCAGCAGCACTAAGGATGTCTGACTGCAGCTTAGGTCTGCTCCCTGCTGGCAAGTGGACATCCCCCGAGGGCTGCCGGGCTGCCAGAGGGATGTCTGACTGCCAGATTAGGCCCGCTCCCCCCAGGGGAGCAGGTGGAAATCCTCTGAGTGGTGCCAGACTGCAAGAGGGCATAGGCTGGGCTGAGGGATCCCACAAATTTTTATGCACCAGGCCTCTAGTCTTATATAATAAAAGGCTCATATGCAGATTGACCGAATAGCGACTGGTTGCTGTGACACGCACTGACCACCAGGGGTGCAGACGCTCAATGCAGGAGCTGCCACCTGGTGGTCAGTGAGCTCCCACGGGGGGAGCATCGCTCAGCCAGAAGCTGGGCTCACAGCTGGCAAGCATAGCAGCAGTGGCAAGAGTCTCGCCTGCCTCCGCAATAGCACTAAGGATGTCCTAATGATGGCTTAGGCTTGCTTCCTGCTGGGAGCGGGCCTAAGACGTCAGTCGGACATCCCCCGAGGGCTCTCAGACTGTGAGAGGGCGCAGGCCCGACTGATGGACCCCACCCTCAGTGCATGAATGTCATGAGGAATTTTGTGCACTGGGCCTCTAGTTTCAAATAAAAGTGGATAATTTAAACTTTAATTAATGAGTTTTTGCCATCAATAGAACATTTGAAATGTATTGTTATTTAGTACTCACAATAATCGTATAAGATTAGGATCATTCCCATTTTTACAGGTAAAGAAACTAAAGATCAATTAAAGAGGAAAATTAGTACTTGTAAAATTCTTCTGATACCAAGTAGAATGCTCTTTCTATTATGCCACAGATTTTACATTTAATGGGAATTCAGCCAGATATTAAGGGGATGCTATTTTATAGGCTTTAAAACTTGCCTGACAACTCTTCATTCGAAATGGATCTTGTGCCAGGCACTTTTTAAAAAGTAGGTTTTATTTTTTTTTCCCTAGAGGAGGATGTTCATAATGTTCTTATGATTAACCTTGGGGAGATAACACAGTAACTCTTTTCTTTTTTAAATTAAATCTTTATTGTTCAGATTATTACAGTTGCTCCTCTTTTTTCCCCCCATAGCTCCCCTCCACACGGTTCCCACCCCACCCTCTGCTCTTACCTCCCTGCCCCCCACTGTCCTCATCCATAGGTGTACGATTTTTCTCCAGTCTCTTCCTGCACCCCCAGTACCCCCCCCCACCCCCACCCCCCCCGAGAATAGTCCACTCCCTTTCTATGCCCCTGATTCTAGTATATTCACCAGTTTATTGTGTTCATCAGATTATTTTTTCACTTGATTTTTGGATTCACTTGTTGATAGATGTGTATTTGTTGTTCATAATTTGAATCTTTACCTTTATTTTCTTCTTCCTCTTAAAGGATACTTTCAGCATTCCATATAATACTGGTTTGGTAGTGATGAACTCCTTTAGCTTTTTCTTATCTGTGAAGCTCTTTATCTGACCTTCAATTCTGAATGATAGCATTGCTGGGTCAAGTAATCTTGGTTGTAGGTTCTTGCTATTCATCAATTTGAATATTTCTTGCCACTCTCTTCTGGCCTGCAAAGTTTCTGTTGAGAAATCAGCTGGCAGTCATATGGGTACTCCCTTGTAGGTAACTGAGTTTCTTTCTCTTGCTGCTTTTAAGGTTCTCTCTTTGTCTTTTGCTCTTGGCATTTAAATTATGATGTGTCTTGGTGTGGTCCTCTTTGGATTCCTTTTGTTTGGGGTTCTCTGTGCTTCCTGGACTTGTAAGACTTTCTTTCACCAGGTAGGGGAAGTTTTCTGTCATTTTTTCTTCAAATAGGTTTTCAATATCTTGCTCTCTCTCTTCTTCTGGCACCCCCATAATTCGGATATTGGTATGCTTGAAGTTGTCCCAGAGGCTCCTTACACTATCTTCATATTTTTGGATTCTTTTTTCTTTTTGTTTTCCCGGTTGGGTGTTTTTTGCTTCTTCGTATTTCAAATCGTTGACTTGATTCTTGCAATTCTCTAGTGTGCTGTTGGAACTCTGTATAATATTCTTTATTTTAGTCAGTGTATGCTTAATTTCTAGTTGGTCCTTGTTCATATCCTCGAGGGTCTCACTAGATTTCTTGAAGGTCTCACTAAATTTACCGGCTGCTTCTAGAAAATTCTTGAAAAACCTTATAACCGTGGTTTTGACCTCTATATCCAGTAGTTTGCTTTCCTCAATTTCTGTCATTTGTGACCTGTTTCTTTGTCTCTTCATTTTGGCTGCTTCCCTGTGTTGATAGAGTGGCTTCCTGTGCTAGGTGTCCTATAGTGCCCAGTGGCTCAGCCTCCCCAATTACCTGAGGTGGACACTCTTGGTGCACCCCTTTGTGGGCTTTGTGCACAGTCTTGTTGTAGTTAAGCCTTGATTGTTGTAGGTATCAGTGGGAGGAGTTGACCTCCAGGTCAATTGGCTGTGAGAATCAGCTGTGTCTACAGTGGGAGAACTTCTGTGCTGGAGACACCCTTCTGGGGCAAGACTTGCTTCAGTGGGGCTTTGGTGCTCACTGAGTCTGCCCCCTGAGTGTGTCCCTTATGGATCTGAGGAGTTGTAATCTGGATGGTCCCACTCTGACCACTGGGTACACTGGCTCTTGGATCTCTAACGAGGTGCTAATTTAGCCTCTGCCTGAGGCTACCCAGCAGCACCTACTGAGAGATCTGCAGATTTCTCTTCTTTGTTTGGGTTTTGGAGGTGCCCAGATGAGACCCAGCTGTGAAGCAATGCAAGCTGCTGTGGGGCCTTGGGCCTTCTTTTGGAAGTTCTGGGTCTCTCTGACCCAGCTGCAGTTTGTTAGGTAATTTTCACATTGCAAAGGGCCAGGCCTTTCATATGCAAAAGCCTCTGCACACAGTTTGGGTGGGGCGGGGTCTCAGGGAATCAACAGGGTGGAGCAAACAGCTATGGCTGATCCTCAGTCCTACCCTAAGAGGCCCCAAGTCTCAGTGTCCAGGTAATCGCTGCAAGCACCTCTGAGAGAAAGCCGCCCTCGAGTTCCGACCAATGCCAGACAGTCCAGTTTCTCCCTGTATGAGTCTGGGTCCCCAGAGACTTCCTGGAACTGGAGTTGAGTGCAGTCGGGAGCTTGAGATTCCCTCCCCATTGAAAAAGACAACCGCGTCCTCAGTTGCCAGCCCTTTCCACGTGCGCCTCCGTATCTCTGCACTTTACTTCCGCAGCTCCTCTGAGTCTCAGTGTGCTTTTCTCTTTCCTTCTAGTTGTAGAATTTCCACTCAGCCAGCCTTCCTGTGGTTCTGGATGATGTTTGTTTTGTCTTTTAGTTGTATTTTTGAAGTGGTTGTGCGAGGCAGCAATTTCCGGTGTTTACCTATGCCACCATCTTGGTTTCTCCCACAGTCACTCATTTTTAAGAATAATAGGGCCCTGGCTGGTTTGGCTCAGTAGATGGAGCATCGGCCTGTGGAATGAGGGGTCCCGGGTTCAATTGTGATCGGGAGCACATGCCCCGGTTGCGGGCTTGACCCCAGTGTAGGGCGTGCGGGAGGCATCCAATCAATGATTTTCATCATTGATGTTTCTATGTTTCGTTCTCTCTCTCTCTCTCTCTCTCTCTCTCTCTCTCTCTCTCTGAAATCATTAAAAAGTATATTTAATGATAATAATAAAAAAGAACAATTGGACAAGTATGCATTGTCTCAGCTCCTTGCCTACTGCTGGCAATTTTTCTGTTTTCTGGGAAGGAACGACAAGCTAAACACCTGAACACAAAATATTAATAAAAGTTCAAGAAAAACTATGTCATGGATTACTTAACTAACTTTTGTTTTTGTTTTTGTTTTGACAACAGAAAAAGTGTGAGCGCTATTGGCCTTTGTATGAAGAAGACCCTATAACATTTGCACCATTTAAAATTTCTTGTGTAAGTACCTGTTTATATGTATGTTACTTTAATCAGAAAATTGGCATGCTAGACTGATGAATAATTAAATTATAATATGGTACAAACCCAGTTTTATATAAATTACGCTCAGTGTTTCCATTGTAAATCTACATTTAATTATACTAAACAAATATTAATATCATTTTTATATTGCTTTAAAATTTAGAAGTTTTTGGAATGACTTCATAAATATATAAATCACTTGTACCTTATGTGAATTCTCTGTTAGTCTTTGAATATCAAAGTTGTTAGTAAGTGTTTATATATGAGTAAATGTAATAACTGTCACCTGGGTGATCTATTTGAAACCCTTGATGACTGGCATGTAGTTTATCATATTAATTTTTCATATCTGTTACTCCCTCCACAATGTTCTAATTATATACAAAGATAGGTTTAAGAATTGCCATGCGAGACGTAAAGTTTGATCTTTGTGGCAGACAATTTGATAAGAAACTTGAAATATCTAACTATTTAATGAGCTCTGGAAATGAATTAAATTGAAGTCCTAAAAATAACATAACAGAAATCTGAGAAAATGAATTTAAAAACAAAACATGAAGGAAAAAATAGTAAAATATAAGCAAGCTTTAAAATAGTAACAATAATTTGCTTTGGGTTACACATGATGGCACCTTTTTTAATGACCTAAAGGAAGTGTATTTTCTTATTTACTCAATTCAAAAGATCCAGGATTGAGCAAACACGGAAATTCAGTAACTTACCTATATTAGTCAGAGTTTTCTGGAGAAAGAGAACCAATATCATGTGTATGTATAAAACAGTGATGGCGAACCTATGAACCTATGACACCTCTGACACATGAACTCATTTTTTTCGTTGATTTTTCTTTGTTAAATGGCATTTAAATATATAAAATAAATATCAAAAATATACATCCTTTACCCCCTGGCAATGGGCAAGGAGACACCTGATTGGTGGTGTTGCTCTTATATCAGTCAGGGGCAAAGCAGATGTACAGTCCTTAGTTCATCCTAGCTTGATGCCTGTGTCGGTGGCCAGAGCTGTTTCATGCCTGAGGCACATAAAATAGATATATAGATATAGATACAGATACACACACACACACACACACACACACACACACATCTTTGTTTTACTATGGTTGCAAATACAAAGAAATTTCTCTATGTGACACGGCACCAGAGTTAAGTTAGGGCTTTTCAAAATGCTGACACGCCGAGCTCAAAAGGTTCGCCATCACTGCTATAAAGGGAAAGAGATTTATTATTTGGAATTGGCTCACATTATTATGGAGGCTGGCAGGTCCAAAATCTGCAGGGTGGTGGGTGAGGGTGCTGGAGACCCAGGCTATTAATCTCACCCAAAAATACCCTCACAGAAACACCAAGAATAATTTTGATCAAATATCAAACATTTGATATTAATCACTCAATGATCCAGTTAAGTTGACACATAAAATTAACTATCACATTCCCCATTTCAGAATTGCTTGCTTTTTACTTTGTTTTTCATGGTTCAATGATAAATAATTTCTATGATTTTATCTATAATTGGTGAGTTCAAGAAGTCCATAGTTTTATGATTTATTTGTACTTACTTATAACTTGTGAATTCCTCTGATGCATACCCAAAGCTTAGTGCTTCCTACATTGATATAGAAAGGACTCAACTTATGTTATACAGTCTCCTTTATAAATACAATGTGGTTTTGTAATGTTAACTATAACTCAGAGTTAACTGTCTGGAATTAATATGAAGTCAATACTCTAAAGTCCTGGTTAGAATGAACTGTTTGTTGTGTTAAATATAAGCATTTTTAAAAATCATACTGCATTTCATATTATTTGAAATTAATAAAAATCAATACATAAAATATTCTCTACTTCTATGAGGGAACACATCCCCCCTCGCCAGCCCAGGAAGTATTCTACAATATTAACTCCCTGACAGTCGAGTACTGTGCAGTGTGGTTGCGTTCAACATTTGCAAATTTTAATGTAATAACTATACTCAGTGTTAAAATTCAGGTGAAATACATAGTGCTTAACAGTCAACAGCAAAACAACTTTAAAATTTTCAACATAGTTTATAATTTGAAAAAAAGATGTATTTTTGGGTAATTTTCAATTGAACTAAAAATAATTACAAAGTCCTTAATGAGGTTTGATTTGGTTAGTAACAGCTGGTTTGATTTGTCAGCATTGGAATTGATTCTTGTTTAAGAAACAAATTTTTTATGTAAGATGCAAGATAATTTGGCCTGGCTGGTGTGGGTCAGTGGTTGAGCATCAACCTATTGACCAGGCAGTCACAGTTTGATTCCTAATCAAAGCAGGTGCCTGGGTTGCGAGCTCAGTCCCAAGTGTGGGTTGTGCAGGAGGCAGCCAATCAGTGATTCTCATCATTGATGTTCGTATCACTCTCTCCCTCTCCCTTTCTCTTTCTGAAATAAATTAAAAAAAATTTTTTTTAAAGGAAGGTAATTTGTCTTATGATTGTTTCAGACAACTTAGGATTTGTTATCCCTGATGTAAACAAAAATAAAATTTAGAAACAAGTTGATGAAAGTAACCAGTGTAAGTGACTTGATTATTTGACCGTTAGAGTTTGAGACTAAGGAAGGACAGTATCAGGAGCTCTCTTGGTTTGGGAATGAGGAGGGTAAAGAGTCGGTGGAAGTGAGAAGAGTGGCTAGCAGGAGCTCAGTCACGGATCATAGTTGCTGTATGTAATCCAGTTAGACCAGATGTTAGCACACTGTCCATGGGTAAATCTAACCACTACCTGATTAGTAAACAAAGTTTTGTTGGAGTACAACCAGGCCCATTAATGTACATATTTGCCTATCACAGTAGCAAAGTTGAGTAGGCAGAGATTTTATGGCCTGCAAAGCCAAAATATTTACTAGCTTTATAGGCAAGAAAAAAATTAAGTCTTGGGCCAGTGTTTTTATTCGTACTTATTTTAGATGAAAATAAACAAAAATACTTCTCCCTTAATGTTATTTGAAAAGTTCAAAGTAAATTAGGATGACTTTAAAAATTAAAGCAGAATAATATTGTATTGTTTTTTATCAATAAAACAATATGTTGCTCTTGAAGTCATTGCCTATGGTTTTAACTACTGAAATAAAGCATTGTTTGCTTCGGGACAAACTGACATAGAGGTTTTACTCTAATACTTTGACAAATGGTACTAAAAGACTTTTAAAGTGGTAATGTTGCCGAAACCGGTTTGGCTCAGTGGATAGAGCGTCGGCCTGTGGACTGAAAGGTCCCAGGTTCGATTCCGGTCAAGGGCATGTACCTGGGTTGTGGGCACATCCCCAGGAGGAGGTGTGTGGGAGGCAGCTGATGGATGTTTCTCTCTCATCGATATTTCTAGCTCTATCTCTCTCTCCCTTCCTTTCTGTAAAAAATCAATAAAATATATTAAAAAAAAATAAAAATAAAGTGGTAATGTTATCCTTAATCAGAATAACAATTTGGCAGTTTCTGAGCATATCCTTCCTTCTATAGTTGGATCCAGTTAACAGAGGTGAGTGTTAAGTAGGGAAAGGAAATCTTTATGGAAAGATGTAATGGTTGTAGGTGGTAGTAGGTACTAAGAAGTGACATTTTGTTTGTATTATTTCTATTACATGATTCTGGTGATGTTCGTTACTTTTACTGGAAGATAGAGTTTTAGCTAAGGAATTAGTTAACAGATACTTCTGTTTAAAAGTATATATACACCACCCTCTTTCTCTTCAACTATGTGGTGGAATAGTGTCCTAGGCAGACGCAGAGTTGCAGATCTTTGTGAAAACCCTGAGTGGCAAGACCATCACCTTTGAGGTTGAGCCTAGTGACACCTTTGAGAATACCAAAGTAAAATCCAAGACAAGGAGGGCACCCCGCCTGACCAGCAGTGTCTGATTTTTTGCCGGCAAATAGCTGGAGGATGGCTGCACTTCCTCAAACTTCAGTATCCAGAAAGAGTCCACCCTGGCTTGGTGCTTTGTCTGCAGGGTGGCAGCATTGAGTTGTCTCTATGCTAGCTCACTCAGAAGTACAATTGTGACTTGTTACACCTGCCTGCACCCCTGCACTGTCAACTGCCAGAAGAAGTGCAGCCACACCAACAACTTGTGCCCCAAGAAGGTTCAATGAGGCCCCTCTGCCACCTCTTCAGCCCACATAGTGGCCTTCTGCCTCAATCCCATGGCCCTGAGGCCTCAATAAAGTTTCCCTTTTGTTGAATGGGAAAAATATATATATATAAAGCTTAAGTTCATGGCTTTTAGAATGATTATTTTTGTAATTACTAGGTACACCAAGTAATGGTTAATTTTAGAGTGTAGACTTTACGAGTTTCTTATTTGTTTTGGTGAGTACTGTATATGTTTTAATGTTACTGACTCACAAGTGTTTCCCCCTTTATTTAGGAAGCTGAACAAGCAAGACCAGACTACTTCATTAGGACACTCTTACTTGAATTCCAGAATGTAAGTATTTTTCATTTAGAGAGAATTTCTAAGGATAACTTTTTAAAAGATTTATTATATTGCTTTTTAGAGAGAGAGGAAAAGGGAGAGAGAAACATCGATGTGAGAGTGAAACATCAATCTGTCTCCTGCACGTCCCCTACCGGGTATCTAGCCAGCAACCTGGGCATGTGCCCTGACTGGGAATCAAACCAGCAGTCTTTCAGTGCATGGGATGACACCTAACCAACTGAGCCACACCAGCCAGGACTCTAAAGATAATTTTTAAAGAGAAGGCATAAATAATACATACTATCTTACATAGTTAAGGAGACTTAAAAAACCTTTTAGTTATGTACAATAATGAAAATCAGAGTAATGTTTTATTTAGTATCTTGAGGTTTATGCTTATAAAGTTAGATAGTAATGTAATATAAATAATTATCCTATCTAATAAAGAGGGAATATGCTAATTGACCCTCACACCATTGCAAAGATGGTGGCACCTATAGCCAGTAAGGAGGGAATATGCTAATGCACTGCCATACCCTCAAAGATTGCAGTGCGCAGTGCCCAGTCCCCTCAGCCTCGACGGCTGTGGAATTTTGGTCAAATTGCTTAATCTTATTGTGCCTCAATTTGTTGATCTAAAAATGAAAATCGTACTATTAATAATTCATAAGAGTTAAGTTAACCATTGTAAAGTTCTTTATATGTGTGGCATATACCAAGTGCTCACAAGTCCCCCAGTCCCCTCAGCCCCCCAACCCCTCAGGGCCGGCCTGAGGTGCACACAAGCCTCATATGGCTGCTGCCCAGGGCTGCCCAAGGCTCAGGTAACCAGGGCTGGCCGAGGCTTGCACTGCTGGCAGTGGCAACAGCAGAGATGTGATGAGAGCGTTGCCTTCCCCTGATCGCCAGGTCACCTCCCGCCCCTGAGGGCTTCCGGACTGTGAGAGGGGGCAGGACGGGTGAAAGGACACCCCCCTCCCCTCCAGTGCATGAATTTTCATGCACTGGGCCTCTAGTAAAATAAATAAAATAAGATAAATTTTAACTAACTTAGAATAGCTCTCCCTAAATTAAATTTACTGTATTTGGAATAGTTAGTTTCTTTGCTACAAATGTATTCATTGCAATAGCATAGTATAGCATTGCTTCGGTAATTATGACCCACTTTTACAGTCTATAGTATTTTAGAAAGAGACAAACTACCATCAAAGCCAAGTAATCATTTAGATACATATTGTTTTCACTCAAGGGCCCTTGACTTCAGTGTTTCAGAGCCATATGGAATGATAATTGTCTAGGGAGAAATCAAAGAAAAAATCTGATGGACATTAGAGAATGCTTGTCAACTTGTTCCTCAATTTCTCTATTTTTATTAGCTTAATTTTGAAACCATAGTATATAATTTAGCTTGACGTGAAGTTCATCATTCTTTCCCAACTAATGCATCTGTAAACATACTTACAACTCCTACTTTGCTGTTTATAAGAAAACATGGTACTGGTACTCTTATTCCCCATTCTGACTTGACTAATCATGTTCCTTTAGTTGAGTTATTTATTATACTTTGGTTGCTACTTTTAATTTTATGGTGATAATGATAGGTACATTATTAAATTTCAGTAATGTATCAGGCATTTCAAATAGTGGTTATCTCCACTGCACATTAATGAAGATACAGAGTCTTTAACATGTTAACTAGCTTCCCTAAAGTTACTCAGTAAATGGCAGAAATTGAATTTTAATACAGTTTTAATCTGGATTCAGAGCAGGTGTTCTTTCAGTTAAACACTTAGAATAACCATTCTCAAGGTTTTTCATAGCAGAACTCTTACATTCTTAAAAATTATTGAAGATTCAAAGATCTTTTGTTTATGTGGGTTATATCTTTCAATATTTACTATATTGGAAATTTAAACAGAAGAAAACTTAAAAGCATGAATACACAAGCATATATTCTGTTAGCTGTCAAAGTGATCACATCATCATAAGTCAAGTAGTCTTGGGAACACCCTGCTGTACACACATGAGAGAATGAGAGTGAAAAGGCAAATAGAAAATACATTAGTACTACTATGAAAATATTTTAAAACTCACAGATCCTCTGAAAGTGTCAGGGGTTGGGAGTTCCCCCATATATACTGACTCATCGGAAAGAAGACAAGTGGGTTTGGGGTTAAACAGGTCCATTTCTAATTTTCTTTTTTGGTTTAAATATTCTATTAGTCTTCTAGTTGCAGTAGATTCTAACACAGTGCTTATGATATATTGTTCATCCACCTAATGCTCTGGATTAATTAAATAGTATATACAGTGTAATGTTTAAAGAGCATGCTCTGGAGGTAAGACTGCCTGAGTTCGGATCCCACATTGGTCACTTGCTATGAAATTTTTTTTTAAAAATATATTTTATTGATTTTTTACAGAGAGGAAGGGAGAGAGATAGAGAGTTAGGAACATCGATGAGAGAGAAACATTGATCAGCTGCCTCCTGCACATCTCCCACTAGGGATGTGCCCGCAGTCAAGGTCCATGCCCTTGACTGGAATCGAACCTGGGACCTTTCAGTCCTCAGGCCAACGCTCTATCCACTGAGTCAAACCAGTTTCAGCATTTTTTTTTTAATTTTTCATTTTTTATTTCTATTGCTATGAAATTTTAAACAGGTTATCTCAATTTTCTTACCTATAAAATGAGAATAGTATTAACAGTACCTTTCTTATGACATTATATGGCAATTAAGTACTAGGTAGATGGTAAATAGTCAATAAATGTAGACTATCACTAATTTTTTAAATTTTTCTTTAAATGTTTTTATTGCTTTGTTTTTAGAGAGAGGGGAAGGAGGGGGAGAGAGAGAGAGAGAGATTGATTGGTTGCCTCCAGTACACTCTCCAACTGGGGATTAAACCCTGAACCTACTTTGTTTTTTTAATGTGATACTGAATACCATACAACTATCTTGAAATGACAGTAAAGTGAGATATGCAGCTTTTCTATATGTTTTAAAATTTGCAAATGTATTTTCATAATTATTGAATTTTTGTTATTCTTGAAGGAATCTCGGAGGCTATATCAGTTTCATTATGTGAACTGGCCAGACCATGATGTTCCTTCATCATTTGATTCTATTCTGGATATGATAAGCTTAATGAGGAAATACCAAGAACATGAAGATGTGCCTATTTGTATCCATTGCAGGTACAAAAGAATTTTCCAAATATTTAAATACTTTGGAATATAAGTGGCCTTATAATATGGGTGATATATTGTATTTTGGAGCCTAATTTTTGAATTTGCATTAGGTCATTATACGGATTCCCAAATCATAAAAGCTATCTGAATCCTGAGGCAATTTTTCTTCCCTTAATCTCTAATTTACATTAGCTTATTTTAGGAGACTTCCATAGTACTTACGTCATAAAACTGCTATCAATTTATCTCTTTAAGTGACTTGGATATTTACTGGTTAATTAATTCAGTAGTTAAATGGAATACTAAAGTTATTTTCTTATCTAACTGATCTGATTGTAAAGCCTACATTAGTAGAAGGGCTGCTTTTTTATTTTGGGGCCGGAAAAGGTGACTTGTTGATGGAGATGTGACAGTCAATTAACAATTGATTAATTAAAAAATATTATTATGACCCTGGCCGGTGGCTCAGTTTAGTGTATTGTTCTATACACCAAAAAACTCCCAGTTCGATTCTCAATCAGAGCACATACTTGTAGTTTTGATCCCCAAGGCTTGTACAAGAGGGTACCGATCACTGTTTTTCTCTCACATATCTCCCCCACCTCCCACTTCTTCTCTCTAAAAATCGATAAAAGTGTATCCTTGGTGAAAATTTAAAAAAAAAAATTTTTCTGTAGTTAATTGAGTGGTTGGTTGACCTTTTAATCAAGTAGTTGACTGGTTAAAAAGAAAAAAGACCTACTTAATTGTAAAATTAAAAGATAAAGCAAATTCTTTGAGTTCTTTACAAATTAGTTGAAATTATAAACAGTTTAAACATCTAGTGGCAAAATCTGTGGGCACATCTGTAATTATTTCATAAGGATATAAAAGATATGTTTTTATTGATTTGAGAGAGAGAGGAAGGTAGAAGGGAGTGAGAAACATCAATCAGTTGTCTCCAGTATGCATTCCAACCAGTGACCAGGAACCGAACCAGCGAACTTTCAGTGCACCGATGCTCAACCAACTGAGCCATACTGGCCAGGGCAGGAAATAGATCTAAAAGGGGGATATCTAAGTCAAAGGATGTAAAATTTTTAATTATTTTAACACATATTGTTAAATTTGTTATCCATAAAGCTGATGTTAATTAGAAATATTCCTACCACTGCCAGTTTGTGTGAGTGCCTATTTCCCCAGAGTTGCCTCAAATACTTTGTTTTAATGGCTGTGATAGAGCAAGCTTTCCCTTTTTTATTTTATGTCTTTTATGTTCTTTTGTGAATTGCTTGCTTGTGTACATTGCCAGATATTTTATAGTAGTAGTAATTTATCTCTTAATAATTATACACTACAAATTCTTTATATATTGGAGGATGTTAACTTTTGATCGTGGTTTTTCATGGTTTTTATTCTGCCTGATTTGCCATGTATAAATTTTAAATTATGTAGTCAGAGTTGTGACTCTCTTCATTTATGATTTATGTCTATTGAGATATGCTTAGAAAGTCCTTCCCTAACACAATAGCACTTAAAGTTTTGCCTATATTTTTTAGCACTTCACAGACATTTTTTTAACATTTTATTTTTAATTCATCTGTAATTTTTGTGTGAATAAGGTCGGAGGTAAGAATTCACTTTTTGCTCTCCATTGTTAGCTTACTTTTTCTGTATCATTTATTGAGTGGTCTAGTCTTTCGCCTTTGATTGAAGAATCCATTATGTAATAAATACTTACATATGCTCACATCTGTTTCTGAAGTTTCTGTTGTGTTTCATTTATCTAGTTGTCTATGTCTCTGTATTTTTTACACTTTTAACCATCAAGTTTTAAATATATATTACTTAGCCCTTGTAATTCTTGACTCTAAAATTCTAGAAATGTTTTAGAAATGTGTGGAATTGACAAATGTATCAATTTAAAATGAATATTCTATTCATTATTAAGAGCTTTTTAAAAATCATACTAAGTTGCTTATAATGTACTTTATCAGAACTTTCTGGATTATGTGTTTAACAAACTACTTATATTTTTGGAATGAATTTATCTCTGCAAGATATTTTGTTAACTAAGGTTTTCTGAGGTAGAATTAGACTTCCACAGTAAAGGCTCCTAGGTATTCTGTGAGTCACTCTTGAAAGTTCTTTAAACTTAATAAAAACAAGATCTAAATACTAATGTTAAGGTGCACATAGTACTTAAGTACCCTAAGAAGAATTTTGTCAAATTTCTTAAAAAATGTTTTGCTTCTAAATATATTAACATGCTTTTTATTTTACAGTTTTTATTACAAAAATTAAATTGTGTTTTCAAACTTTGTATTCATAGTGCAGGCTGTGGAAGAACAGGTGCCATTTGTGCCATAGATTATACGTGGAATTTGTTAAAAGCTGGGGTAAGAATATTTTTATGTAACATTATATCCAATTGATCTATTATGATTTTCAAATATAATGACTAATTGCAGTAAATTACAGCATATGCTTTGTTACTTTTTTAGAAGTAGCTTTGGTATGTATGAAATACAGGTTAGCAAAAAGGTATAAATGATGCATTTTACTTGAGATAATACACTGGGCGCAAGGTAAACATGTCACCCATTTGTTCTCTGTGAATTAATACCTACATTAGGGATGTAAAATCTGCATTGACTTTTCAAAATACAGAATCCTCTTTGGCCAAACTGCCCAGATTAATATTCTGGTTCTGTCATTGACCAGCTGTGGAATTTTGGTCAAATTGCTTAATCTCACTGTGCCTCAATTTGTTGATCTAAAAATGGAAATCATAATATTAATAATTCATAAGAATTAAGTTAACTATTTTAAAGTTCTTTATATGTGTGGCACATAGCAAATGCTCAGCTTAGTGTTTGTTTTTATTACTATTGCTGCTATTATTACCACTGCTGTTTTCAAAAAATTGTGTATATGGAGGATATAGAGATAAATAAGACACAGCTCTCATTATGGATTTGAAAAACACAATCTCCTTATTATACATAGATTTGGTTCATTTGTTGATTCTATAATATGCTTGGTTTCTATGCATTAGGGAAAAGCTTTTAATTCCTCATAGCTTTATGATTTCCCTGAATATGTCAATCTATGTCTTGTATAAAATAGGATTAATAGCCCTGGCTGGTTTGGCTCAGTGAATAGAGCGTTGGCCTATGGACTGAAGGGTCCCGGGTTCGATTCCAGGCAAGGGCACATGCCCAGTTTGTGGGCTCAATCCACAGTTGGGTGTAGGAGGCAGCCGATCAATGATTCTATCTCATCACTGATATTTCTATCTCTCTATCCCTCTCCCTTTCTCTCTGAAATCAATTTAAAAAAATAGGATTAATAATATTTTATTTCTTTCCTTTTCCCCTTCCATTCTTTTTCTTTCCCTTATCTTTTTGTCAGTTTTCATTTTTGCTAGGGTATATTTAAATTTTAGACAGTTTCTGATAAGACCCTCTGGGATTAAGTTTTATTTTTGTATTCCTCAAAACTAATGCTCAATTGAAAAATTGTAAGTGAATACAATTTAGATAGGATTCTATCACACTTTTAACATAAAAGTCAGAAGTTAAAATTGGGATTGGAAGAGGCAATTAGATGAATAGCAGCAAACAAAATAAACTCCTGATCTTTTCAAAAGTTGTATTTTTTTAACATAGTCCCCATTTGATTCAGTTTGACTTTACATAAATATAGTCTTGGGCCATAGGTTAGGACTTGATGTAAAAATCTTTTGATGGGCCCTGGCCAGGTGGCTCAGTTGGTTAGAGTCTACCTGATATGCCAAGGTTTCAGATTTGATATCCGGTCAGGGCACATGCATCATTCAACCAATGAATGCGTAAATAAGTGGAACAACAAATCTATCTCTCTCCCATCATAAATAAGTTTTTACAAATTAAAAAGAAATATTTTAATATATGCAAAGACTCCCAGGCAGTAAATAATGGGAATTGTTCTTAACTCTTCTGTCTTCTTTATCACTCCAAAATGTTCTTATTGATTCCCAATTTCTAATAGTTTTGCCTCAGAAATGTGCCTGCAATCTGTTTCTACCTTTCTATCTATTTTAAAATATTGCTACACCTCTACCAAGTTTCTCTACTTATCAGAATGCCATCTTCTTTTCTACAAAAGTTGCTTGAATATAAAGTTTTTCATGCCAGGGTTGCATACTTCAGTAGTTCTAAATACAAATGTACAAAAGAATTGTCTAGGATAAACAGTCTCCCGGGATGTAGTTGAGAGATCTGATTTTTCCTAGCTCTCTTAGCCGGTCCTTATATAGCTAGCCCAGGAAACATTGGGCTGTGGAATGAGTTTAAACTATTAACGTTTATATTAGAGACCCGGTGCACGGATTCATGCACTGGTTGGAGGGCATGGCCTGCAGGGATCGGCCCGCTGTGGGAGCGCTGCTCATCCCTGTCCGCAGATAGCGCTCCCACTATGCGAGTGCACTGACCACCAGGGTGGTCAATCGTTCATTTTGGTCATTCAGCCGTTCGGTGGCTGGGCTTTTATTATATAGGATAGTATGATCTCAACCAAATAGCCTATCTTCTCTCCTCTCTTGAATACCTCTCCTTCTTTCAGTCTTAGGCTTTATCCACATCAAGCTTCTCAACTCTCCAGATAGATTATATTTCCTTCACTTTTCATTCCATACACCAATCAGAGTTAGTCACAGCATTTTTATTCCCATTGCACTGCAGTCATGGCTTGGCCGGACTTTTTCTTTTTTTTGTTCATGTATCTGGCTCACTAGCTTGACTGTTGAGAGTCAAGGTGAGCTTAAGTTTACAATGCCAAGCAGTTTCTGATACAAGGTATGTGGTATTCAGGATGTTTTCAGTTAGCCAGCACGTGTATAAGGTCTATATGAAAAATTGAAGACTATTCTAGTGTTTTTCTGAAGAGTTATTTAGAGTTCATGTATTACATTCTTTGTTTTAGAAAATACCAGAGGAGTTTAATGTATTTAATTTAATACAAGAAATGAGAACACAGAGGCATTCTGCAGTACAAACTAAGGTATAGTTTTTTTAATTCACTTTATAAATTATATTTTTAGATTTGCCTTTTGGGGTTTTTTCATGTTTTTCCTTTGTTTATCATTTCATCTCTCTAATAGGAGCAGTATGAGCTTGTTCATAGAGCTATTGCCCAATTGTTTGAAAAACAGCTACAACTGTATGAGATTCATGGAGTCCAAAAAATTGCTGATGGAGTGGTAGGTATTGTTGGCCTATTAATTTTAGAAATCCTTTTACCAAGTTGTAATATTTAGCATTTTAATTGTCATCTTGTGTCTTATCTAACATGAGAATATCTATGACAGTTACTATTTTTATTTAACCTTGATTTTAACTCCTTTCCTTCCTGTTTGAAACATTCAACTATGATGCATATTTAATAACTCCAATTACAAGTTACATAATATTCTAAACAATACATTGGGAAAGTAGTTCTTATGTCAAAATTCATATTTTTTTATTGTTTCAAGTGTAAATTAGTTTTTAAAAAATTAGCTGCGTTGTTGCATAAACAAAAGAGTTCCAAACATAAAGAAAGGCTTAAAGAGGTTATTTGAGCCAAGGCTGAGGGCCAGACTTGGAAGCAAAATTTCAATGCATTGAGAAAATACTCTGGAAAATGACCATTTTGGAGTTTATTTTATACAGTAGAATCAAAGCAGATGTAAAGAAGTTGACAGTAAATCCATTGGTAGTAGGAGGAGGCAGGAGACAGTAAAGCAGGAAATCCCTAGGATTGGATAAAAAGCAAAATGGAAAGGTACATATTTCTTTTACATTGGTGGGTGCAAGATAGTTTTAACATTTAATATACATAGTTTACAAAGATATGCAGATAAGAAGTAACAATGAGGAATGGTACGGTGTCTTGCCCCAGTACCAGTGTTTATCTCTCGAGGCCGGGAGAAGATATTGCGACATTTTAAGTATATTACCTTAGATATACAAAAACAATATATAGGACCTCCTCAAGGTAAAGATTAATCTATCTCATAGACCTAGGACCTGACTTCCCATTACAACCTGTTGAGTTAGAAATTTTTATGATCAAAACATCCTGTGGCCGGTTTTGCTCAGTGGATAGAGCATCGGCCTGCGGACTGAAAGGTCCCAGGTTCGATTCCGGTCAAGGGCATGTACCTTGGTTGCAGGCACATCCCCAGTGGGAAATGTGCAGGAGGTGGCTGATCAATGTTTCTCTGCCATCGATGTTTCTAACTCTCTATCTCTCTCCCTTCCTCTCTGTAAAAAATCAATAAAATATATTAAAAAACAAAAAAACCATCCTGTGCTATTACCTTCAGTTACTGAGCTTGTTAGGCCTGCCAGGTAGCCAGCCTCCTTTTCCTTCAGGGGTCTCTCTTCTTGCTGCCATCCCCACCTAATTGTAAGTTGGTTCTACATGGATTTTATTTTGTTTTTGTTAATGATAATATTATACTAGTGGCCCGGTGCACAAAATTCATGCACATTAAAAGGGATTTAGAGGAAATATTTTAATATTGCTATTTGCCCTTTATAATAGAAGTGTCAGAGATGAAAGAAAATTAGCAAAATCACCCCCATCAAGCCCCCGCGGGGGGGGGGGGGGCGCTGCCTCAGGTCCCCCGTCAAGCCCCACCAGGCGGGGGGCATGGCCTCAGGTTCCCCAGTGCAAGGGCTAGAGGGCGTGATGACCATTTGCATATTAGTTCTTTATTACATAGGAATGTACATGATTTTTTTAAAAGTAGAATTTTAGGGCCACAATTGAGTCCCTTTTTGGCATGACTTAATTCAATGTTATTTTAGTCTTAAAAGATCATACTGGAGAAAGGGCAAGATTAATATGGCAGAGGGGGGTTGAGTGGTCAGTGGAAAAGGTGAAGGGATTAAGAAATACACACTGGCCCTAACCAGTTTGGCTCAGTGGATAGAGCGTCAGCCTGCGTACTGAAAGGTCCCAGGTTCAATTCCGGTCAAGGGCATGTACCTTGGTTGCGGGCACATCCCCAGTAGAAGGTGTGCAGGAGGCAGCTTATAGGTGTTTCTCTCTCATCAATATTTCTAACTCTATCCCTCTCCCTTCCTCTCTGTACAAAATCAATAAAATACATATATAAAAAAAGAAATACAGACTGTAGCTGTAGCCAATTTGACTCAATGGATAGAGCATTGGCCTGTGGACTGAAGCATCCCCGGTTTGATTCCCGTCAAGGGCACATGCCCGGGTTGTGGGTTTGGTCCCCAGTAGGGGGCTTGCAGGAGGCAGCCAATCAATGATTCTCATCGTCGATGTTTCTATCTCTTCCTCTCCCTTACTCTCTGAAATCAATAAAAAAAATCTACACTAATAAAAGACAAAGGTGCTAATTGACCATACCTTCGCTACGCTCCTCAGCCAATCAGAAGAGTATGAAAATTAACCCAACAAAGATGGCCGTTTAAATTTGCATACTGCAGGCATATCCTGTTGCGCCACCCTGTGCGGGCGGCAACACAATCCCCAGCCGCCGCTGCCGCCCCAGCTTGGGATCCGGGCCTGCCACGTGCGGCCTGGGGCAGGGGGCGGGTGGCAGCAGCGCGATCCCCAACCACTGCCCACCCCAGCGCGGGTTCCTGACCTGCGGTGTGCGACCAGGGGAGACAGGGCAGGCACCGCGGGATCGGGCGTGCCATCTGCCACCAGGGGAATAGGCCTAAGCCAGCAGGTGGACATCTCCCAAGGGGTCCCAGACTGTGAGAGGGCACAGGTTGGGCTGAGAGACCACCCCCAAACCCCCCCCACAAAAATTTGTGCACTGGGCTTCTAGTATATATATAAAAAGAAATACAGACTGTCAGTTATAGATATAAGTCACTAGGATGAAATTTACAGCATAGGGAATATAGTCAGTAATATTGTAATACCTGTATGATGCCAGATGGTTACTAGAAATATTGTGATCACTTTGTAAGGTATATAAATATCTAATACTATGTTGTATACTTGAAACCAATATGTGTCAACTATCATTTAAAGTTAAATTTTAGCCCTGACCTAAAAGTAAGAAAAAAGATTTAGCCCTGGCTGGATGGCTCAGTTACCTGGAGCTTTGTCCCATACACCGAAATGTTGCAGGTTTGATTCCCAGTTAGGGCACATACGTAGGCTGTGAGTTTGATCTTGGGTCTGGGTGCATATATGAAGTAACTAATCTATGTGTCTCACATTGATGTTTCTTTCTCTTCTTCTCTTTCCTTCATTCCTCCCTCCCCTTCTCTCTAAAAATCAATTTTTTAAAAATATATTTTATTGATTTTTTTACAGAGAGGAAGGGAGAGGGACAGAGAGTCAGAAACATTGATGAGAGAGAAACATCGATCAGCTGCCTCCTGCACACTCCCCACTGGGGATGGGCCCGCAACCAAGGTACATGCCCTTGACCGGAATCGAACCTGGGACCCTTCAGTCCACAGGCCGATGTTCCATCCACTGAGCCAAACTGGCTAGGGCTAAAAATCAATTTTATAAAACATCAACATATCCTCCTCAGGTGAAAATTAAAAAGTGAAAACAAATAAAAAAGAGTTTATTGGATATTGAAACTTTCTTGTTTTTCATATATATTTTAGTTATTTCAGAGAGGAAGGGAGAGGGGGAGAGAGAGATAGAAATATCAAGGATGAGAGAAATCATTGATCGGCTGCCTCCTACATGCCCCCTACTAGGGATCAAGCCCTAAACCTGGGCATGTGCCCTGACCAAGAATTGAACCCGTGCCCTGCTGGTTCATAGGTATATACTCAGCCATCGAGCACATACCAGGCAGATATCCAAACTTTTGACCTGATAAAAATATATATTCTTATATTCTCCTTTCTGCCTGTTTTTCAAACTAGCTCTCTTCTTTCCTCCCTATATAATCACCTTGTCCTTAAAGATATGGGGGCTATTTTTTTAGTAAAAATTGTTTACATTTTAATCATTTAACCCTAAGACAACTATCACATGATAAACCAGCTTAGCTCTAATAATTGAAGTAAAATGAGGAAATGAGTTGCAAAATTTGTAACCTTCGTTTTCTTCTTTCCATGGTTTTGGCAATTTCCCAGACTATTTGTTTGAAATTTCTTGGTTTTCTAAATGAGAGATTTGTTATCAAATGCTGATCTCAGCGTGTTAATATAATCTAACATTAATCCATGAGTTGTAAGAACTGTATTCTTCCTTTATAAGCCAAGTGAAAATTTCAGATTTGTAAAAATTCATTTATGTGACCTCATTCTTATTTCCTTCATTAACAGAGGAATGATTGTACAACTAGGCCTCATACGTTGTCATCATTTTTTCCCTTTAGTTTAACTAAAGCCTGTTATAATCTGTGCTAAATGTAGCCAAATAGTTTATATTATAGAATAGAATGCTAACATATTATTGCATATAATCTTACCTAATTTGGGATTCATTTAATATTTCAAAAAGCTAAATAGGTGTGCATTTTTCTTTAAACTTTATTAAAAAATATACCAATTTTTCCCCCATAAATACAATATTAATTTCAAAGTTTAACGTTTTTATACTACAGAAATACAGATGTTTTAAACTCTCATGTCCTTAGTATATAGAAATGAAAAATATTCTAACCATTACTTTTTCCTTTTCATTGAATTTATTGGGGTGACACTGGTCAATAAAATTATACAAGTTTCAAATCCACAATTCCACAACACATGATCTGTACTCTGTATTCTGTGTTTACCACCCCAGATCAAGTTTCCACCATCATTTACCTCCCCATACCCTTTTGCACCTCCCCTTGTCCCCAACCATTAACATTTTTAATCATATAGGAAATTTTTTTCAAATTATTTTTTATTGTGCTATAATTTACATATAAGACTATTAGTTTCAGGTATACAGCATAATGATTGATATTTGTATATATTGTGAAATGATCACAAAAATAAGTCTAGTTAACATCCATTACCACACATAGTTAAAAAAAGTTTTCTCGTGATAAGGACTTTTAAACTTTACTCTCTTAGGGACTTTCAGATATACAATACAGATCGTTAATTGTAGTTATGTGTACATTACATCCCATGACTTACTTAATCTTCACGCAGGGATATGTTTACTGATTTTAGGGAGAGAGATAAACATTGATCTGCAGTGATATAGGGCTCTCTACAGTAATGGACACTATATGTAGTGACAGAGGCAGAGTAGGACAAGGAATGATTAAAATGAGTTCTGGGACCTGTTTAATAAATGTACTAGGTAGCAATAGAGGTCCACAATAGGTTGGGAGGGTGAAGGGTATAAGCCTTATTTTATTGTTGGCTTTTTCCCGCTGCATGTTAAGTTTCTAGCGTAGTGATGTGTTAAATAAGATATCTTTGATCTTTATTTCCATAGGAAATCTGTTATTTTGGGTTTTGGGGTGTGTTTTTTTTTTTTTGGTGCTGAAACCTGGGAAAATCTGTTTTCTTTTTATAGTAGCACTTGAAGTATGTTGAAATACTGCTGTACACAATTGATTTTTCAGTAACTGGAGATGGACCGGGTTTGATAGCCCCTCAGGCTATAATATGGAATATTTAAGGCCCATTTTGTTACTTGGAAAAACTGGTAATATTTGAAAATTTCAAAAGCCCAGAAACAATTTATTTGAAATATGAAGCATTTTCCTCTCTTGGCAGAATGAAATTAACACTGAAAATATGGTCAGCTCCATAGATTCTGACAAACAAGATTCTCCTCCTCCAAAACCACCAAGGACTCGCAGGTATTGTATGTCGCATTTTCTTTGAAAGGACACTTTTATTTTACTCACTGTTTTTTAAAATAACAAATGCTGACTAATTTCTAAGTTTTCTTTATAACTTTTATTAGTCTTCTGTTTAGGATGTAGCATATGTATAGCAATTAATTTATAACTGTACTACATAAATTTTGTTTCACTTGATAAGATTTCAGTAGTATCTACTTATATAAAAACCATGGGTGGTGCTCATCACTACCATAACCACCACCACCAAGCGGGAGGAAGTCAGTCCTGCAGGGGTTGTCTTGGCAACGGCTGCGCCCACCCCGAGCTGTTTCCTGTAAGGGTGGGGTTTGAGGCAGGAACCTGTCCTGGGAGTATGGAGGCATATCTTTCTAAAGTGTGCCCCGCCAGCACGGCAAGGGGTAAACCTGAGTGGGGGCGGATGAAAGGCTTAGAAAAGACAGAACAAGAGAATGAAAGCCGGGTCTCGGTGGGACGCTGCTTCTCTGAGAGACAGCGACCATGCCCACAGCCATGCCTTTATTTTATAGCAGATGCTACAAGGCAAAGTAAGCATGGGACCAAGATGTTTACAACATTCTCCTGGGTTTCAATCCTACTCACCTACATGCACCTGAACTCTATCAAGCCTACATCACCCAGGCACATGGGGCTACATGTTTGGACCATAGGTTCAAGCTTACAACTACAGCTGTTGGCTGTAATTGTGCCAGGAGGGACTTGCACTCCAAGCTGGGACTTGGACATGTCAAAGAGAGGACTGTGCCCTCTCATCAGTCCAAGGCTTGAACCTGTCCAAAACACTGTAGCGACTCCCCACAATAAAGTTTTAATTCTGTTTCTTTGTTACCAATGTTGTGGCCCCACCCCATAACAAAGAAACAATTTCCGGAGGATGGGGCCTAGGAATCAGGATTTTTAAAAGATTCCCAGGTGATTCTAATGTGCAGCCAAGGTTGAGAACCACTGCTATAGATAATATTAAAAATATATCTAAACGTGCAGTTCTTTGTCCAAAAAATGAGCATGTTCAAAAATTAAATGAAGAAAATTTGGATATACTCAATGGAGATTTTCACACATATTTGAGTGATGATTCCATTGATTCCACAGATGATGCTGAAAAGGAAAATTGTCCCATCGAATTTCTTAATAGTATTACTCCTTCGGGAATGCCGTGTCATAAATTAAAATTGAAAGTGGGTGCAATCACCATGCTATTGAGAAATCTCAATAGTAAATGGGGTCTTTGTAATGGTACCAGATTTATTATCAAAAGATTACGACCTAACATTATCGAAGCTGAAGTATTAACAGGATCTGCAGAGGGAGAGGTTGTTCTGATTCCAAGAATTAATTTGTTCCCATCTGACACTGGCCTCCCTTTTAAGTTGATTCGACAACACTTTCCGGGGATGCCAGCATTTGTGATGACTATTGATAAATCACAAGGACAAACTCTAGACAAAGTAGGCATATTCCTATCTGAACCCGTTTTCACACATGGTCAGTTATACATTGCTTTCTCTCGAGTTTGAAGAGCATGTGATGTTACAGTTAAAGTTCTAAGTACTTCATCACAAGGGAAATTAGTTAAGCACTCTGAAAGTGTTTTCACTCCTAATGTGGTGTACAGGGAGATATTAGAATAAGTTTAATCACTTTATGAGCCATTGTTTGCATCAATGTTGTTTTTGTATCATGGTTTTGTTGTTTTTATATCTTTTTGTTACTGTTTATTCATGAATAAATTTATATATTATTTTCACATACATTTTACTAATTTCTTTTCATCTCACACTTCTATTACAGAGAAAGGGCAAATAGCAATATTAAAATATCTCTGCTAATTAATTCCCTTTTTAAAAAAATATATTTTATTGATTTTTTACAGAGAGGAAGGGAGAGGGATAGAGAGTTAGAAACATCAATGAGAGAAAAACATCGATCAGCTGCCTCCTGCACACTCCCCACTGGGATGTGCCCCGCAACCAAGGTACATGCCCTTGACCGGAATTGAACCTGGGACTCTTGAGTCCACAGGCTGATGCTCTATCCACTGAGCCAAACCAGTTAGGGCAATTAATTCCCTTTTAATGTGCACGAATTTGGTGCACTGGGCTACTAGTAATATATAAGAACAGTGAGCATAACCATGTTTTGGTATGTGGTACAAGTAAAATTTTAAATATTCTAAAGATTACAATTTCTCTTCATACTATACAGGTAATATGATTTCCAAAAATTATATGCAAATTGAAAAATTTATTATGTGAAGATGTTTTATAACATTATAGGAAAGATGAGTTTATTACTCTGTAGATTTTCTTAGTTTCAGATGTATACATAGTGGTTAGGAAATTATATTATTTTCTAAGTGATTCCCTTGATAATTCTAAAGTAAAAAAATTCCAGTGAAGAAATACAGTATGATTTGCATCATTCTTTTTATAAATATTGTTCCTGATTTCACCTCTTCTGAGGAAGGCATTTTTCACTCCTCAAAAATATTAGGCTTTTATTATATAGAATTGTTAACTGAAAATAAAATTACAAGAGCATAAGATGAATAAAAAGTAAAAATGGTATACTTTGATTTTCAGTATGGCTGCAGTAAGTAAACTTGTTATTTAGACTACATGTTTGTTGTGTTAGACTTAATCTGTCATGTGATTATGCTTTATACATGCCTAATACCTAAATTATTATAAGAAAAGTAATTTTATAAGTTCCTATAAAATACAAATTGGAAACAAGTTATAGTGTTACTCATTTTAAAACGTGGTCAAACAAATGTAAATTTTCTTTATTATAAAGTACGAACTTCTTACTGTGAAATTTTGGGCCTTCATGGGGTAGCTTCATTCTATCTTTTTAACCTTATTTTTCAGTATTTCTCTGTACTCCATAAGGACCCAAACTGTTATATTCATTGTTTTATCTTCTTCTGGAACTGGCATAATGCTTAGCTTAGCACGTAGTAGATTCTGAATATTTTGTTTTATTTTTGAGGAGTGGAAAATGCCTTCTTCAGAACAGGTGAAATGAAGAACAGTATTTATAAAAAGAATGATGCAAATCATACTGTATTTCTGCACTGGAATTTTTTTTACTTTAGAGTAGTGAAAATATGAATATTAGTTACTATAGTGATAAATCAGAATATAGCATGTTTTTTGTGACTGGGCTTATCATTTTTTGTGCATATGAAAATACTGTAAAGTGTTCTAAGCCTTGTTTCAACCTACCTTAAAATAAGGGAGGGCCTTGACCAGTTTGGCTCAGTGGATAGAGTGTCGGTCTGTGGACTCAAGGGTCCCAGGTTCGATTCCGGTCAAGGGCATGTACCTTGGTTGCGGGCACATACCCAGTAGGGAGTGTGCAGGAGGCAGCTGATCGATGTTTCTCTCTCATCGATGTTTCTAACTCTCTATTCTTCTCCCTTCCTCCCTGTGGAAAATCAATAAAATATATTTTAAAAAAAAATAAGGGAGGATAAGAAAAAAGTTTGTCATTGTAATTATCAATCAAATTTGAGTAGCCACAAATACCACAAAGTATACAAGGAAACTTTTAGAGGTGATGGATATGTTTATTACCTTGATTGCAGTAGTAGTATCATGGGTATATGCACATGTTCAAATTCCTCATATTATATACATTAAATATGTTTTTCGTTTACAAGCTATACCTTAATAAAGCTACCTTTTAAAATGTGAGTAGCCAAGAATATATTACTATGTACGTATCAACATCATGCATAGACTACTTCTTCTAAAAGCATTTCTAAGATTATTGGTTAAATAAGGCAGTTTGAATACTTACCTCTGGTCCCTTTCTAAACCTCCTAAAATTATGGTGAAGAAATATAAAAATATGTAAAGATTTTTTTTAAAAAATTGGAGCAGATATGTCATTATATGAGGTGTTGACAAAATATAGGGAAGTGAGGAGCACATTGACCAATGAAAAGGGACCTAACAGAACAAAGAAAGTTAAAACTTGCTGCCATGTAGGTGGGCAAAGCAATAAGAAGCAGGATGATTCTCTTCAAAAAATCCCCAGAAAGGCTCAGAAATTGGAGATCCTACTTAAGGCTCTTGTGTAAGATGGTACTGAAAACAAGAAGAGTACTTGAATGTCACTATAAGAGTGTTTACAACCCCAGATTCCTTTCATCAAATTGAAGAGACAGATGACTGCTTCTCACATCCTGGGCACACACAGTATGGGGGATTTACTCTGGATTGGCTGAACCAGGGAATCTCTAGAACAGTGGTTCTCAATCTTCCTAATGCCGCGACCCTTTAATACAGTTCCTCATGTTGTGGTGACCCCTAATTTCATTGTTAAAAATTGAACATAATTAAAGCATAGTGATTAATCACAAAAAAAATATGTAATTATATATGTGTTTTCTGATGGTCTTAGGTGACCCCTGTGAAAGGGTCGTTCAACCCCCAAAGGGGTCGCGACCCCCAGATTGAGAACCGCTGCTCTGGATTCAAGGACATCAGGTCCAATTGATGATGGGGTTGTGTGCTTACTGAAAACAGGAATCTGCATGCTGAATAATGAGATTCTCCAGCTCCCTTGCTCTTACCCTTTATTTGGCTCCCAGAATATTGGTAGCTACTTCTGGTGTTGACAGTATCTCTCTCTTGAAAAACTACCATCCCAAGAGAAGAAAGGTATCATTGATGGTTGTGGCCTACCATTGATATTGCAAGAGCTATGTTCAGTTCCCATGCACTGAGACGATCACTAAGCCTCGAGCCCTCCCCTCTTACATTATACATACAGATCTTCTAGTCATTTTTCATATTTCATTCTCTTTTTCAGGTGGAATTTAATAGATTAATTTTTTATGTATACTTTTTTCCCCCCAATTAGTTTATATTCAACACCATTCTGCATTAGCCTCAGTTGTATAGTGGTTAGACAATTATGCACTTTACAGAGTGAACCAAAGCAGGAAAAATCAGACCTTTGACAAGTCCCCTACTATGAAAGACAGCCCCAAATAAGCAGGAAAAAGGGAAGACAATACATAATAGAATAAAGATTGCGGGGAGGCGGGGGGAGATAAATATTTGTACATTTTTTTCATTCATTAGAAAATACTGATACCATGAAATAAGAACTGGATGGTAAAAAATAAGCTATTGGAAATAATGCAAAAAATTTTAAATTAAACAGAAGGTTGGGAGAGAATAAGGAAATTTTCCATGAATATGAACAAATACAAAGAGATAGAAAATCAGCCAGGCCGTTGTGGCTCATTAACCCAGGAACTAAGAGGTCACTGGTTCGATTTGCGGGCTCAATCCCCAGATTGAGTAGCAATTGAGTAGCAATCTCCAGTAGGGGGCGTGCAGGAGGCAGCCGATTGATGATGCTTCTCTCATCGATCTTGCAGTCTCTCTATCCCTCTCTCTTCCTCTCTCTCTAAAAATCAACAAAAACATTTTTTTTTTAATCGGAGAGAGAAGAAATTAGAGAATCAAACCAGGATTCTGTCAAAAAAAGTTCACATTTAAAGGAATAGGAGGAATCAGAGTTACAAAATTCTGAGGGAAAATTATTTCTAATCTAGAATTCTATACCTTTTCAAAAGAATCAATAACCTTGAAAATATAATACTTAAATATGCAAGGCCTCAAGAAATTTGCCTCCTAAATATAGTTCTTAAGCAACTAGAGGAGGATGTAACCCGCCAAAATAAGGGAGTATACCCAGAATAAGGAGGATGGGACCTGGGAAACAGGAGAGAAACTCAGCTCTGGTAGCCTAGAGAGGCAGTAGCCCACACTAAAGCAGGAGGCCCAAAGTTTCTAAGAGGGATGCCTATGTGCTTGACTAGGTGAGAGAGGTGTACAAATCTGAAGGAAAGTTAGAAGGCTGAATTACTGATGATACATAGAAAACCAATCCATCAGAAACCCAAATCATTTAGCAGGGGAACACAAGAATGTGTATAAGAAGAGATACAAAATCATGGTATAATTGTGTACATGTATTACCTTGTTAAACATTAAATTTTCTTAGTTTGACAAATTATACTTTTTTGTTCATACAAATTATAGACTCTACTGACTTAATATTATAGATTTAACTACATACTAGTTACCTATCAACTTATTTTACAAAGGATGAACATTCTTACAACAGCCTTTTATTCATGCTTTTTTTCAGTTGCCTCGTAGAAGGGGATGCTAAGGAAGAAATACTGCAGCCACCAGAGCCTCACCCAGTGCCACCCATTTTGACACCTTCTCCCCCTTCAGCTTTTCCAACAGTCACTACTGTGTGGCAGGACAATGACAGATACCATCCGAAGCCCGTGTTGCATGTGGTTTCATCAGAACAACATTCAACAGACCTCAACAGAAATTATAATAAATCAGCAGAACTTCCAGGGAAAAATGAATCAATTGAACATATAGATAAAAAATTGGAGCGAAATTTAAGTTTTGAAATTAAGAAGGTCCCTCTCCAAGAGGGACCAAAAAGTTTTGATGGGAACACACTCTTGAATAGGGGACATGCAATTAAAATTAAATCAGCTTCACCTTGTATAATTGATAAAATCTCTAAGTCACAGGAATTGGGTTCAGGGGATCTGAAAGTTGATATTTCTCAGAATTCTTGTGTGGACTACAGTGGAACACTGTCAAATAAAGCTCCAGTTAATCTACCAGAAGAATCACAGAAGAATTCAGACACACCTCCAAGGCCAGACTGCTTGCCTCTTGATGAAGAAGGACATGTAACGTGGTCATTTCATGGACCCGAAAATACCTTACCCCTGCCTGATTCATCTGAAGCGACATCCTCAGATACCCACTGTCAAACAGTGAAAACTGTGAGTTTAACACCAAGCCCCACAAAGCAAGTCGAAACCCATGATCTTGTGGATCATCATAGCAGTTCACCTCTATTCGGAGCACCCCTCAGTTTTACTAATCCTCTTCACTCGGATGACTCAGACTCAGATGAAAGGAACTGTGACAGTGCTGTGTCCAAGAATAAAACTAATATTTCAACAGCAAGTGCCACAGTTTCTGCTTCCACTAGTACTGAAAGCATATCTACAAGGAAAGTATTGCCAATGTCCATTGCTAGGCATGGTATAGCAGGAACAATACATTCAGGTGCTGAAAAAGGTAATGATCGTATTTAACACTTAAGTATGTCTACTATGTGCCAGTCACTGTGCTAAGCACTTCAACTGTATTACTTATACATTATGTTTTATTCCACACTTGACTCTAAAACCTACAGCAAAATTTCATTATTTTAGACAAATTTTTTTAAGTAAGCTTTTATCATCTTAATATGATCACATTGCATTGCTGGATTTTGTGTTTTCAAAATGTTTCAATTGTTGTAACTGAGAAATTTTATCTTTTTTTCTGTATTATAGCTTTTAGTATTTTACATGGGTCAAAAATCTGTATAATAGAAATAATTTAAGAAAGATAATTGCTTGAAGTAACAGTGGCACAAATATTGTAGAATGGCTTGATTGGCCATTTCCACTCATGTCTATAATAAATAATTATTATCTTTTTATGCTCTTTTAACTACAAAATTTTTTTTAAAACTTCCTAAGTTCTTGAAAAAGAAGCTGCTTTCAATCCTTAGTTTAATGTAAGAAGCAATATTGCAACTACTCAGCAGACTGAATTTTAATCCATTCAGTAGTGAGTGGGATGTATCCGTATTTAGTCATCACTGCTCTTATTTAATTAAGCAGTCTTAGTATTTCAACATAATGCATGTGGTCAGTTCCCAATATGTATTATTGGTTCTTGAAACAATTTGATCTGCTGAAAGTAATCATGGCTGCTTTCTTAAACAGACCAAAAAGTTGAGAGCAAATGTATAAACATGAAAGCTATTTACTGATAGATTATCAGTGGTCATTTACTTGTCAGTGAACTTTTATAATTGACATGTACAGACTTATTTATAATGTACTGGCATAAAAGGTACTGTGAACCTGAAAGATGATTTTCCTTTTCTATCTCTGACCCAGTAAGTACCACCTTTGTTGTACCTTTATTTTCTCCAACTCAGACATACTATATTTTTTTATCTTGAGAATGTATCTGGTAGAGTAGATGAGACTCTAAGCTAGTTTCCTAAACTTTAGGATTTTCTATATTCTTGATTCTTCTGTGTTTTATTTGAAGGATCTTCAGAAGATAATGGTTACCACAATAAATATTACTTTACCAGTTGGCCATAATTTAAATTTGTTGATACATTTTTCTCCCTCAACTTCAGAGTTTGACATTTAATTACCTTGCTCTAGCTGGTTTGGCTTAGTGGATAGAGTGTCGGCCTGTGAATCCAAGGGTCCCAGGTTCGATTCTAGTCAAGGGTTGCGGGCTCGGTCCAATGTGCAGGAGGCAGCCAGTCAATGATTCTTTCTCATCATTGATGTTTCTATCGCTCTCTTCCTCTCCCTTCCTCTCTGAAATAAAAATATTTTTTTTAAAAAAGAAAAAGAAATATAACTACCAAGTTGAAACTACTTAAAAAAATGTGTAGATAAGAAATTTTCATTTGGGGATTTGGGGCGCTTTTGGGGGGGGATATCAGGCATGTGTCTTGGGTCTAGGAAATTTTTTTTTTAAATGACTATTAGAAATAGAATTTGGTGAGGACAGGAAGGATGCATGATGTGATATGCTTGTTAAATTTTCTGCCACATGTCCAGTCTTTTGGTGATAACAGGAGTTCCTTTAAAATACTGAACAGGGATAGTTGAAAGCACTCTATTGTATAGCAGCTCACTTCTGCTTTATTTTGTTTGTATTTCAAAGCAAAGATAGCTGTAAATGTGATTTCAGGTTTCTTTTCACCCTTCCCTGACTATGCTACATTAGTTTGGTATTAACTGAAGATTTTCCTGTGTAAGCATCCTGTGCTGCAACATAACTATAAGCAGACCTTTTTCTTCTTCTTCATAGTTGATTGAGTTTTAGAGAGAGGAAGGGAGAAGGTGAGAGAAAAAACATGGATGTGAAAGCGAAACATCTACTGGCTGCCTCCTGAATGCCCCTCCCCCCCCCCCCCCCCACCGCTCCCGCCCCCTGCCAGAGATTGAACCCACAACCCAGGCATGTGCCCTTGACTGGGAATTGAACCAGCAACATCCTGATGCACAGGACAATGCTGAACCAACTGAGCCACACTGGCCAGGGCAGTCCTGTTTTTAATGTTGTTAATTTACCTTGTAGTTGAACCATTGGCTCAAGAAGTAGATTTTCATTTGATTGTTTGTTTTAGAACTTGTTAGGGAATTAAAGAGAATAATTTTGTTTTGATACCTAAAACAACCTTTGGCATAAGTTACTGCCTGACAAAAATTCCTGTTTATGAATTTTGATTTTAAAACTGACTCAGGTGTCCTGAAAGATTTCTCAAACTTGGCTACACTAGGCTCCCACACGGTATATGATTTGAAAAAGCCTATGTAAAATATGCTCTATTTGGTTGAATAACCTCTATAACGTAGAAAATACAATCCAGCCGGAACCGGTTTGGCTCGGTGGATAGAGCGTCGGCCTGCGGACTGAAAGGTCCCAGGTTCGATTCCGGTCAAGGGCATGTACCCGGGTTGCGGGCACATCCCCAGTAGGAGATGTGCAGGAGGCAGCTGATCGATGTTTTTCTCTCATCGATGTTTCTAACTCTCTGTCTCTCTCCCTTCTTCTCTGTAAAAAAATCAATAAAATATATTTTTAAAAAAAGAAAAGAAAATACAATCCAGAGATCCAGGGAGGAACATGTAGTTGAGAAGAAAGGGCCACAGTTATATAAAAAAAAAAAAAAAAGGCTTTAAGAATGAAGACTGTCATAATTCTTGACAACAAGTAAAGTGGTAAAGATTTGTTTACTTTTCACATTTAAAAAACTAGTTCTCTTATATACTTGTGTTAGTGAGTTTTAGAATTTTAAGAAAGGTCTTTGTTTAGATAAGTTTATTTTTAATGAGTCAACATTTTAACCAAGTTCATAATTTTTCTAAATGTTATGTATTTAATATAGATGTTGATGTTAGTGAAGATTTACCTCCTCCTCTCCCTGAAAGAACTCCTGAATCTTTTGTATTAGCAAGTGAACATAGTGAGTATCTCTTCTAATTTTACAAAAATATTCATACTCTAAACTCTGGGAAACGTGGCTGATTTTAATCTATTTGCTATTGAACTACATAATTAAATTCGAAAACAGGGTTGAGTTGATATTGACAGCTGTTTTTAATTCCTTGTATGAAAAATACTTTTTAGAAATGCTATTTTTCCTTGCTAACATCGCTAAAATGGGCTGCATTTATGTTAGATACTATAATCTAGTCAAACGTAATTATAAATGTATTTTCAATTTGGTATCTTTTCATTCATTATGGAAAGACATTGATTGGTTCACTTAGTGCCAGTTCAGGTAAGTAAACATTAAATTGGGTTGTAGGTTAGTATCACTCAGTTGTGTTAATTGAGAGACACTTCAGGCCACAAGAGTTACTGGTGAGAACTGGGAAAAGTGGTCATATTTCAGAGCATTGATACTGTATTTTTCTTCCTCCCCTCCAGAAAGAGTACAGAAACAGCTTTATTAATATATTCACAGAGGTGCTCACTACTCTTTATCTGTTTAACTGATTTTAAGAATGTTAAGACCAGTGAAGCCATATACTTCAATAATATTAAATCTAAGTCGGTCAAATCTATAGATTATAGTGAGCTTATAATAAACTCTGATGAGTAAATTATTTTAATTATATTTTAAGGAGGGAAACTTAAAGGAATATTCTTAGATTGATAGAAACAAAATTTTTTATGAAAGTGTGATAATTTCTAAAAATCTATAGGATGTTTTTATATTACCTAGTGCAAGAAATTTCAAGAAGTAAAGATGTTAATTTTAATTGTAAGATTTCATTTTTCTCAGATACACCTGTAAGATCTGAATGGAGTGAACTTCAAAGTCAGGAAGAATCTGAAAAAAAATCTGAAGTGAGTCCTTTTGGTATTAAAACAGCAAGAGTTCAATATTTTTGCTGTTTTGTTTATTTTTTTTAGTATATGCTTTTTTAAATTACTTTCTTTTTAAATATTTTTTTATTGTTGATAGTATTACCCCCCTTTATCCCCCTCCTCCCAGTTCCTACCCTCCCTCTTCCCCCCCAGGTCTTCACTACCCTATTTCCCGTGTCCATGGACTACGCATATTAGTTTATAAATTCTTTGGTTTATCTCTTCTCATCCCCACATCAAGATATGTCAGTCTGTTCCATGCCTCCATATTGTTAGTTTATAATAACCGTAGCTTAAGACTATTAAATAAAACTTTTAACACCATTTCTTATGCAAAGATTACAGATGAAATGTGAGATCTGGAGTTTTTACAAGGGCAACATGGTCTATATATAACTGTCCCAACACTTGAGAGAGTTATTTTCCCAAGCTGCTTTTGAAATTCATAAATTGTGCCATGTTCCAAATCATTCTGGAGGTATGAGTGGAACTGGACTTACTATTTTCAGGGTCCTAGTACTTTCCTAGACTTTTTTCCTTCCATTATAACACTAGGTATGAGGTTTCCTTTCACATTCAGGAAATGTATTGGTAACTAAATATTTTAGCTGTGGAAAAATGTGTTTTTTTTGCCAACATTAATGTTTTTCCTATTTCTCCCATATTTTATTTTATTTATTTTATTTTATTTTATTTTATTTTATTTTATTTTATTTTATTTTATTTTAAATATATTTTATTGATTTTTTTAACAGAGAGGAAGGGAGAGAGATAGAGAGTTAGAAACATCGATGAGAGAGAAACATCGATCAGCTGCCTCCTGCACATCTCCCACTGGGGATGTGCCCGCAACCCAGGTACATGCCCTTGACCGGAATTGAACCTAGGACCCTTCAGTCCACAGGCCGACGCTCTATCCACTGAGCCAAACCGGTTTCGGCTCTCCCATATTTTAATATCACTGAAATTGGGGTACATCTTACAATTGATTAAAAACCATTGATACACTTTTTCACATAAAATAGTGGTAACCTGTAAGAATGATGGTATGTCTTACAATCCATGGTATAATAATTTGATAAATATGGTAAAAGGCTGGCAAAATGCAGTAGTGTGTATATTCCTTTGTGTAACAGCTCCTGCATTTTCAGTTTTCATCCAGAAGGAAAAAGGAATTTCCTTATCCTTTTACTCCCAATATAAAGTACCATACATTTAAAAGTTTTAAACTTATGAACAACATAAACTGATGAACAAAAATAGATCCAGAGGGAAAAAAATATTTTAGAATATAATAGAGGTAATCCTGTTATTTGCAGATTTTTTTTTTTTTTTTATATTTTATTGATATTCCACAGAGAGGAAGGGAGAGAAATAGATAGTTAGAAACATCGATGAGAGAGACATCGATCAACTGCCTCCTGCACATCTCCCACTGGGGATGTGCCCGCAACCCAGGTACATGCCCTTGACCGGAATCGAACCCGGGACCCTTCGGTCCGCAGGCCGACGCTCTATCCACTGAGCCAAACCGGTTTCGGCTATTTGCAGATTTTTAATATTTCCTACAACTTTTGTGATATCATACTATGGTAGTACAGTTTTGGTAATATTATACTTAAAATCCTTTTTTTCTTGAAATATTAATGTTTATTGCATGTATTATTATATTTAAGATTGTTTTTCTTGAATAATTGTGTTTATTGCATGTAGCATATTTAAAGTCATGTTTTTTTAAGTATTTTTTTTATTAATTTCAGAGAGGAAGGGAGAGGGAGAGAGAACCATGGATCAGCTGCCTCCTGCATGCCCCCTAGTCAGGATCGAGCCTGCGACCCAGGCATGCACCCTTGATGGAATCGAACCTAGGATACTTCGGTCCGCAGGCCGGCAATGCTCTATCCACTGAGCAAAACCGGCCAGGGCTAAAATCGTTTTTCTTGAGATATTAATGTTTATTGCATGTAACATTATATTTAAGATTATTTGTCTTGAAATACTAATGTCTATTGCATGTAACGTTATTATATTTTTTAAAATAAATAAAATTAGTTTATTGGGGAGGACATTTTTTTAAGCCTAATTGAAAACATCATTGTTTTCTTTTCCCTTGACACTGAGTATCTTTTTTTTTTTTTTTTTTAAATATATTTTATTGATTTTTTACAGAGAGGAAGGGAGAAGGATAGAGAGTTAGAAACATCGATGAGAGAGAAACATCGATCAGCTGCCTCTTGCACACCCCCTACTGGAGATGTGCCCGCAGCCAAGGTACATGCCCTTGACCGGAATCGAACCCGGGACCCTTCAGTCCGCAGGCCGACGCTCTATCCACTGAGCCAAACCGGTTAGGGCGACACTGAGTATCTTAATAAAGCTCAATTTCTTGGGATAGATACTCATAACAAATTTTTTTCCTATTTGTTTATAAAGTTATTAAATGTCATCCTTACAGGGCTTGATAACCTCTGGGAGTGAAAAATGTGGTAAGTTAGATTTTGTTCCTTTTTGCTATAGATTACATAGATTAATTTTCATAAAATAGCATGTCTTATGGTATATGCTATTTATTTGTTTATTTTTGTACGTGAAAATATGTAGGACACCTAAAACCAGAATTATGTAGTATAATTCTTCCAAATTAATTACTATTCCAGAGATTATTATTGATCTGGAAAATAAGAGCATTTATTATTAATAGTTATAGGCTGATAGGAAAGAAATTATTTTAATGTATTTCCCAGTGTATTATTTTCTGTTGGTTATAAAACCACTTAGAATCTAGATCTGGCAATGATTTAAATAAATGCCCCGTAATTAATCTATGTGATTGAATTAGGTCCCAATAGATTGTTTTGGAAATGTTTTAGGACTTAATACATTTATGAAGACCAAGGATTATGTAGCTCAACCGAGTGTTATAAGTTAAATTTTTTTCCTACCACATTACTTTTACTGTCATGCTAAAATAGGTCAAGTTATTGTTAATTCCTGTAAATCAGTGACCATGTAAGCAGCTCATCAAACATCCTAGCCTATGTAATTTCCTCAACTCATCTATCATTTTCTGCCTTTATCCTCCATTCTGCTTCAGCTTCTCTCTCCGGATGTTTGCCTAATGGGGCTCCATATCAGCTATTACTCTCTATCTACTTTTCTGAGGCAACATATTATATGTAAAAGAGCAAACGTTTTAGAATCAAGGCCACCTGGACTGGAATCTCATTTTTACCATTTTACTTACCATGTGGCTTTGCCCAAGTTGCCTAATGTTTCTGAGCCTTAGTTTTCTTCTCTGTGAAATGGAGATAAATAGTACCTACTTATTCTAGAGGATTGTTGAATCACATACATAGAGTATCAAACACTGCCTGGCACATGATAGGCACTCACATGGCAGCAATGCTGTTATGACTATCTTTTTTTTTTTTTTTTTAATATATTTTATTGATTTGTTACAGAGAGGAAGAGAGAGAGAGTTAGAAACATCGATGATGAGAGAAACATTGATCAGCTGCCTCCTGCACATCTCCCACTGGGGATGTGCCCGCAACCCAGGTACATGCCCCTGACCGGAATCGAACCCGGGACCCCTCAGTCCGCAGGCCGACGCTCCATCCACTGAGCCAAACCGGTTTCGGCGACTATCTTTTTTACATTACTATTACTGTTATGGCTGGATCCCTGAATATTTTATTTTATTTATTTATTTTTTTTAAATATATTTTATTGATTTTTTACAGAGAGGAAGGGAGAGAGACAGAGAGTCAGAAACATCGATGAGAGAGAAACATCGATCAGCTGCCTCCTGCACATCTCCTACTGGGGATGTGCCCGCAACCCAAGCACATGCCCCTGACCGGAATCGAACCCGGGACCTTTCAGTCCGCAGGCCGACGCTCTATCCACTGAGCCAAACCGGTTTCGGCGGATCCCTGAATATTTTATTTTCTTAATATATGTTAACTCCTTTCTGGCTCCTCTTCCTTCTCTAACCAATCTAGTTACTATCCTCCATCACTCTAGTCACACTGAAAATCATCTTCAATTTTCTTGTTCCTAATTCTCATACCATTTTATTTTATCCCTTGGGCTTACTGAATACTGTAAATTAGCCTACAATTCTGGTCTTCTCCACAGTTGGACCCTCAGCTTTGCTTGGTTATCTTAAATGCTCTAGTTTTTACCTGAATTGTCCAAATCTTTACCTCTCCTAATATCATCCATCCCAATAACTCTTAGCAGATGACCTTTACTTTGCTGAGAAAATTGAGGTCTTCAGACTAGATCATCATTTCCTCCTAGAAGCCAGCACTGAATACCTCACCACTACTAGTTCCACCTACATACCTCTCTTCTCTGCCCCCATTGCACCCTTTTATAATTTTATTGTAAAATTTATCACACTACTATAATAATTAATGTACTTTTCTGCCTTTCCTAATCGACCAGGAACGGCAAACTACCACACAGGCATAATCCTGCCATTGGCTTCTATTCTTGTTCTGCCCTTGATCTAAACTAGTGATTTTTACATTTTGAAAGAGTTGCTTAAAAACAAAAATCAGTGGAGAATATGTGGCAGGATTGTATTGGCTTGCAAAGCCTAAAATACTTATTCTCTAGCTTTTTACAGAAAAAGTTTGCTGACCCTCTATTTGGACCTTAAGCACCTAAGGACAAGGATCACAAAGTTGAGGATCATTGCAAGTGTGACTGGAATGATGCAGGATGGTTATCTAGATTGGATAGGGAAGGGAGGGAAACGGAAAAGGAGTTAACATATATTAAGAGGTCATTTGACTTATACTCCAAGTTTCCAGAAAAGTTTTTCTTACAGAGGTGTAGAGATGTGATAAAGATTGTGAAAGAATGGATGAATCATAGCTGTTAATTTCTTTTGTTAACTAATCTTACATATTAATAATTAAGTGATTAAACTTAAGTAATGTAAAACTTATTTATAGGAGCAAATAGTAAGTTCATTGGTTTCCATATAAAAAGCATTTCAGTTGCAGTTATTAGCACACAGTATAACTAATGTAAGGAAATAAAATACGCCAAGATCCAGATTTATTAAATAAAGTCAGAGCATAAGGATAATCTTCACATTGCAGGAGTACTCACTGCAGATTTCTAGGTGCCAGGAAGAACACTTAGTATGATTTCCTGTGCTCTCTACCTCATCATTTATATTTATTTGGGTCTCTAAAATCATGATGTCCCCAAGAGAAAACTTATTTTTTACTTTCCAAATTAAAACAATTAGAAGATTATACTTAGGATGCTACAAATAATGGTGATTAACAGTAGCTCTATTTTGCATTTTATATCATCCAGCAGGAGGTATTCACCCGGAGACTTGTACAGAATGTCCACCCACTTCCAGTAACAAGAAAGATCCAATACCACAAAGTCCAACAAAAGCCACCGATATTGGTAATTTTAAAACTTGAACTATGTCATTAATACTGGCAAGAATGAGAAAAAATCATTTGCCATCATTCCAGGATTTCCTGAAGGCAAAGTTTATCAAACGTTGTGCTATGATTTATTCAGTTTCTTTTTTAAAAAATATTTTTTTTATTGATTAAGATATTACATATGTGTCCTTCCAAAAGTTGAAAGTTAATTTTGTGTTTAGAGTTTTGCTTAGTTTAAATTCTAAATTCCCATGTGGAAATTTATTTGTTCAAGAAGATAAGGTTGTTTGACATCGTCTATATAGCATAAAAATATTTCTGAACACTGACCAATTATTGTGGTGTCTTGATTATAGGTTTTGGTAATCGCTGTGGAAAACCCAAAGGACCAAGAGGTCCACCTTCAGAATGGACATGATTCAGGGAGCCAAAAACCACTTTAAATTATACTGGAAAATTCAAGTGCCACTGAAAGCCAGATTTATAGTATTCCTTCTTTAAAATGTGGGACTAACCGCAGTGTAGATTGTTACCTTTGCATTTTTTGCCGGGACTATCTACCTGCTTTACTACATACACTTAGGAAAAAGTATTACATATGGTGTTTTTTTTTTCTTGTGTGTGTGTTTTTTTTGTTAACTTCAAGTATTATTGCCTTAATGTCTCTTAACCCTGTTACACGCTGCTTGTAGACATGTTAATATAGTAATACTTTTATTATAAATTGAGTTTAAGGACTACTCTTTTGCTAATGTTTTATCATGTATGCATTATTTTGTATATGTACAGGGCAAGTAGGTATATAATTTGACAAAGTTGTAGTCATAAAATATTATTAACAGAAGATGTAAAATTTCTGCATGGTCTAAATCTCTGTGTACTTTATTTGTAAATTATATGCCCTGAAGTTTTAGAAAATAGTTTCTGAATTTTAAAATTGCTGGATTCATGCAGCCAGCATTGCAGGTTATCAGAAATCAAAGATTGTAATAATAATACATTTTGTAAATTGTAAGCAAAAAGTTATTTTTATATTATATACTGTTTGTCTATCCTAATTGTTCTTGTTTTCATCTAGTCATGGAGATTCAGTAAGTGCCTTGGAACAATATTGAATTCTCTTAGCTTATGTGTGTTACTTTAATATTTGAACTCAACTGGGATTAGGAGACTATCAAACTATATGTATGTTTCAGGATATTTGACCTGCCATTAAAAAAACAATTTTACAGTGCTTGCTTGTCTTGGTTTTTCATTCCTCATTCCGAGGAAATTAGACTTCCTGTCTCCTGGTTCAATCTTACCTTTTAATCTTTTAATTAAAAACAAGAGGGAGCATCTTCTGCAAACACATGGCTTTGCAATTGTAATACTTATAATTTAATACTTATCCTTGAGTCAGCCCTAGGCGTTACTGCTTACTAAGATCCTAGTAAAACACCAAACCAGATGTGAGGTTAGGAAAAGGAAACTTTTGTTTGGTTTTTTTCTGTTGCCTTACTAGAGCACAGTTCTCGTTCATGAGTACCAAATTTGAATTGTGACATCATGCATTAAAATTAGTAGACATCAGTCTTGGCTGGATGGCGCAGTTGGCTGGAACATCATCCCATACACCAGAAGGTTTGTGAGTCAAGGCACATACCCAGTTACCGGTTTGACCCCGATTGGGGCATGTACAGGAAGCAACTGATCAATGTTCCTGTCTCTCTCAAATGAATAGTAACATATCCTCAGGTGAGGATTTTTTTTTTGTTTTAAAGTGGGTATCTGTATTTTCCCTCTGCATACCAAAGGGGGAAGAAATTAAGAGATTAAAGTGAGATAGAGTAACCTTATGTGAGTAGAAAGATGATTGTTGTAGAGAAGAAAATAATATAATTTCATGCCAAAATATTTCCATTTATTTGTTTTGTTAATCCTCACCCTAGAATATTTTTTTCCATTGATTTTTTTTTTAATATATTTTATTGATTTTTTACAGAGAGGAAGGGAGAGGGATAGTTAGAAACATCGATGAGAGAGAAACATCGACCAGCTGCCTCCTGCACACCCCCCACTGGGGACGTGCACGCAACCCAGGTACATGCCCTTGACTGGAATCGAACCTGGGACCTTTCAGTCCGTAGGCCGACGCTCTATCCACTGAGCCAAACTAGTTAGGGCTCCATTGATTTTTAGAGAGTGGAAAGGAGAGAGGGAAGGTGGAGAGAGAGAAACATCAGTGTGCCCTGACTGGGACTTGATCTGTCCACCTTTCAGAGTTAAGGATGACACTCCAACCTACTGATCCACACTGACCAGTGCTCATTGGTTGATTCTTGTATATGCCCTGACCAGGGATCGAACCCACATGGGGTGAAACTCTAATCAACTGAGCTTACCTGGCCAGGGCCAATTTGGGGAACAACTTTGATGTTTTTGTTTCCTTACACAGACATTTCCTAATTACTTGCTTTTAGTGATGTTATTTTAGATATCAAAAATTCAGATTATTAATAGCTTTCTAAATAATGAGATATGAATCAATTTGTTTTTAAATATTCTCCCATTTGGGGTCTTTGTTATACAGTTCTTAAAAGGTCAGAAACCCATATTTTCATTCTGGCAGACAGAGAACTGCAAAAGCATTAACCTAGATTTTGGCACATATCAACTCATTAAGCAGCCCTGCATATTATGTTAAAAGTGCAAAGTAGATCACATTAGCCGGTTTGGCTAAGAGTGTCGGTCTGCGGACTGAAGGGTCCCGTGTTGATTCTGGTCAAGGGAATGTACCTTGGTTGCAAGCTCCTCCCCGTCCGGGGCCATGGTCAGGGCATGTGCAAGAGGCAACAAATTGATATGTTCTCCACATTGATATTTCTGTCTGTCTTGCCCTCTCTCTTCCACTCTCTCCAAAAAAATTAATGGAAAAATATCCTTGGGTGAGGATTAAAAAATAAAAGTGCAAAGTAGATCTAGTTTTGAATATAAACTGTACTCTCAACAGATTTGCAGTAATGTTTCCTCTGCTATTTATCTTTAAGTTGCACAAGTCTTACAAGAGGTAGATGACCAATACTTAGATGGTAAACAATTTAAACAGTGGAAAGCGGCTATGCTTGGCTAATTCTAAGAGACATGTCTGTCCTAAATTATAACAAATCTGGGCTTTGTTGAATTAGTGGGGGGAGGGAATTCCAAAGATTCCAGTCATTTTACATTTCTGAGAGAGAACATGGCACATGTACTGTTACTATGATCTAATATAATAGCATTTGTGACGAGAATTCTCTTGCCAGTGTTTCAGCAAGAACATATTCTGTAGCTATTACAGATTTATTCTGAAATAGCCAAATATTAAAATTCTATATTACTCCTTTAAATCAGTAATTTTTTATCAGTAATTTTTAATTTTTTTCATAGTTACAATTTTGTTTTGCGTTGACAACTTTAGAGATCCACTCTCAGCAACTTTCAAATATGCAATCCAGTATTATTGCCTATATTCATTATACTGTACATTATATCCGCATGACATCTATTTTACAACTGGAAGTTTGTACTTTTTGACCCTTTTCATCTATTTTGCTAGCCCCACCCCCAATATTATGTTTTTCTCATTAAAAATTCTTCAGTGGGATCATGTTAAATGAGTACACAAATGTACAGCTGATCTATACATCTGGGATATTTCAAACTATTATGCCTCATAAATTTTCACTTTATTTACTTACATGTAATCTATTAGAATATTTCCAATACCTTCTAAAACTAAAATGTGAAAAAGCATTTAAAGAATTTACTGTATTAAATATAAAATTTAAGAATTTAGCATTTTTCATTGTATTTAAAGTAAGTACATAATATTTTAAAAAATAAATGTATTTTTATTGATTTCAGAGAGGAAGGGAGAGAGAAAGAAATATCAATGATGAGATAAAATCATTGATCAGCTGCCTCCTGTTTGCAATATACTTTGAAATATATCAACATAAATGGATTAATGTATGGAGGGATGCATAGATGGTTACATATGTGACAAAGCAAATATAAATTGTAGAATTCAGGTGATAGGAATATGGGTTACTATATCATTTTTCACCTCTGAACATTTATATAATTAAATACAAAATAGTAATCTCTGCTTGACTTTGAAGATTCATACCTTATAATCCACACTATTGAATTAAAATTCTGTTTAGACAGCATTTAAACTACCTTTCAATAAAATTGTCTTCATTAATGGACATGAATTTTTCTGAACATGGATTAACTTTTAAATGTTTAAAAAGCACTTATGTTTCTATTTAGAAAATTTATACAAGAATGTGAAATACCTAAATGATTTCTTTGTTTAAAAAAGGGTTTATCTTTCTAGAATATCTAATTTACATACTCATAACTTGTTAAGTTCACTAGATTCACTTCGTTTTTTTAAAATCAGAGAGGTTGTTGTTTGACAATTTTTCTTAAAGGAGATGTCTTGATCAGGGTTTAATGCAGAGGTCAAAAGCCACCTTTAATTTAAGCCAAAATGGATTTATTACATGGCATATTGCAAATGATTGGCAAGGTTGAAGAAACAGCCTGTAAACTGAGCTTCAGGAATGACTCACAAATTCATGCTATGGAACTGGACTGCTGCCATGATCATGAAGTCACTCCTGAATGGGGAAGCCACCCCCGCCCCCTTCACTATAAAGCACCCTGTCTAGAAGGATGCCTCAAGCCCTGGCTGGTGTGGCTCAGGTGGTTGAGCAGGTGCAACTGATGGATGTGTCCTCTCACATCAATGTTTCTCCCTCTCTCAAATCAATAAAAATATTTTTAAAAGGTCGACGTCACTCAGTGGTTAGAGTGTAGGCCCACTCACCAAAAGGTCTCAGGTTCTATTCCCAGTCAGGGACACTTCAGCATAATAGATTTTTTTCAGGTATAGCATTTGGCCACTGGAGGGCTTCCAAATGCCATAAAATGCATTAGTATCGTGTACTGGTAAAGGTCTAGGGAAGGGTTGCATAGAGTATAAATGGCATCAATTACAGGGAGAGACTCAATTTAAAATCTAGCTGCTTTAATTACAAAAAAAATTTTTCTGACCCCCCCTCCCCCTTCTTCTCAAATGATTTGTGCTATTAAAGATACCACTTCTTTAGATCAGAAAACTTGATGAAAATCAAGATGTATTTGTGGAAATTAGATGGCACCATAAACTCAGTATTAATTGGTTACCTGTTACTCCATGAGGGCAGGGGCTTAAGAGGTTTTCTTTTAGTTTTTTTTTTAGTTTGTTTCTTTTGTTTTACCACTTATACCCAGCATGTAGAACACTGAGGGAATGAGTGAGTTCAGGTGTTTGGTTCAATATAATCACATTTGATGCCATTACTAATTTCAGAAAGTTTTTGTTGTTGTTTAACAAAAATAAGCCTTCACATAAAAATAAGAGCATGCAGCAGGAATTCAGCAGAAGTCTACATTGCTTCCTCCGCTGGCAAGCAGCTGTTGGGGCAGGAACTGCAGAAGCCTGTGGCTAGGCAGAAGCAGCCTTGTCTGCTGTCAGGGACAGAGAAAAGGTTCCTAGAATTTTTGGGGCACTTTTCAAACACCTCGGCTTCCCAGACAAATGAAGTTTTGAAATGGAGCTGATGTCTTCTATGAATCAGTAGGGGCAAGAGTTATCACTATTAATGCTACTCACTTTTGTACCTTCACTCTGATACATCAGGAAATTAAAGTACATTGCAGTTTTAAAATTACCTTTTTAAAAAATATATATTTATTTTTATTAATTTCAGAGAGGAAGGAAGAGGGAGAGAGAGGTAGAAACATCAATGATAAGCCCTGACTGGTTTGGCTCAGTGGATAGAGTGTTGGCCTGTGGACTCGAGGGTCCCAGGTTCGATTCCGGTCACGGGCACCAAGAGTAAATAAATAAAAAGAATGCCTTCTTCTTAAAAAAAAAAAATTTAACATCAATGATAAGATCATTGATTGGCTGCCTCCTGCAGGCTCCCCACTGGTGACTGAGCCCTCAACCCAGGCATGTGCCCTTTAACAGAATCGAACCTGGGACCCTTTAGTCTGCAGGTTGACACTCTATCCATTGAGCCAAACCGGCTAGGGCTAAAATTACCTTTTTAAGGTGATAATTTTCTTTGATACTTCCTTGGCGTGTAAGGGCATTTCCATATTCAGCAGAAGTTCATCAAGCTAGCACAGATCTTAAGGGCTATTATGAGATTTAAAAAATACATATTGTCTCTACAGGAGAATGAGAGAAAAATTATTTTTCAATTGTGCCTATATAGAAGAGTAACATAAATAATAATTTCAAATCTATCAGTTTTCCTGTTAGAAATCACAATGGAAGCTTACCTAGGTGAAAATCCAGGGATAGGGAGACTAGAGAGATTTAAAAACCATAAAATCACCTTGTATTTTATACTTACAATGGATATGTGGAGAAATTTTATGACATAAGCTATAAAAGGTTGGCTTTGCAAGCAATCTTCTGCTACAGTTGGTGCTGCTGTCTCACTAAATAAATGGATGCTATATAGGCTCATACAAGACTTTCAAACAGGCCAGTGATGACTGCTGTGAAAGTGTGACCTAGAGAAAAATACACCCTCCCAAATGAGCATCAGAGGCATTGAATATTGGTGGAAGGTGGTTAACTGAGACAAAATAATTCATTTGCTCTTTCTCAGAACGCTGTTTCTCTATGTCATGGTTTCCACCAATCACTGGTACTCAGAAAAATAAACATTCAGTGAGCAACATTTTCATAAAGGCAAGTTTCCTTTTTATATGTCTTTATGACTTTCATATTTATTTAGATGTCTTTTTTGTGAACAGTGGTGATGAATGGGGTTTTTTTTGTTTTTTTTGTGTGTTTTTTATTGTACTTACCTTAGCAAAAATGAAAGTAAAAAACTCCATGTTGGTTGCCAAAATTGTTTTGGAAACTCTCTCCCAAATTGATTCCATAATGAAGCCTGGCTGGCATGGCTCCGTGGTTGAGTGTTGACCTATATGAACTAAGAGGTCATGGTTGATTCCTGGTCCGTGTACATGCCTGGGTTGCGGGCTCAATCCCCAGTAGGGAGCCTGCAGGAGGCAAGTGATCAATGATTCTCATTGTTTCTCTCCTCCCTCTCTCAAATCAAAAATATATTTCTAAAAAATTCTATAATGCAAAAAAATAAAATAACATGTCTACAAAGTCATTCTTCCTATATAGGTACTGGACATGAAACTGAACACGTGGAAAACTATTGATAGGTAGAGAACCGGAATTCTCCCGTTTTCAGCCTCCCAAAGCATCTCAAGTTCTCTCAAGGAATGTATAATAAATTGATAAAATATAAAGTTTCAGTTTCGGGTGATGAAAAAGTTTGGGGGGTGAATGGTAGTGATGGCAGCACAAAAATGTGAATGTACTTGGTGTTGCTAAACTGTACACTTAAAAATGGTTAAAATGGTAAATTTTGTTATGGAGATTTTACCATAATAATGAAAGAACACTCAATGTGGCACAGGCGACTATGACTTCTGAGTATTCATACTTCCTTTTGAATTATTTGTGTATGTACATGTACCTATACAAACACCTATTTAGCATTCCAATATGATTTCCTGAGAAAGGGGTAAAATTATAACTGGCATGCAGGGAGTTCTATGTTTGTCACCACATTGAATTGTGTTTTTTAGTTCCCTTTTAATAATACACTCTGAATAATTACTTGTGATCATCTCATATCAAAATGTGACACACCAATGATTATTTCACTGGATTTGCAAGTGCTGCATGAGAGAACATCCAAAAAAATGATGTATAAGAGTTATTTGAAAGTGAGACCTTCCTAGAGCAAGGTTAAGACATAAGCACTAAGGGGGCCTTTATAAAGCCCACCCTGTTTGTAAAGCCATGTGTTGTACCTTTAAGTATTGCTGCTTTTCATTTTGTCATTTACCAGACTGGAAATATAGAATCTGAGTGGAGAAGAAGTTGAATAAGAGGTTGTTAAAGATAGGTTTAAAGCACTTTACCAATAACCATATGTACACTGAGAGTTAATGGAAACGTCTATTTTCTCTGTAACTAGGAGACAACCCGGAAGTCAGCTTTTGGAATATTTCTTCTTATAGCATGATCAACACTTGGTTTTATATTTCATTATTTGTGTATCTCTTTTCTTTCCTTCCTAGACTACAATATTCTGAAGGGCATGGGTTGTGCCTTATCGCTTTTAGGGTCCCTCATTTCCCCAGTGCCTAAGGTTTAAATTCTGAATGACTAGGGTGCAGTTCCAACAAGTGGGTGCTAATGCTCTTCCTCTGTAGAGCACTGCTAAGATTCTGCTTTTTGGAGCATTCTTGGTGTTTGCTGATGTCCAAGAATGGTTATCCAACCTTAAAATCATATGACATCTTTACAATAAACTCCCCTTTGTTTAAGTTAGCGGAAATTGCTTACAAGTCAACTCTGACAAGATGAAATAAAGGCAGCCTGCTTACTTCACAGTTTTTGCAGTCTTTCCTGGTATCTAACCATTTGAATCCTTTTCAGCTCATATCACAAAAGTACTAAGAATCATTCAAGCTTTAGTTCTGGAGACCCCAAGCACTAAGTTCTTATTTATACTAATTGTTCTTAGAACAATCTTTGAAGGAAAAATATATGAAGGAAATTTTTTATGGACTTAACATTTAATTTTTAATAGGCTACTGAATTGCAACAAACGTGGAAATACTAGCTAAGACAGCCATAGCTGAAACAAAGCCAAGTGAGATCCAATAATTATGGTTGATGCTAAGTTGGATGAGTCTCTGTGTTGAAATAAGAGATAAATATTTTACAGGATTGTAGTAAGGCATATGTGTGAAAAAAAAGGAGAGAAGCAATTATTATTACTTTTTTTGGCATTGGTCAGGCTTCAGTTGGAACAAACGATATTTAATTTTACATGCCATCCTATATAAAGAGAAATAACTTGGAGAATGTTCAGAGAAGAGCAACTGATTAAAGGCCTATGAAATTAGTCCTATGAGACACTGTTACAAGAACTGGGCATGTTCAGTCAAATGCAAGACATTCAGGTAGATGAACAATTAACTACAAGTATGTGAAGAGATGGTTCCCAAGTCTGAGGTTTAAATTAAATAGAAAGTTAAATCATGGGAGATTAAGAGCACAAAACAAAACAAAAAAACTCAGAGCAACGGAAGTAGAAACTAAGTATTGTGAAAACAAACTAAAAGGCTTTTAACAAATTGACAAATGGAGCGGTCTATACCTGGAATTCTGCATATGATTATTAAAATAAATTCAGTTTTGTACTTAAATAGAAATAACTTAGGAAATAGAAAAAGCATTTGATGGATTGCATTTAAAAAGTGAAAATCATCAGATCAAGTATGAAGAATGTTTTAAAGAAAAAAGTATGTATTTGTGGGCCTTCTTTGGGACCCAGGTTAGTGAGAACAGAAAGGAGCTCTGATACTGTCTCTGTCTCCTGAATATGGGCAATTCCTGTGTGTGTGAGAGGGGAGGCAGCATGGTGAGCAGCTTTTCTGGCCTCTTGGGATTCATCAGGAATCCCTACCATGAGATATAAGATTCTTTCCAGAACTGTCCTAAACTATTAAGTATTACATCCCCCTTTTCCAATGAACATAATTACCTCTCTGAAGTATATTCTTTGGGCAAAGTAGACAAACATTTATTCTCTAGTTTGCACTTTTTTGTTGTTAATCCTCACCTGAGGATATTTTTCCATTGATTTTTAAAAAAATATATTTTATTTATTTTTTTTACAGAGAGGAAGGGAGAGAGATAGTTAGAAACATCATCAGCTGCCTCCTGCACGCCCCCTACTGGGGATGTGCCTGCAACCAAGGTACATGCCCTTGACCAGAATCGAACCTGGAACCCTTCAGTCCCCAGGCGGACGCTCTATCCACTGAGCCAAACCAGTTAGGGCTCCATTGATTTTTTTTTTTAGAGTGGAAGGGAGGGAGAGAAACATCGATGTGAGAGACGCATTTGCACGCTGGGGATCAAACCTGCAACCCAAGTATGTGCTCTTGACTGGGACTTGAACCTACAAGCCTTTGGTACTCCAGTCAACGCTCTAACCACTGAACTGCCGACCAGTGCTCTAGTTTATACTCTTTACTGCTAAAATGCAGAGGGAGAAAGATGAAATCATAGAGTTTGACCACTTTCTTTTACTTTAAAGCTTTTCTATTAGCCTGATAATTTATTTTTAACTTAGATGCAGATATTCTAACAAATTTAAGTGTTCTTGTTTCCTCTCTGTTTAGCACCTAAACTCTGCATCCATTTGTTTACTATGATTCTGATACCAATTACAATATGTGGGTGTTTTCCCTACACCAAGCAATGCTCAGACAACAGCTGGGTGTCCTACAATTCAGCTTAATTCTGACACTATGTACTTGGAGACAGCATCAGATCCCAGAAGTTAAAGGGTTCAGTCCTATAAAACTTCCCCCAACCTCAGATCCAATCACCAGTCCCAGTTGTTACCTGTACTTCTGAGCAACTGGCTATAAATTAGAGGTTCCCACAACCCACTCCTTGGGTTTGATTAATTTACTAGAGTGGCTCAGAGAACTCAGAGAAACAGTATGCTTACTAGATTATTGGTTTATTATAAATGGATATAATTCCTCCAAGGAGCACTAATTCTTTGCTTTTCTTATGCCAGTTCCACAGCACCTCCCTACAACACAGCTGACAAAAGTTAATGAGCAATTCAGCAAATGCTGAGTTCTCTGATTTTCATTCACCATAAAAGGGCCTGGATCCAAATTGTAAAAGCGGGTTGCACCCTCAGGTCTTCGGTATCTTTGAGGATACCATACCAGCAGCTCTGGTGATAGCTAATATGCAATAGGGTTACATAGGGCTGGTAGGACATTCTGATGAAGATAAAATAAGTACATGACAGCATTAGGGTCTGTTGGGCCCCTACTGAAGACCAATACATATTAGTAATAAAGCAAATATGACATCATATTTGCAATATATTTAACTGGTGAAATCTAGGTGAAGAGTGTTAATCTGGATGCTCACTGTACTAATCTTTAGATTTCTTAAAATAAAAAGTTGGGATACACTGAATCTGAGTTTCTAGTTTTGGCTCCTTTTTGCTTATCTGGCTTCATTATACTGTTTTGATGTCTTCCCACCAGTAATTTTCTTGTTGTCAGTATGCTATTATTGTGCACGCTTGTTGGCTAAATCTTTAAGAGCTAGAGAAATGTTTTAATGATTGAAAACCAAAATAACTACATATTATTACAATTCTGGCAACCACAGGCTTTTTAAAAGTTATTACATAATTAGTTAACTTTGTTATTTTAAAAAATTGAATATGCAATGCATTCAGATGGCTTAAAGTCAATCGATACAAGAGGCTATATACAATCAAGTTTCCCTCTACATTGTCCCAGGCACTCAGTTCCCCTTCTCAGAGGCAACTAATGCTATCAATTTCCTGTGGATCCATCTTTCTAGAGCAGTGGTTCTCAGCCTTGGCTGCACATTAGAATCACCTGGGAATCTCTTTAAAATCCTGATTTCTGGGCCTCATCCTCTGGAGATTCTGTTTCTTTGTTATGGGATGGGGCCACAACATTAGTAACAAAGAAACAGAATTTCTGGAAGATGAGGCCCAGAAATCAGGATTTTTTTATTTTTTAAAAAATATATTTTATTGATTTTTTTACAGAGAAGAAGGGAGAGGGATAGAGAGTTAGAAACATTGATGAGAGAGAAACATCGATCAGCTGCCTCCTGCACACCTCCCACTGGGGATGTGCCCGCAACCCAGGTACATGCCTTTGACCAGAATTGAACCTGGGCTCCTTCAGTCTGCAGGCCGATGCTCTAGCCACTGAGCCAAACCGGTCAGGGCCAGAAATCAAGATTTTAAAGATTCCCAGGTGATTCTAATGTGCAGCCAAGGTTGAGAACCACTGTTCTACAGACAAACTTGTTTTAAATTTACTAAAAAGATATGGAAAGAGCCAAAGATGGATATAGGAGACACTGTTTTCAATGTCATGACATGAACATTTTAAATTTCAGCAAATCTATATAAACACACCTGTGTTATATTTTCCACTAGCAAACAAATGGTCAGGGCATTCGTGTTCACAAAAGATGTTACACAACACCTGATTTGGAAGTGAACCCTATAAACAATCACATACATTTGGTTCTATTCGCTCCTCTGCTGGGTGCAGTTTGAGGCTAATGTATCCTGCAGGCACACACAGTGCACAGAGGTCAGGCTGTCACTTGTCCTATAGTTCAAGCCAATATCAGATAACAGCAGCCTTTAAAAATATACAGAAAAAAATCATCTCATTCATATGGCATAGCAAAGAATTGAGGCTCAACCATGTGCTTGTTCAACTGCTTGAGCAGATTCAAAGTTTCTGAGAAAAATGCAAGGCCAAATAATAACCCGGTCTTGTGGCACTTCTCGTCTAATTTCATAGCAAAGTGGAATGGAATTTATCTGATTAAAAATATTACTGAACTGTAAATTTAAAAAAAAGATGAATGTTTTATTTTAAATATCAATATTTACAAGGAGAAATTACATTCGCAGTAGATATTTAAATTCATGATAAAACATTTAGGATGCCAATTTAAAATTAGGAAGGTGCATAGTGTTTCAAATTCTCTTGGAGAGACACAAATTTTTAAAAAATATATCTTTTTATTGATTTCAGAGAGGAAGGGAGAGGAGGGAGAGAGAAACATCAATGATGAGAGAGAACCATCCATCGGCTGCTTCCTATATGCCCCACAGTGGGGATCGAGCCCGCAACCCTGCCATGTGCCCCAACCAGGAATCGAACCATGACCTTCTGGTTCATAGGTCGACGCTCAACCACTGAGCCACACCAGCTGGGCGAGACACAAATTTTTTGAGGATCACTGTTCTAACCTATGAATACTGTAATTCTAACCATTTCTGCCTCTGCTGGGGACTTTGAGCCCTTAAAGCAGGTGTGGGGAACGTCCAGCCAAGGGGCCATATGAGGTTCTCAGAATCATTTGGTCTGGCCTTGCCAAGACATTAGGGGTAAGGTAAGTAAATGGCTGACCAAATATACCAGGCTAATTTTTTTTAAGCAGGCTAATTTTTAAGTTGATAATTTTGTATGACCCACAGATGATGTTATAAATATCCAAACGGCTCTTGGCAGAAAAGACGTCCCCCACCCCTGCTTCAAATGGAAGGGATCATTGCTGGGGAAGGGGAGACCGGGGAGGCTGGGCAGAATCAGACCAGAGATGAGTATCTCTGCTTGTGATGTAGCCACATGATTCTCCTCTCCTGGTGGCTAGGCCTGGTGCTGCTCTGTCCTTTATTACAACACACCTCAAGGTCAACAGAGGATGAGGGAATTTATGAAGCTCCACGGCCTTCAATTTCCAACTGAATCACACCCACATGACTAGAGCAGCTCAGTTCTGCATCATGACTGAGAAAGACAGAACCTCCTGGGGACATCTTTACTCTCTCCCTTTTCCCTCTCCACTGCCTTTAAGCTTATTAGAGTGTCCATGGGCAGTGCTACGTTCTGCTGCTTTCACTCACATTTAAATTGAGTGTTGAGTACTAAGTAAAGAAATTGTGAAATTGTTCCTCTACAGCTGGGGAATCTGGTGGAAGGATATCTTCCCACCCTTGGAAGCTGCACATACATTTTCTCCTGAGATGGATGTGGGGGAACCCGGGATTAGCTTTGCAGCAAAGATTCTGAGCTTCTGTTATTTCACTCTCTCATTTTGAGAGACAATCTCAAACACTAATGCAACACAATTTCTGGCAGAGAGCCTATTTTTATTTTTGGAGGGGTTTCTTACACCTTGTTGATTTTAATCACCACCATTCCACATTAGTGTCTGAGTAAGTCCCTATGTAGTTGGCCATATCTCAGCAGCCAGGACTTAGATGCAGCAGATTGTCTGAGGTCTCTGAAGCTTGCTATGCAGATACTGTTTGCAGGGATCTTATCTTCAAGTGGTGTCTTTTTATAGGGTACGCTGGGCTTGGCCTGGCTGCTTATGGCTCAGTCTACCGTAATGGCTGAAATTTGTTGGCCCTTCTCCCTCTCTTCCGCCTTCTTGAAGTAGTTTTAACTTTAGGAGGGTATTTTTTTCTTGAGGTCATGTGAAATGGTCTTTTTATCTTCTTGTATATCTTCAGAACCTGGTAAGGCAACAAGGTCAGCCTAGAGGGGTTTGGTTTGGGAAAAGAAAAGGGGGAAGGCAGGGAGGGGGAACTAAGGAGGAGGTTTGTGCCAGGCAGAGGCAGGATTATCTGGGAAGGGTGGCAGGTAGAGGATATAAATGGGGGAAAAAAGAGGAAATTGGGTAGGGTCATCTGACCTTGTTATTACGTCTTGATTTAGGTTGAGAGCGGGTCTTCTTCTTCTTCCACCGCTTGGTGCTTGTGGATTTTTGCTCCCATGATTTCTTGGTCACTTTTGCCATCTTTAAGCTCTCAATTGTTTACCCCAAGGGTCCAGTCGTCTGTATATATACCCCTCCCCAGGGCAATGAGGAGTCACACCCCTTCAGCTTTGTTTTGTCACCAGGGCACTTCCCACAGCCAATGGTGGCTATGGGGAGCTCAGACATCACAAAGGATCACTCCTGAGGGGGTAGGGGATGCTAGGGAGGCCCAGATGCTCTGATTGGAAAAAAGTACCCACTAAAGAGCCTTCCCATACTGACTTTCCACCCTTCTTCCTCTCCCCATGATCAATTCTAATTATGCACATGGCAGAGAGGGGTGTTTGCTCCAAGCCATTCCCCATAGTTCAATCTTACCTCCTACCATTCACTGTTACCTAATATTATGGCTATCTTATCTAACATCAGCAAGATACAGGTATGGCAGCCTGATCTGAAAATCCTAGGAATTAGAGAATTAGGGGAAAGTGTTTGAGGCATGGTGCCCTTATTGTAAGTTCAGACAAGAAGGCTTTGAAATATAACTCAGGGCAAGGTGGGCATGTACTAGTATGTGTGTATGTGTACTAGGGTTACTCATTCACAAGAAATAGGATTAAAGATATGAAATAAGATAAAATTTAGGTATATATATATATATGTTTATAGATATCATATCTCAGTATCTTTTGGGGATCACATGGGAATTTTTGGAAGAAAATTTCAAAGTGACAAATTTTAACTTCAAATTTTGGAGACAGAAGACAAGCAGAGATCAGAAGTAGCAGCTCATTTCCAGATGAGAGCTCACTTTTCTCCCCAGCTGTACCTGTCCCTCTACAAACAGTGATAAAGACAAACCTATGGAAACAGAAAGTAGATTAATGATTGACCTGGGCTGGCAGAAGACAAGGGGAAATAGAGACTGCTAATGGATATGTGGTTTCTTTCTGGGGTGATGAAAATGTTCTTAAAATTAGATTGTGGTGATGTTGCGCAACTTCATAAATATACTAAAAACCACTGCATTATTAAAAAAAAAAAAATTACTGAGCCTGGCTGGTGTGGCTCAGTTGATTGAGAGCATTGTCCCATGAATCAGGAGGTCATGGTTTGATTCCTCATCAGAGCACATGCCAGATTGTGGCTCGATCCCCAGTAGGAGGTGTGCAGGAGGCCGCAGATTGATGTTTCTCTTTCATCGATGCTTCTATCTCTCCTCCCTTTCCTTTCCTCTCTCTGAAACCAATAAAAACATATGTAAAAAAAAAATAACTGAAAACATTACTGGAGTATGATTCAGTTATATTTAAAATATGATTGTAGCTACAAAGAGAGCATAAACCAGGCAAGGCTAAAATTGTAGACCTCGAATGGAAGCCTGAGGCTATAAAATTTGTAAGACACAAGAAGGGATCAAATGAACTAGCCCAGTGATGGTGAACCTATGACACGCGTGTCACAGGTGACACATGAACTCATTTTTTTGGTTGATTTTTGTTAAATGGCATTTAAATATATAAAATAAATATCAAAAATATAAGTCTTTGTTTTACTATGGTTGCAAATATCAAAAAATTTCTATATGTGACACGGCACCAGAGTTAAGTTAGGGTTTTTCAAAATGCTGACACGCTGAGCTCAAGAGGTTCACCGTCACTGAAGCCTTTACTTTTTCTGAGGAGACAGGTGGCTTTGCCTCCTTTTGTCACACCCATTGTGCTATAAGTTAAAAAATAAAATAAAGGAGAGAAGACTGAATAGACAGTGTAATTGCAATGTATTTAAAAAAACTATAACATTAGGATTCAATGAAAATATACCAAAATATTATTAGTGATTATTTCTACCTTGCTACAATTTCCTTACTACACTTTATTTATTGAATGAATATTAAATAAATGTGCAAATAGATAAATGGATTTGTGTTATTGTGGTACAATTATAGATTTTTACTTTTCTGTTTTCCAAATTTCTTTAATATGTTTGTACAACTGACTCTAGGTGTTATATCCCTGTTTCCAGTTCAAGTTGGCTGACCAACAGTGCATATTTATCTCTTCTTCTCCAAGGAGCTCATTATGATGATAAAGGAATTTATTTTCAAAAAGGTATAAAACTCAAACATGAAGAGAATGGCAGAGAGCAGTCCATGGCTGAGAGATTATACTTCTGGATTACAGAACTGGTGCTGGAATAGGTACTGAACAAAGAGGACAGGGGACAGTGCAGTACAGAATATGCTGAGAAGGAGCATAAGGCCAAAGGGACAGCCACCGCTTTCTGTAGAACCTGGGAATACCTCAGGAATGGGAAACACCAGGTCATACCAAGAGCAAGGTATTGAGAGGATGGGTATCCTAGAATTCAAGGGAAAAATCTTGACAATATTTTACCAGTTATGTAAATGGTTTAGGAATGAGGGTGGAGGAGGGAATAGGAGTGTCATCTGACTTTTAATTATTTGGTTATTATTATTATTATTCCAGCACAGGCCTGCCCATATGGAAGCTGGGATTCCTTTAAGATCTAGGAGAATAATTGTGGCAGTTATGCGGGCGCAGACTGAGTTGCCTCATTAAAAAGGATACAGTTACTGGCAAATCTTAAAACAAAACCTTGCCTTCACTTGGGGCACATTGCTGCTTCACTTTCTCTTGAAACAGATAAAAAGTAGCCCAGGCAGCCTGGCTGTCATGGCTCAGTGGTTGAGCATCGACCTAAGAACCAAGAGGTCACGGTTCAATTCTGGTCAAAGCACATGCCAGGGTTCTGGGCTCCAATCCCAGTCGGGGGCATGCAGGAGGCAACTGATCAATGATTCTCTCTCATTATTGATGTTTCTATCTCTCTTTCCTCTTCCTTTCCAATCTGATATCAATTAAAAAATATATAAATATTTTTAAAAAGTAGCCAGGCTAGCCATTCCAAATTAAATTAAATCTTAAAATTCCAACAAAAAGATTGGTCTTATTTGCTGAGGTTCTAGTAAAATGGTTTACAATGATCGGGAATCAGAAGGGGAAAATGTTAGGTTAAGTGAAAGAAATAACTTCCTAACAACTAGGGCAGGGCTGGGCAACCCCTGGCACACGTGCCAAACATGGCACGCCAGTAACTTTTGCTGGCACGCGAAACCCTCTCTTATAATCTTCCATTTACAATTTTTTTCTTAATGTCGATTTTTTAATTTTTCAGATAAATTCAGTGTAGGTGCATCTTAGATAAATAAATAATTTTACATAACAAGTTATCTTAAAGACCATAGACATGGCTGACTTTGAAATGCAGTTGATGGAATTTCAGAGTAGCTCAATTTGGAAGCAGAAATTTATTGACCTTAGAGTTAACTTGAAAAACATCGAAAAAAAGCGATTAGAGGCAGGAGTACCAGAGAGATGTGTCGAAAACGAACGAATGAGCATTCCAGAAAATTTTTTCTGTTTAAAAAACTTTGCAACAGTGTTACTCTCCATGTTTTCATCCACATACGCTTGTGAATCTTTGTTCTCAGTGATGAATTTTGTTAAGTCTCGTAATAGGAGTAGCCTGACGGATGAAGTAGTAGCTCATGCATATCTCTGAAGGTCACGAAATATAAACCTGATGTAAAATCTCTGTCATCAGTGATGCAGCAGCAAAAGTCCCACTGATAATATCAAACGGAGTCATAAAGTTTTCTGTCGGACTATCAGTGTACATGTATACATTAAAAAGTAAATGTATTTTTCATCATCATATACTGTGTTTTTGTCGCTCGAATGAATTTAATTATTTCTTCAAGGTTCTTCACATACGTACACCTTATATCAAGTAGGCGTAACATCTTCTCAAAAAATTAGGGTTGGCACACAGAATTTTGAGCCAGAGATTTTGCTGGTTTTTGCACGCACTCACAAAAAGATTGCCCACCCCTGAACTAGGGCAATACAAAAGTGGAACAGGCTACTCTGTGAGGTAGCAAATCACCATTCATTGAGAACTGATATGCTAATCAATGTTATAAATCTGTCAGCCTTGCAGAGGCACACAAGTCTAGTTTTAGTCTATGTTGGAAAAAAGTGTTGTCTTAATGTTCCATGAATTATCTACCGAGCAATCACTCTTCAGCTTCCCAAACACTTCTCTGCCAGTCCCTGATTTCATCAACTCTGCTGGTCACTGCCCATAACTACAGGCAGTCTCCATGAAAAGAAGCTATCCCCTCAGGATAGTGCCAGAGGTTTGAGAGGGGCAAGCCTTCTATAAGAATAAACATTAGTTTAATTTTTGTTTTGTTAATCCTCACTCGAGGATACTTTTCCATTGATTTTTTTTTTTTAGAGAGTGGAAGGGAGGAGAGACAGATTGGTTTATCAGACTACAGGTTTGTTTGACTTGCACAGTTTCTTAAGAAACTTCACATTAGGAGCTCCAGTGGCGCAATCGGTTAGCGCGCGGTACTTATAAGAAACTTCACATTAAAAAAATCTAGATATTTAGCAAGTAGAAGATGGAAGACTGGAGGCAGACAGACCCAATTAGGAAGGAAATCATTGACATAATCCAAGTTGACCTGAGGCCTGAAGGCAAGCTGCAGTGGTAATGGAGAAGAGAAACTGACTAGAAATAGTGAGTGACTAAATGTGGAGGTGAAGGAAAAAGAGAAGTTAAGAGAGTCCCAGATTTGTTGCTTGAATTGATAATGTGGATACGCAATGCAGGAAAGTGATACATGGGAGGATGGGAATGGTGCTATAAAGTCTGAGGTGTCTGTAGCTATACAGGTGATGACGTCCACTTGGCAACTGGACAAGAGTCAGGAATCGGGCAGAAGGTCAAGGCAGGAGAGAAAGACGGGAACTGCCAGCATTTATATATCAGAAGACGCTGTGATGTATAATGTCACACATAAGTATGCAGAGTACAAAAAAGAGCAGTGACATAGCCCTAAGAATCCCCAATAGTTAAATGGAGAGATGCTTATCAGCCTGGAGCAGGCAGAGGTAATGACCTGAGGGTGGGGTTTAGCAGCACAGAGATGAAGAGAATTAGAATGTGAGGAACTGAGGTGCTGGCAAATGTTTAGTATAAATTATGTACCACAGGTTCCAGGTTGGATAGGGAAGAAAGTATAGAAGGATGAATCAGTGTAGGGTTGCCAGAGTTATCAGGAAAAAAAGGAACATTCAGTTAAATTGGAATTTCAGATAAAGAATACCTTCCTTTTCAGTATAAATATGGCCCAAATGTTATATGGCTCATGTTCACACAAAATTTTTTTTCATTGTTAATCTGAAATTCAAACTTAACTGGGTGTCCTGTATCTTATCTGGCAACCATAATTAGGTGGGGGAAAAAGACCTGGAGTCTGGGAGCTATCTTGAGGTCAAAGGGCAAGGACATGGTGTCCAGGAGTGAGAAAGCTGAATATTCAAACACTGTATTTTAGGATTTCAGAGATGGAAGGGTAGTGAAAAAGATCAAGAAGGATCCATTGGAGTTTGTGGATGAAACTGAATGGAAATGCAGGTCCAAGAACACTGAGGCCAAAATATTGGATGGGCATTACCATTTAACTGACGTCAGTTAAAATGATGGCTGGAGGGTAGATGAGATAAACATAAGCCAACTATCAAAGAAAGGAATCTAGTCTTTTAATATTTCATTATTTTAAAAATATTTTTAATTGATTTTAGAGAGAGAGAAAGACGGGGGGGGGGCGGGGGGAGAGAGAATATCAATGAGAAACATTGATCAGCTCCCTCCTGCATGCCCCCCACTAGGGATCAAGCCTGCAACCTGAGTATGTGCCCTGACTGGGAATCAAGCTAGCGACTTCTTAGTTCATGGGTTGATGTTCAATCAACTGAGTCACACCAGCCGGCCTGGAGGAATCTAGTCTTGATAGGGAAGAGATGGTAGGCTTCTCTAAGGAAGTGAGCCTTGGCTTGCACCGATATCCAAAGGATGTGAGGTCTCACAAGCACCTCATGTTCATCAGGACATGTCAAAGAGTATCCCAAACTTGTCATTCTTCCTGTGTTTCCTTGCTCAGTAAATGGTATAACTGTCCATCAAGTCATGCAAGTTAGAAATATAGGAGTTATTCATGATCTCTGCTTCTGTTATGGCCATTACATAATTGCTTGTTATCCAAACCATCATAAAAGCAGTAGGTAAAGAAAAAAGCATTCCAGGCAGAGGGAACAATATATACAATAGTTCTATGTTGAAAGATAGCATGGCCCTGACCGGTTTGGCTCAGTGGATAAAGCGTCGGCCTACAGACTGAGGAGTCCCGGGTTCGATTCTGGTCAAGGGCATGTACCTTGGTTGTGGGCACATCCCCAGTAGGGGGTGTGCAGGATGCAGCTGATCAATCTTTCTCTCTCATTGATGTTTCTAACTCTCTATCCCTCTCCCTTCCTCTCTGTAAAAAAAATCAATAAAAATATATTAAAAAAGAAAGATAGCATGGTGCAATCTGCTAATTAAAGACCTTTCCCCTCTCTTTGTTTCCTCTAATTTTTCTTTCTCTTTTTTCATTCTTTTATTATCATTTTTATTTTTTATTTTTTCATTTTAAAGACCCCCCATTTTTTTTTAATATATATCTTTATTGATTTCAGAGAGGAAGGGAGAGGGAGAGAGAGATAGCAACATCAGTGATGAGAGAGAATCATTGATTGGCTGCCTCCTGCAACCCCACACTGGGGATCGAGCCCTCAACCCAGGCATGTGCTCTTGGCCAGAATTGAACCCAGGACCCTTCAGTCCGCAGGCCGACACTCTACTCACTGAGCCAAACCAGCTAGGGCTATAGACCCTTTCTTTTGACATGGAAGAGGAAGGGGCTAGATCATGATGGGTCTTATAGTCATATTAAGAATTTTGTCCTTTAACCTAAGAGCAATGAAAACCATTGACAGGTTTTTTTGTTTTTGTTGTTTTTTTTAAAATATATTTTATTGATTTTTTACAGAGAGGAAGGGAGAGAGATAGAGAGTTAGAAAAATCGATGAGAGAGAAACATCGATCAGCTGCCTCCTGCACATCTCCTACTGGGGATATGCCTGCAACCCAGGTACATGCCCTTGACCGGAATCGAACCTGGGACCTTTCAGTCTGCAGGCCGACGCTCTATCCACTGAGCCAAACCGGTTTTGGCCATTGACAGGTTTGAAGCAGGGAAAAGTGATATGAACAGATTTAGGTTTTGAAAAGGGCATTCTGGCCCTAGCTGGTTTGGCTCAATGGATAGAGCTTCGGCTTATGGACTGAAGGGTCCCAGGTTCAATGCCAGTCAAGGGCACATGCCCGGGTTGCGGACTTGATCCCCAATAGGTGGTGTGCAGTAGGCAGCTGATCAATGATTCTCTCCCATCGTGGATGTTTCTCTCTCTCTCTCTCTCTCTCTCTCTCTCTCTCTCTCTCTGAAATCAATAAAAATGTTAAAAAAAAGAGCATTCTGGGTAGAATAGAGAACAGATTTGAGAAAATTAGAATACCTATAATGAGACCAGAAAAGGCTAGTATAGTCTTTCAGGTGAGAGGAGGTAGTACTTGGAATTGGGTGGCAACAGTAGACATGAAGAAAAGTAGGTGGTTTTAGTGCTAGCAGAGATGAAGCCAGTAGGAATTGGTGATGGTGGGAATTATCTCCTAGTTCAATGTTGTCAGTAATGATCTAGTTCAGTGATGGCAAACCTTTTGAGCTCCGTGTGTCAGCATTTTGAAAAACCCTAACTTAACTCTGGTGCCACATATGGAAATTTTTTGATATTTGCAACCATAGTAAAACAAAGACTTATATTTTTGATATTTATTTTATATATTTAAATGCCATTTAACAAAGAAAAATCAACCAAAAAAATGAGTTCGCGTGACACAGTTTCGCCATCACTGATCTAGTTGAAAGGGAATGGCTGAATACATGGGAGAGAAGAGATAACTGGGTATGTTTTATAATAGTGCTGCTGTTAGACCTGGGTAAGGACCCTCTTTCTACTGCAAAGGGCAAGGTGTCTATGAAATCAAGAGGTCATGCTAGCCGGAAGCCTGCACTCCTCTTTTGTATAATATATCTTCATTGATTTCAGAGAAGAAGGAAGAGCGAGAGAGAGATAGAAACATAAATGATGAGAATCACTGATCAGCTGGTTGCCTCCTGCACACCCCCTACTGGGGATCAAGCCCACATCCCGGGCATGTGGCATGTGCCCTTGACCGGAATTGAATCCAGGACCCTTTAGTCCACAGGCCGACACTGAGCCAAACCAGCTGGGGAACCTGCACTCCTCTTTTAGACTGGCTAGATCTGAGGGCAGACCTAGTTCTTGATTACACATCACTATTTGCAGGGGTTGAGGAGTGTGGACGTAAGCTTGGACATGTTGATTGCATTAATTTATGGCCCCTTTTGGTGTGGCAGGTGAAGAAGCTAGGAATGGGAAGAGAATAGGGTCAGTCCATCTCTCCAAGTCTGAAAATTTGACCTTCAGGATTATTATTTAAGCAGATTTGTCAAGGTAGCAAAGTAGAATCCTATCTAATAATAGACAAACATGGTAATTGATCGTACCTTCGCTATGCCTCCCATTGGCTAATCAGTGCAATATGCAAATTAACTGCCAACAAAGATGGCGGCTAATTTGCATACTGCAGGCAGGGTGGGACAGTGCCATCACCGGCATCTGGGCCTGCTATCTGTGACCCAGAGTGGCGGGTGTCTGTGTGCGCCCTGACCTGGGGCGGCCGGGCGGTGCAGCAGCGATCGGCCAGCCCGCCCGGCCTCCATCGGGCATCCTGTGTGCGACCCGACCTGGGGCAGTGCTCCAACCCCCCGGATCGGCCCTGCCGTGTGCGCGACCCAGGGTGGCGGGGCAGGCACCGAGGGATTGGGTGTACCATCTGCCACCCGGGGAGCGGGCCTAAGCCAGCAGGTGGTTATCTCCCGAGGGGTCCCAGACTGTGAGAGGGCACAAGTGGGGCTGAGGGACACCCCCCTTCCCCCGCCCGCCAGTGCACAAATTTTTGTGCACCGGGCCTCTAGTATATTTTATAAAAATAGCTTCTCAGCTTGATTTATAACTTAAATATTTGGACATATGGGATGTGAGCCGCCATAGCCATTCCTGCCCAGGCTCTGCAAATTTAAAACAGTATCGAGCAAGGAGTAACACATTCACACAGATGAAGAGTTCACTTTAACTGAAACCTTATATAGTCAGATTTCCAGACGTCTGTGAGGGAGATGAGGGAATAAATGGTACAAGTCTACAGGCACTATATTAATGGGTATAAGAGACACTCTTCTACATCTGGAGGGTCAACATTAGGAAGCTATTTTAATTGTAATGGTTTCACTGTGATTTTAAAAAGTTTCTTGAATACGGAAGGCAGAAGCATCAAGTTCAAAGGGACCTTAGTGATCATGCAATCACATTTATTCACTTTTTATAAAACAGGGGTTCCGGCCGATGAAGCAGCCTGACTGCAGGCACAAAGCTAGTGAGCGGTAGGTGGTTTCCAGCTCTGCCCTCTGCCCACGCTTCCACCGGTGCTACTTTCCATGCAGACATCTGCTGCCAGGCAATCCCAGCTACAGCTTTCACTGTTATGTATTAATGCAAGTAAATCCTTTCATTTCAAAATTTGGAGGCACCTAAAAAAATAAATTCTATAAACCAGTATTAAATTTTGACTCCAAAATATTCTAAAAAGAAAAAAAAGAAAAAAGAAAAAGAAAAAGAAAAAAAAGGTGGGGGGCTCAAAAAACAACTTCATTAAGTCACAAGTAAGTACTGGCAATCCTGGACAGTGACTTTTAACTTTTCCAGAAATCTGTAGGCAATGTAGGTCTCCCTTCTTAGGACTAAACATAGCCTTCGCCTGGTCATTTCCTGATTTGACTATTTTATTTTTTACAGTCTATTCCTTTGACTTCTGGTCTCATGTGTCGAGACCGTGGCGCTCAACGAAAATCGTGCTCCTGGTTTTGGTTGCAACGGTATTGCTGCAAACCCATCCCCCCAACTCCTTACCTTCTCAGCCAGAAGCCAAAGCACACACTTGGGACACCCAGGGTGCCGACTAAACGCTAAAATACAACGGAAAAAAAACCTTGCTTCCCAAACATCTCTAAATACTGCTAACGGGTTTTTCTTGGCGAGTCTATGTTAAAATAATGATGCTAAAATTAAAATCTTCAAGGGTGCAATCACAAAAGTGAGAGGAACGTTTTTCCACGGAGCCTCTTACCTTCCAGCTCAGCAGCAATCCGCAAGTTCCAGGCTCGCAGGAAGCGATTTCCCTCAAACTCGGAAGGGCGGACGATTTTAACGACAGTAACAAACCTTTTCAAGACACCCAGTGACTTTTAGCCCCTCCCATCAATCGACTACGGCCAACACGGAGGAGCGACTTCATCCCCGGAAAAAAATGCTCTCCTTTGAGCGGGGCATCTGCGAAATCCAGCTTTCTGGGCGCGAAGAGGCGGGGAGGGACCCCGAGGACCCGAGGGAAATAGGAAGAGAAAGTGCTGTGACCGAGTCGTCGAGGTGGAGACCGGCGCGACCAGGGCCGGGCACGCTGTGGGCTCCGGAGCGGCGGCTCTTCCCGGACACTCGCTGAGCCCCGGAGCTCGCGCCGGCCACAGGGTAGGAAGCCCCAGCGCAGGTCCCGGGGCCTCTAGACGCGTCCCGCGGAGCGGTGACCTCCAGAGCGGGTCCCCTTGGCGATCCCGCCTCCTCGGGTCGAGATTCGCGCCTTTCACAGGCTGTCAGAGGGATCCCTCAGGGAGGCTCGCCCAATGGCGGGCCAGGCCGGTGGCCGGAGGCTCCGCCCCCCCGCCCCTCGCGGAGGGCCGCCCCGCCCCTGCCCCGCGCCCGGAGCCGAGGAGAGTAAATACAACAGGAGCGCAAAATGGCGGAACCGCCGAGCTCAGCGCACGGCGCTGCCGCCGCCGCCGCCGCCGCCCCCGTCTCGGGGAAAGAACCGTTTGGCAAGCTGCAGACCGCCTCCCGGGACCCACCGGGTCCTCTGTCCGCCAAGAAGGTCCGCACCGAGGAGAAGAAGGCGCCGCGGAGACTGAACGGAGAAGGGGGCAGCGGCGGGAACAGCAGGCAGCTGCCGCCGCCGGTGGCTCCTTCGCCTCCGAGCTACGGCAGCCCCGCGTCTTGGAGCTTCGCCGCGCTGTCTGCCGCCCCCTCCCCGTCCTCTGCTCGGAACAGTTTCTCTTTCTCCGCCGGCACGGCCGTCCCGTCCGCAGCCTGGGCTTCCTCGTCTCCGCCGCTGTCGCGCAAACTGCTGGTCCCTCCTACGTTGCTGCACGCTCAGCCCCAGCCCCAGCCTCAGCCTCTCCCGCCGGCCGCCGCCCCCGCGGCCAACGCCAAGCCGCGCCGGACCAAGGAGAAGCGGGAGAAGGAGAGGAGGAGGCACGGCCTCGGCGGGGCGGGCGAGGCCCGCGGGTCCGCCCGGGAGGAGAACGGGGAGGTGAAGCTGCAGCCGCGAGGTGGGTGCCGGCGCCGGCCGCGGACCTGGGAGGGCTGCTCCCCGGGCCCCGCCACCCCGTGGCGCTCGCCGCGTCCGGGCTGCAGGCGCGCGGGGGGCCGCGTGCGCCAGCCGGGAGGGGGCGGGAGGCGCGCGGCGGGCGAGGTTGCAGCCCTCGTGGGGACAGGAAATGGAGCCTGTAATTTCGGTCCCAGCGAGGGGCCTGGCCGAAACTCGTGTTTTCTCTGTCGCGGGCTGCCTCTCCGCGAATGCGCTGAGGGTTTGCACCATCGGGTCTAGGAGACCCGCCTCGGAGCGTGGGGCTCCGGACGGAGAGGGGAGGGAGCGGGATCCTCCAGGGTCTGTTCCTGCAAAAAAAGCGCGCTCGGTTGGTTCTTAGACCGTCTAGGCTGGATCCTGGAATTCATGTTTGTGACCAGAAAATCCTGTCAAAAAAAGGGGGGTGTGGAGAGCCGCGGCGTCAGCTGGGAGCCACCAGAGGCCTGAGCTTTTCATCCCTATTAGGGAAATGAGGTAGCGTGCGGGCCCGGAGCGTGCTGCTGTTTCGTAAGGGACCCTCCTCCCCCCCGCTTCTTCCCGCCCCACAGGCCTGAGCGCTGTGAGTGTTGCTGTTTGAAACACCGTCCTGCAGAAAGCGTTCACAGCCATTTTTCTTGTCCTTTCTGCAGCAGAGGATGCGAGCAGGCGTGTGAAGGTGTTGGGGGCCGGAGCAAGTGGCGGCAAAGTGTTTTCGCATCAGAAAAAGGCCGATTCTTGTAGCCGTCCTTCTCGGACAGTCTTAAAATGTAGCTGGCCGTGTACTTTTCAGAAAGCATTTCTTCAAAATAGATGGTTCTACTTACTCAGCTAGTGGTACACAAGGAGCTGACAGGGCTACAGCATGGAGACCGGTTGAAAACGAGATCTTGATGTGATCAGAAGCTTCAAGCACATAAGGGTCTTTTAATATAAATATACGTCAATACAGAATAATGTCAAAGTACGTTTGTTTGTTTTGAAAGGAAAGAAATGAAATGTCAAAAACAGTCTTAGCGCTGCTGATCTAATGGTAGCTTAACATCATGAAAAATCCTCCGTATGTTTGAATTGGAATGGCTACTTTCACGGATTTTAAAAATGCTGTGAATGAGTATGTAGCAACAGTTACTTCTTTCTTGGTGTTTTTGCCTGTAATAAAGCTTTGACATCTAAGCATAGCCATCTGGTACTCCTGCACAAGGTAAAGATCTCTCAGCTTTGGAGAATGTTGCTTCTCAGAAAGTGTTTCTTATACTAGTTTTCGTCTGGAATTTTAGTTGGTTAGTATTTTAAAGTTATTTTGTTTTTTTTATTGGTTACATTTAAAAGTTTTAAGTGCCTGGAAGTCTGTGCATTGCGATGTAGAAACTGTTTGCTTTTCTAAAGTTCTTTGAATGAGGAAGTGAATCTGAGTATACCGTTGTCAGTGTATTGGAATGGCTGAAAATAAGCATTCTTCAACAATTCTGACTTTAAAATGGCCCTTAAAGTGAAATGGCTGTTAAAAGAAAAAATTTTCTAGCCTTTTAAATTACACTTAAAATCCTCCATTTGAAGGCTACAGCTTATCTAATTAAGTCTGAATATAAGCAATGATACCTTTACATTAAGATGTGGGGAAGATGTTTTTCCATGACCTATTTAGGTTTTTTTGATTAGTGACTACATACATATTAACACTTGTAAGATTTTCATTTTTTAAGAAATATATTTTTATTGATTTTAGAGAGGAAGGGAGAAGGAGAGAGAGAGAGAAACATCAATGATCAGCTGCTTCTTGCACGCCCCACGCTGGGGATTGAACCCACAACCCAGGCATGTGTCTTGACCCAGAATTGAACTGTGATGCTCAACCAGGCAGATTTTCTTTCTTTCTTTTTCTTTCTTTCTTTCTTTCTTTCTTTCTTTCTTTCTTTCTTTCTTTCTTTCTTTCTTTCTTTCTTTCTTTCTTTCTTTCTTTCTTTCTTTCTTTCTTCCTTCCTTCCTTCCTTCCTTCCTTCCTTCCTTCCTTCCTTCCTTCCTCCCTCCCTCCCTCCCTCCCTCCCTCCCTCCCTCCCTCCCTCCCTCCCTCCCTCCCTCTCTCTCTCTCTCTCTCTTCCCTTCCTTCCTTCCTTCCTTCCTTCCTTCCTTCCTTCCTTCCTTCCTTCCTTCCTTCTCTTTTTTTTAAAGAAATGCTATTTTTTTGGAAAAAAAAAAAAACCTAAAAAATCAAAGAGGATAGCTTTTCAGTGTCTTGATGGTAAATTTAATGGTGAAAATATTTCCCTCTTAATTTGGGAAGTGCTTATATCCTTCTAAAACTCTGATATACTGAATTAAGGTTTTGTTTTAATCAATTAAGAAGATTGTTAAGCAACAGTATTATTGAAATGGCAAGATTATACACATGCATTCAATCCTATATAATAAAACCCTAATATTCAAATTGACCGAACAGTGAAACGACCGGTCGCTATGATGCGCACTGACTACCAGGGGGCAGACACTCAACACAGAAGCTGCCCCCTGGTGGTCAGTGAGCTCCTACAGGGGAAGCGCTGCTCAGCCAGAAGCTGGGTTCATGGCTGGTGAGCGCAGTGGCTGGGGTAGCAGCACTAACGACCCCTTGGGGGGTGTCTGCTTGCCTGCTTAGGCCTGCTCCTACACTGCGAGAGGGTGCAGGCGGGGCTGAGGCCCTCCACCCTCCAGTTCACGAATGTCGTGCACTGGACCTCTAGTATAGTTATAATTGCAAATATAAAAGTTCTAATATGTAATACAGTTCTTTTTTCTCTGGGCTTTTTGTAAAAATCTTAGTGAATAGGTAACCAGGTGTTTTGTTTTAGGTATATATATTCCTATTTTTAGTGTTATTCTAACTTGGATAGTTCACCTGGATAGCACATAGGATAGTTTAGTGAGCCCTCTCAGTTATCCCATAGCTCACTGATTGAACAATCTGAATCGGAACCATAAGTTAGGTATTAAGACACTGAAACAAGGAATAGATCTTTCAAAAACAGAAATCCAAAAGATTTAGCCTCTCAATTTCGTTAAGCAATTAAGCTCCTTTATTTGTATTAGAGTTGTTGTTTTTTGCAAGTCTTTAGTAGGAACTGCTAGTTTTTTACATTGGCTATCATTCTAACAAGTTATTTGAGTCAGAAGCATGATAATTTGTTTTTGTTAACCTCATAACAAATTAAAAGATGGATGAATTCAGATACAGAAAGGATCATTGACAGTAGATTTGAGAGTTAAGACTGATAAACAAGAGAATTATAAAAGCATACCAGTCTAGGCCCACTTAGCATATGGATTGATGCTTTACACACCCAAAGCCTCTGTCATAGTACTGCAGCTATCTTGCATGATAGCCTGAGTTATCAAGTAAAAGTTAAGTTTGTTATAAAAAATGTGCAGAACATTTTAGATTTTTAAAACAAAATAACCAGGCTTTGGTGCTTACAGAGGTAACCTGCTGAAGAGTTCACAGCCCATGTAAGACTAACTTAGTGAATCAGTAAATATGGAAGTAAAAGTGGGACACGTACTAAACGTATCCAACATTCAGAGTTATAGTATAACAAACAACAGAACAAACATATTAGATAACAAATGCCTTATCTGATTCCAGTAACCAATAAAACTTGTATAGATCAGCGCTCGCTTCGGCAGCACATATACTAAAATTGAAACAACACAGAGCAGATTAGCATGGCCCCTGCACAAGGATGATAAGCAAATTCGGGAAACATTCCAATTATTTTGGGGGGGTGGGGGGGGGGCTTACATAGATCATCTAATTTTTGTTAGCTTTTGCTTTGCATTTATTAGCTTTTTTTTTTTCTTAGAATGACCATGTGATATATCCCAAGGCAGAACAAGAACATCTTAACTGAATTTTTTACTTGAAAGTGTAGTTATAGAATTTGACTGTAATGAAAATAGAGGCTTTTCTTAGAATGGAATAATTGGAGGTATGTCAATGCCAGTGATTTTAAAGTTTAGCATAGATGTTCAAAGGTTTTTAAAAACTAGATTATTCCCCATCTTTCTAATATTGTTATTCCACAATTTTAGGGTAAATTCATATTCAGAGTTTTTATCATTATGACCAAATAAATATTTGTTACTCCTGAGATAGTTTATTATAATTTTATTTTCTTGTGTAACCTTTTGTTTTTAATGCCTAATTTTTCCATTTGCTTAGTTTTGTCTAGAAAAGTCTTTCTGTACCCTCCAGCAGCTTCATAAAATGTTTCTCAGTGCAATTTTCCACATGGTCAGGTCTGTCAGATATACGTACCAGTTACATTTGTTCCTGTAGTTATCCATCCTTTTATAGCTGTCCTTCCAGCTTTGGTCTGGATTGTTTCTTTTTAGGCCTGCTGCAGAGTTGTCATCTTGGGACTTCTCTTAGCTGACATTCTGGGAATTTCTTTCACTTTAGTTGAGTCCTTTTTTTCTTGATCCCATGCCTTCCTTTTGGTTTATTCCTTCATTTTATTTTATTTATAAAATACATTTCTTTATTGATTTCAGAGAGGGGGAGAGAGAAACATCAATGATGAGAGAGAATCATCGATCAGCTGCCTCCTGCACGCCCCCCATTGGGGATCGAGTCCGCAACCCAGGCATGTGCCCTTGGTCGGAATTGAACTCGTGACCTCCTGGTTCACGGGTTGATGCTCAGCCACTGAACCACATGGGCCAGGCTCTGCAGCTTCTTTTTCTAAATTTAATTTTTAAATTACATTTAGTGTACACGATTATATTGGTTTCAGGTGTACAACCCCATGGTTAGACATTTATATAACTTAAATGGTAATTCTGATAAATGCAGTGGCCATCTGATACCATATATAGTTATTACAATATTATTGACTATATTCCCCATGCTGGACTTTATATTCCCGTGACTGTTTGATAACTACCAATTTGTATTTCTAATTCCTTCACCTTTTTCACCCATCTCCCCAACCCCTCTCCCATCTGGCCACCATCAAAATGTTCTCTGTATGTGTGAGTTTGTTTCTGTTCTGCTTCTTTGTTTATTTTGTTTTTTAGATTCCACATATAAGTGAAATCATCTGGCATTTATCTTTCTCTGATTTATTTCACTTAGCATGATTCTCTCTAGGTCAGCAATTTTCAATCTTTTTCATCTTATGGCACACACAAACTAATTACTAAAATTCTGCGGCACATCAAAAAATATATTTTTTGCCGATATGACAAAAAATAGGTATAATATTGATTCATTTACACAGGACTGGTATTGTTGTATTGGCTGTCATCATTTTTTAATTTGGCAGTCTAAGGGAAAAGAGGCCTGTGCCCTGACTAAATAGTCAGGTTTTGCATGTTTTAAATATTCTTTCTTTCCCTGCACACCAATGTCCCACTGCACACTGGTTGAAGATAGCTCTAGGTCCATTCATTTGTTGCAGATTTTTTTCTTTTTTATGGCTGAATCATATTCTATTGTATATGTGCACCATGTCTTCTTTATCCATTTATCTGTTGATGGACACTTAGGGTTGCTTCCATACCTTGGCTATTGTAAACAACCTATACTAATAAAAGGGTAATATCCTAATTAGACTGGATGTCTTCCGGATGTCATTCTGGATGTCCTTCCTGACAAAGTCAGGGCCTGGGCGGCATCGCTCGGGTGCCTGTGGCCGGCCCGGGCAGCGCCACCCATGGTCCCAGGAGCCTGCCCTGGCAAAGCCGCCCAGGGTCCTGGGTGCCTGCGTCCAGCCAGAGGGAGGGAAGTTCTGGTCCCGGGTGCCTGCGGCTGGCCAGAGGGAGGGAAGCCCGGGTCCCGGTTGCCTGTGGCCAGCCGGAGGAGGGAAGCCTAGGTCCTGGGTGCGGGGGCTGAGGCAGAAGCAGTTAGGGGCGATCAGGCAGACAGGCGAGCAGTTAGGGGTGATCAGGCAGAGGCGATTAGGGGCGATCAAGCAGGCAGGCAGGCAGGCAGGCGAGTGATTAGGGGCAATCAAGCAGGCAGGCAGGCGAGCAGTTAGGAGCCAGCGGTCCCGGATTGTGAGAGGTGCAGGCCAGGCTGATGGACCCCCCTCCCATGCACGAATTTCGTGCACAGGGCTTATAGTGTTCCAGTAAACATCTTTCCGATTTAGTGTTTTGGGTTTCTTCGGATAAATACCCACAAGTGGAGTTGCTGGGTCCTTCTTTGCCTCTTCTTATACTCTTTGTTTTAAAGTCTATTTTTATCTAATATAAGTATTGCTACCCCAGCTTTATTTTGTTTTGTTCCCATTTACATGAAATATGTTTTCTATCCCTTTAGTTTCAGTTTATTTGTATCTTTTGCTCTGAGGTGAGTCTCTTGTAAATTGCATATATAAGGGTCTTATCAATTCAATTACCCTATATCTTTTTTTCCTATTGTTGACACTATTACAGATATCTCCCGTTTTCCCTCACCTGATGTCTTATTTTTTAAAGAATAATTTATTGATTTTTAGATAGATATAGGAAGGGAGGGGGGAGAGAGAGAGAGAAACATTAATGTGAGAGTGAAACATCAATCTGCTGCCTCCTGTTTGCCCACCAAGTGGGGATTGAGCCCGCAATCTGGGCATGTGCCCTGACCGGGAATCTAACCGGCAGCCCTATGGTGCACAGGAAGACGCCCAACCAACTGAACCACCCTAGCCAGGGCACCCCCACCTTATGTCTTTTTTTTTTTTTTTTTTTTAAATATATTTTTATTGATTTTTTACAGAGAGGAAGGGAGAGAGATAGAGAGTCAGAAACATCGATGAGAGAGAAACATCGATCAGCCGCCTCCTGCACATCTCCCACCGGGGATGTGCCCGCAACCCAGGTACATGCCCTTGACCGGAATCGAACCTGGGACCTTTCAGTCCGCAGGCCGACGCTCTATCCACTGAGCCAAACCGGTTTCGGCCACCTTATGTCTTTTGATTGAAGCATTTAATCCATCTGCATTTAAAGTAATTGTTGACAAATATGTATTTAATGCCATTTTATCATTCATATTTTTTATCTTTTTCTTAAAGAAGACCCTTTAATATTTAATACTGGTTTGGTGATCACGAACTAACTCCTTTAGCAATTTTTTTTTTTTTTTGGTCTGGGAAGCTCTTTGTCTTTTGATTCTAAATGATAGCTTTGCTGCATAAAGTAATTTTGGTTGTAGGTCCTTGCTTTCATCACTTTGAGTATTTTGTGCCAATCCCATATAGGCGTTCTTTTTTAGGTAACTAACTGCTTTTCTCTTGCTGCTTTTAAGATTCTCTCTTTGTCTTTAACCTTTAGCATTTTAATTTTGATGTGTCTCGGTGTGGGCCTCTTTGGGTTCATCTTGTTTGGGACTCTGCACGTCCTGGACTTGTATGTTTATTTCCTTCACCAGGTTAGGGAAATTTTCTGTGATTGTTTTTTTCAAATAGTCTTTCAGTTTCTTGCTGTCTTCTCCTTCCAGCACCCCCATGAAGCAAATGTTGGTATGGTTGAAGTTTTTGTAAAAGCTCCTTAAATTATCCTTTTTTTTTTTTTTTTTACTGTTATGGTTTTTTTTTCCTGCTTCCTTAGCTTTCAAATTGCTGACTTGATCCTCTGCTTTCTCTATTGTTAATTTTCTGTAATTTATTCATTTCAGTTAGTATAGCCTTCATTTCTGACTGGATGTTTGTTATGATTTCCATGTCTTTTCCTATGCTGTTGAAGTTCTCACTCAATTCCTTAAGCATCCTTATAATCATTGCTTTGAACTCTGTATCTGGTAGTTTGCTTGTCTTGATTTCATTTAGTACTTTTTCTGGAGATTTTTTTTGTTCTTTCATTTGGAGCCTGCTTCTTTGTCTCTTCATTTTGGCTGCTTCCCTGTGTTGGTTTCTATGTATTAAGTATAGCTGATATGTCTCCTGTACTTGGTAGAGTGGCCTTGTTTATTAGTTGTCCTGTAGGGCCCAATGCAGCCTCCCTGGTTACCTGAGCTGGGTGCTCCAGCTGCATTTCGTGTGGCTTGTGTGTACTATAATATTGTAGTTGAGCCTTGATTATTGTTGGCATGTCACTGGGAGGAATGGCAACCCATCAGCCGCAAGGACCAGCTGTGATTACAGTGCAAGAGCTGCTATGCAGGGTCTGAATCCATGGAGTAGGACTTGCTTCATTGAGGCTCTGGTACCCACTGAGTCCACCTCTTGAATGTCTCACTTGTAGATGTGGCTGGGTTGTAATTCAGTGTGGTCTGAAGCTGTCCACTGGGTGCACTGGCTCTGGGACCTCCTGGGAGGTGCAAGGTCAGTCACCCCCTCTGCCCTGCCTGGGGCCACCTGACATGAGCTGATCTCCAGATGACTGCCACTTGCACTGGGCTTAGAGGTTCCCTGGAAGAGGCCAAGCTGCAAACTGAGGTTGGCCTCCTCTAGTGCCTAGGCCTGGTGCCACTTAGTAAGAGATATGAGGGATACAAGGGCAGGATGCTGCTTATTTGAGAGATTATAGCAAAGAAGTATGAGCCAAGAGAGACTGTTTGTATGGAAAAGCCAATGGAAATGGCTTGTGAGGGCCAGCAAGTTGGGATGGGGCCTGGTCTCTGAGAATCACCAGTGTTAGCAAGGTTAATGGAGACTCAGATATGGCATCTCCCTGCTGGCTCTCTGAGGGGAGGGCTCAGAAAAGGAACAGTGGCTTCTGTCCTTGCCCTGAAGCCAGACAATTTAGTTCCTTCGCATATGTCCCTGGCACATTTCCAGCTGCTGTCCCAGTGCTAGAGCTCAGAGCAAGTGAGTTCAAATAAGTCCATGCTCAGGCCCTTTAAGAGTAATGTCTGGGTCTCAAGGAGCTTTGGTCTCACACAGCCATAATCCCCACTGGTTTTCACAGTCAGAAGTTATGGGTACTTCTCTTCCAGCAGTATTCCTCCTGATGTTTAACTGCCACATGTGGGTATGGGACTAACCTGTTCCCAGTCTCATTGTGTCTTCTTTTATAACCTTAGTTATAGGACTTGTGTTCAGTTAGATTTCAGGCATTCTGAATGATGGTTGTTCTGTGATTTCGTTGTAATTTTGATGTGGTTGCGGGAGGTTCTGAGTACCGCATTCACCTGGACTGCCATATTGACCAGAACCTCTATTGATGTTTTTGATATAATGACTACACACCTTCAACTTAGTTTTCATTGAACTGTTTAACTTTATTTGAACTTGAAGGCATATTCCTCCAAGACCCATTTTCCTGTGTTATGAAACTAATATGATCCTATTGCAGCAACTTAGAAACTTTTGTCACGTAAAATAATGGCTTTTAATAATTTGAACTATTGTCTTTCACTCTGTTTTCTGAATGTGTATATTAGTTATCAATATTTTTTAAATGTGGGAGGTATAAAGGCAGGAGGTATATGTGGGAAATCTCTGTACCTTCTCTTCAATTTTTATATGAACCTAAAACTGCTCTTAGAAAAGTCTACAAGTAAGTATACTTATAAATAAGTTCTATAAAAACTGTTAGGTTATGCCATATTATAGTTTTGTTTCCTGAGAAGCTAATATAATATCATTTTGTAAAATATTTGTGTTTTGCGATTATAGTAGATTTATAATATGTCATATTCTTTATACATGCCATTAAAATTTTATAGTTGTTTTAAATATGTGTGGTTAGAAGTCAAGATTGTGGTTAACATTCAGGGAGTTGCATTAAGACTAGAAGAGAGTCCTGGCAGGTATGGCTGAGGTGGTTGAGCATTGTCTCGTACACCAGGGAGTCACAAGTTCAATTTCTGGTTGGGCACATACCTGGGTTGCAGGTTCACTCCGTGCTTGGTGTGCATGTCGGAGGCAACCTATCAATATTTCTCACATGGATCATCTGATGTTTCTTGCTCTCCCTCTCCTTTCCTCTTTCTCTAGAATTAATGAAAAACATATCATTGGGTAAGGATTTAAAAAAAAATAAAAGACTAGAAGGGAGTGCAGAGTGGTCCTGAGGTGTTTGTTCATTTTTGTGTGAAAATGTAGCTGTATATTCAGGCTCTTTCTGTATGTATATTATACGTTAGTAAACTTTAAAGTTTAATAGTTACTGATAGAACTTTAGGGTAATAAGATTAATAGAGGTAACTGGAAAATGAAATGATGAAATTTCAGATGACTTACTCATTTGTGATTTTAAACATGTAAATAGTTTGTTTTTAAAAATGTGTATTTAGAAAATAATAACTTATATATGTGTCTAAGCTCCAGCTCTTTGTAATAACATTATGTGGATGTATATCAGGATTTTAAGGACTTTAAATATCAAAAAGTAAGAGTAGCAAAGTAATGTGAAATGTGAAAACAGCGTATTCTATAATTTAAGTTATATGTGAACAGATGTTCACCTCTGTAACCTAACTCTTTTCTTATACTCAGCAGTGCATATTTGTTAAGTCAGTGAATCGCTGTCCCCTCATCTGCTTTCAGTATTATCACTTTAAGAAAAGCACATTGTTGCCGAAACCGGTTTGGCTCAGTGGATAGAGCGTCGGCCTGCGGACTGAAAGGTCCCGGGTTCGATTCCGGTCAAGGGCATGTACCTGGGTTGCAGGCACATCCCCAGTGGGAGACATGCAGGAGGCAGCTAATCGATGTTTCTCTCTCATCGATATTTCTAACTCTCTATCTCTCTCCCTTCCTTTCTGTAAAAAATCAATAAAAAATATTTAAAAGAAAAAGAAAAGCACATTGTTAGTTTTATAAAATGAAAATATCTTAATTTGAATTTTTTGTTATTATTAATGACTGTATCTTTTAAGAAGCCTATTAAATACTTGGATTTAATTTTTTGAGAATTGCCTATTTAAGTCTACACTTGAGTTATTGATTTTGGTAGCCACTTGTATGTGGGTATTGAACACTTAACATGGTGCTAGTTTGATTTAAAATGTGCTATAAGTATAAAATATACACTGAACTTTGAAATTTTATTATGAAAAAAGAATGCAAACTAACACAATATTAATTTTTTAGTATTGGTCTTATTTTGGAATGTTTTAGATATGTTGGTTAAATAAAACATATTATTAAAATTAATTTCACCCTTGTAAATTTACATGTGTTGTAAACATTATATTTCTATTGGACAATATTGATTCAGTCATTTGATCATTAGGTGATTTGGGCCTGAATGAGTGTAGAAAGGAAAGTAAGGAGGGATTAAGTAAGAAAGCATTCAGTATGCATATCTATATCTATATATATATATAATCTATATATATATAAAAGGCTAATATGCTAAGTGTCAACGGTCTGGCAGGTCATTATGATGCGCACTGACCACCAGGGGGCAGATGCTTAATGCAGGAGCTGCCATGATGCACACAGAGAAATGGCACCGTGGACCTGGCGCCCACAAAGCAACACTTGGCTTCCCCCAAGTGGGACACAGGCCCACCACCACCCTGGAGCGACACCCCACCACATTGCAGCTGCGCTGCAGAGACCCCATGGTGCAAAATGTGGCCATAGCCCAGAAACGGTGGCTGTGGGTGCTGGGTAATGATGTCATGTAGCAGCACCCGGCTACTTCTCCCTAGGGACGACTAGCCTCCTTGCAGTTTCTTCAGCCCAGGAACATGACTTGCTTTTTAGCCAGGTGCAAACATTTCATACTTTAACCAAATGCCTGTGAAGTGTTTTCTTGTGCCTCATCTGATTTGATCCTTGCAGAAGTCCTGGAGTAGGTAGATAGGAGACTTGGTGGATTCCTATTTTCTTTTCATTAGCTGGAAAACAGAGATTTAGAAAGCTTAAAACTTGACCTGACTGAAAAGAAGTGGTGGACCTTGAAAATGACTTCAGGTTTTCTCACTGTGCAGAATATAGTCAAACACTGCTGCAGTTAAATATTTTACCTTTTGTTCTCCCTGTGTGACCTACAATAATAATGTGCTTCATGTTGATATAATTATTGCTATGTTGCTGACAATTACCTGAAAGAGAAATTGGGGTGCTTCACTGGGCTGGAAAAAGTTTAGCTACATCAGAAAGCAGGTCTAATTAAGCAAGTTTATTCTATATCTATAAAAGGGTAAGTTGACTTGCTCACGCGCAATACATATAAAGCTCTCGCTGGCGCCAGTCGCACACGTATGTCTCAATCTGTCATTGTTAATCGTGAATTTGGTTGACATTTCTATTATAGAGAAAGTACAAATAGCGATATTAAAATATTTCTTCTAATTAATTTCCTTTGATGTGCACAAATTTGTGCACCGGGCCTCTAGTAACTATGTAATTTCTGCTACATTGAAGGATATCTTCTGGTTTTTTTTGTGCTTACATTGTGGCTTTGTAATCAATCATATGCTTTTTGATGACAAGGACTATGTCACTATTTTTACATTCTCCTCTACTCTTTTGCTGGGTACATAGGTGCTTGAATAAATATGAATTAATAGGACATCAAGTCTCTCTATATAAAAGCCTAAGTGACTGTTATGACCAGACAACCGGACAACCTGCTGGTAGCTAGGACGCACACGGACCACTGGGGGCAGGCGCTCAATGCAAGAACTGTCCCCTGGTGGTCACTGCCCTACCACAGTCAACCTCCCATGGTTGGCCAACCTCCCATGGTCCGTCCCCCTGGCTGGCTGGCCCTAGTCGGCCCTGATGGGCCCCAGTCAGGACTGGGCAAGACAGCCCTGATTGGCCCCAATCTCCGGCCAGGCCAGGGGACCCCACCTGCGCACAAATTCATGCACCGGGCCTCTAGCAATTGTATAGACTCAAAGTATGAATTACTAGATTATAGACAATAATTTGTAGAGTTTTTATACCTGTTACTAGGGGCCCAGTGCACGAATTTGTGCACCTTGAAAGAACTGTGTGCCATGAGGCTGTGCTGGGCACAGAGGCGGGTCTCGGCCCATCCTCTGTGCCCATGCCTGGCACCTCCCCCTAGGGCCCCCAGTCCCCTGTCTGCCAGCAGCCCTGCTCCTGCTGCTGCTGACAGCACTGGCACCACTTGCACCCGCTGATGGCGCAAAGCAATTGGGGCTGCCGCCAGCAGTGGGTACAAGCGGGGCCGGTGCCGTCAGCAGGTGTGAGTGGCGGCTGCTGGCCCTGATCACCCCTCAGGAGCTGGGGGAAGTGGAGAAGCCCTTAAGGGTGATCGGGGCCGGCAGCCGCCACTCACACCCACTGACGGTGCTGAGTGATTGGGGCGGGGAGTGGCACTGGGTGCCAGCAGCAGGTGCAAGTAGGCCAGCGCTGGCAGTGGGTGCGAGCAGCAGTTCCAGCGCCGGCAACGGGTGCAAGCGGGACCATCACCAGCAGCGGGCATGAGAGGCGGCTGCCAGCCCCAATCACCTTAGGAGCAGGGTGAGGTGGAGAAGCCCTGGGCGGGAGTTGGGGCCGGCTGCCGCCACTCACACCCACTGACAGTGCTGAGCAATTGGGTGGAGGGCCAGCGCCAGGTGCCGGCAGCAGGTGCAAGCAGGTGCAGCAGATGTGAGCACCGGGCAGGAACCATGGCACGCAGGAGCAAAGAATTTTCAGTAAACACCAGAGGCTCGCCCCAATGACAGCGACCGACCTTGGTCTGATGCCCCCGCTCACCTGCTCCAACGCCCCCTGGTGGTCAGCGCACATCATAGTGACCAGTTGTTTGGTTGTTTGGTTGTTTTGCTGTTTGATCTATTTGCATATTAGGGTTTTATATATATAGATAGATTTTACTATAATATCACCAGCCAGCCAGATCAGTCATACCCTTTTTAAAAGGTGCAAGGTTAAGGGAACTAACATCTGGTAGTATATAATAGGCTCTAGGTAGCCATTTTATATCTTTATTCAGTTAGTCGTTATAGTAACCTATGAGAAAGGTGTCAACTACCATTTTACAGATTAGGAAACTGAGATTGAGTAATTTTTCCATTGTTAGGTTACTAACCTAGGTATGCCCAACTTCAAAGCTTGTACTTTTTCCATTGTGGTTTACTGTATTGATTAAAGTTAGTTATTTTAAGTGATTTAAAGTTAGTCTAATATTGTGGTTGACATGAAGTAAGTGAAAAATAATCTTAAGAATAAAATGTATACTAAATTCTGTTAGTTTCTTATGTGTATTATGTAGTCCATGTTAAGTATAGGAAAGGGAATTTTAGAAATTGCACCATAATTCATTGGAAAAATTCTAAAGTAGTTGAAAACATTTCCTTTTTTGTGTTTCAGATAAAATCAAAGAAAAAATTAAAGAGAGAGATAAGGAAAAAGAGAGAGAAAAAAAGAAGCATAAAGTAATGAATGAGATCAAGAAAGAAAATGGCGAAGTAAAGATGTTGCTGAAAAGTAAGTTTCTATTCAGTGATTTTAGTTGTACTGTGTTGTATTGTTCAGTCTACTTACTGGCTTAGTGTATAGAATAAGGAATGTTATTTGTTGCTGAATTTTTCTAAGAATAAACTGGTCACGGCCTGGCTGGTTTGGCTCACTGGATATAGCGTCGGCCTGGGGACTGAAGAGTCCCGGGTTCGATTCTGGTCAAGGGCATGTACGTTGGTTGCAGGCACATCCCCAATAGGGGGTGTGCAGGAGGCAGCTGATCGATGCTTCTCTCTCATTGATGTTTCTGACTCTCTATCCCTCTCCCTTCCTCTCTGTAAAAAATCAATAAAATATACTTTAAAAAAAAAAGAATAAACTGGTCAGAAAATGAAACTTTAATGTAATAGTAGGGAGTTTGAATCTGTATAGTAAATATGTATTTAGTTTATTTATTTAGTGAATCATTAAAAGTATTAAAGGGTTAAGGTTCATTAAACTGTTAGGTTCCTTAAATTATTTAAAAATAGGGCCGAAACCAGTTTGGCTTAGTGGATGGAGCGTTGGCCTGCAGACTGAAGGGTCCCAGGTTCGATTCCGGTCAAGGGCACATCCCCAGTGGGAGGTGTGCAGGAGGCAGCTGATCGATGTTTCTAACTCTATCTCTCTCCCTTCCTCTCTGTAAAAAATCAATAAAATATATATATTTTTAAAAAATAGGTTATCTAATTTTGTGTTTGCATTACTAGTCTCATTCATATTTAGATTATCTAAAATAAAAGGCTAAAGCTATTTTTAGCTTGATAGGGATGGTAAAATAACTGATCTTACAAATATTTGATGTAATCAGATCATAGGGATTTGGAGGGAACAATTTACTCTGAGCTAATTTAGAATAAATCTGAACTATTTCAAGAGAATTTGTGGTAGCATACAAGTAAGGACAGTGTTAAATCCACTCAGCAAGGTAAGAAGAAGAATCATTGACATTTGGTTGCTAGACAGCTAACAAATTCTTTAGCTTCCCTATCAAGTTGACAATATGCAGAGCAAACCATTTTCACTTTGATTAATTTTTTTATGTTGAATTTATGTGTTGATAAGCCTTTATATCTACATAAAGGAGAAAAGACCATAGCTCTGCATGTGCAATGAAATAACTGGTTAATTTATATTATTTCGGATAAACCATTAGATTCTGTATTTTCATTTCATTCTTTGTCATGTTTCCAGATGTTCTTTGATGGCACTTTATTTGATCTCTGTTTTCTACTTGTAAGAACTTTATTTTCTGTAAAATTATGTTGACCTTGAAGAAACATGTCAGAGGTTAACTTGATGGCTACTTAGTTAATGCTCATTGTCCTTTTGTTCTATCTCTTTTGCCATGTATTTTATCTATGTTGTCTAATTAGATTGTAAGCCTTTGAGGCAGGAATCAAATCTACCACACCAATGCTGTCTGTACAGCGGCTAATGATTAATGGCTGGAAATGTTAACTTTACCCTATTGATTTATTCAAATAGCAGTTATTTTTTCTTATCGATTTTAATGTACAGGGATGTAAATTCCTGCCATACAGTAAAATGTTAGATCCCTGACATACAATTAATGTTAAATATGTGAATCTAGAGATTACATAAACAAAATTTAAAATAACCTTAAAAATGAAAGTGTTTTTCCCCCCAGTAATATGAGATAGTAACCTTGAGTTTAAAGTAGATGAAGAATTTAGGAGATATTTTTAACTGAGTTAAACTGAAACTTAGTGATGATAAGGGAAAAAAATGATGTATATTTGGAAATGAATTGGTGACCTTTGGGGTGACAAGGGGAAAATGCATTTACTGTAAAGTGGAAGTAAGTAATACTGTAATTACTGCCTTACATGGTTATAAGTGCCAACGACAGTGTCTGGCCCACAGATATTTAATATTAATAAATGGATGAGAATTTTGTAAACATGTATGAAAGGTTAACTCTTGTGATTAAAAAACAACAAAACTCTTTCTCTTCATTTGCTAGTATGTAGACAATTAAATGAATAAGAACTTGATTCATTTTGGGAAACAGTACCTGTCCCATGGTAAGCACCAAGTGTTAGCTATTGTTATTATATAGCAAAAACAATTTGCCCTGTGTGTGTGGCCATTTCCCAAGAGAGCCTTCATCAGGGAAAGGTATCCTTTGTTACTGGTGTTCTGGAGCAGCATCGATTTGGTGGGGACAGTATACTCTTATGTATAACTGTGTGCCTTTTTTTTTTTTTTTTTTGGCGGGGGGGGGGCTTATGACTAGAGATGTAGACACAGTTTTATATTAATATATATTTAGCATATATATATATGCTAAAAAATTTTATTAATCCAGAAATCTTGTAAATGTTGAAAACATTATTAAAATAGTTCAAAGGAACAAATAGATTCGAATTATAACCTTTAAATTTGCTCAGTCTTTTATATTAATGTCTACCAACTATTTTTTCTGAGCATACTTATGTGTTCCAGCCTTTTCTTTTGTTATTGATATTCTTTTGTTTTTTTATATTGGTAAGAACATAGATGTTGTAATTATAATATATTTTATTATAGCATATCAAAGAAGCTTGCTGAAGAGTAGGTGAAATAGGGGTTAAAGAAGCCAATGTCCAAGGTTATTGGTCGTGTACTAAAGGTCACAGGTAGGTAAATTATGTCAGGAAGAGTGAAAATATTAACAGGTGAAAAAAGCAGTCATTTTCCAAGGACCAAAGGTTGAAAATAGTTAAGCTAATTACTACTACTTTCTTATGTATGATCATAGTTATATATAGATTCCTATATTAGATATGAAATCAGATTTAATCTTTTTTTTTAATTAACACTATAGTATACTAAGGTTAATGGCAGTAATTAATGCCAGTTAATTTGTGTTCTTAAAGGTTGTTTTTTAAAAAATATATATATATTAATAATTTATAAATATATATTATTGTAATGCATACAGGTTGTCTGCCTTCCACACATGCCCCAACCAGGGCCAGGGATTAGCCTGGAACCCTTTAGTCCATGGGCTGATGCTCTATCCACTGAGCCAAACCCGTTAGGGCTACTGTTATACATTTTGAGGGTCCCAGTTACATAGGCAGTAATTCTATCTATATAAAAGCCGAAGTGACCATCGCAACCGCAACCGAACAGCATGACCAAACATGCTGCGTGGGGTGACCAGGCTGGCAGGGGGGTTAGTGAGGGGTGACCAAATGACTGAGCAGCAGGCAGCGTGGGGTGACCTGGCTGGCAGGGGGGCAGTGAGGGGCAGTCAGGCTGGCAGAGGCAGTTAGGGGTGATCAGGCTGGCGGGGGGGGGGGGCAGTTAGGGGCAAGCAGGCAGGTGAGCAGTTAGGATTCAATGGTCCAGGATTGTGAGAGGGATGTCCGACTGCCGGTTTAGGCCCCATCCCCGGGACCCCCCCGAGGGATCCTGGATTGAAGAGGGTGCAGGCTGGGCTGAGGGGACACCCTGCCCCCTCCCCCCTCGCACAAATTTCGTGCACCGGGCCTCTAGTTTTAAAATAAGAGAAGAACATTGATATTCAAAATGGTCTTGTTTTAAAGTGTTTAAATATTTCCTTCATGTACATCTATTGCATTTTGTATGTCATTCCAGGACAGGAAATAAACGAGAGACTATATAAAACTTTAAAAATTTAGGACACACAGGACTAGCATATAGTTGATTCATGGCTATGATTTAGTTTAGTGGAGGGTGCAAAGTAAAATCAGTAAAGAGAAAGGCACATGAGGTGATGTCTGGAGGAAACCAGGTGCAAGTTTCCAAGAGTCCTCTGCTAGTGGAGTCACCCAGGATGCACTTTATTATTCTAGCAGTGAATTGTGACAACACATGTGAAGTTCATTAGAGACTAAATGTCCAGGGTTTTTGTTGGGGGCTGGTCACATAGTTACCCTCTCTATAGCTTGTACTATCAGAATTCCAGACTCCCAGAGGGAAAGAGGTATTCAAAATAAACTGCATTGTTGCACAAACAGTTTAGGCACAGGGAGCCACTCTTATCAGGGAATGATGGGAAGACCCTTCCCAAAATACAAGTTCTCAGATTCCAGCTAATGGCCAACCTTGCAAGCATGCCATATGAACTCTTTTCTGCACACTGTGCTCACTTTAGTATCTATTTGCAGAGTAGTTTGTCATGGGAATTTAATTCCTGGATGTTCAATATAAGAATCTCTTGACTGATTTCTTATTGGTTTGCATTTAAAAAAAAATGTTTTATTGATTTTTTACAGAGAGGAAGGGAGAGGGATAGAGAGTTAGAAACATAGATGAGAGAGAAACATCAATCAATTGCCTCCTGCACACCTCCTACTGGGGTTGTGCCTGCAATCATAGTACATGCCCTTGACCGGAATTGAACCTGGGACCTTTCAGTCTGCAGGCCAGTGCTCTATCCACTGAGCCAAACCAGTTAGGGCGGTTTGCATTTTTTAGTTTCTGACTTTGATACTATTTTTTCATCCATTCTCATAACTAGGAAATAGACTCTTGTGTCTATTTTATTTCAGAGTAACATGTATGCTAATGATTGGATATTTTCTATTTTAACTTTAATAAAATGTGTTAGGCATATATGTAATTATATGAAACATTTAAATTTCATTTAAATGAAATTCTGCTTATTTTGACAAGCCATTTAATTTGTTCAATTTTACATGTTTTTTTTTTCAGTTTAGTTATTAATTATATCTAAGGCCTTTAAACATTTTTTAAGTTCTGTTTTTTAATTGACCACTCTTTTTTCCTTGACTCACTTAGATTTGGCTTACATATATGAACCTTTTTTATCTTTCATTTTGATTAACTCCCTGTTTTCCTTTTTCATTATTAATTTTCTCTGAAGATAATAATCTGAATCTGATGTTTAGTTTATACCAAGAAAGCAAGTATGAATTTGTTAATATATTTCTTAAGTAGTAGCATATAGATTTATTAGAGAATTAAGACTTTGCATTTTATGGCTTTACAAACCTATGTAATCAGTAATGTTGATACCTTTTTATTTTTGCTTTTCATGATGATACCAATTTGGTCTTCATTGCATACTTACGAAATTTTAGAAGTGATAGTTTATTATTAACATTAAACTTTCCCTTTTTAGAATTGCTATTAAATTGAGAGAGTTTTTGTTTTCAGGGTTAGGATTAAGTGGTATTCATATGGTGGAAAACTTTGAAAAGGATGCAAGGGAAAAACCTATAAACCTCAGGTAGTCTGTTGGTAAGAGAAATCTTTTCATTCATAGATTCATTAAATGTTTATTTGTAGCAGTGTTCTAGATGCCATGAGGGACACATAATGGGGACAAAAGTATCATTTCACTCTGAATTTGTATAAAAGTTATTTGTTTCACTCATAGAATGTCCTTAAGGACATATTATATACAGGTATCCTGTAAATAGAAAAAATAATAATTGTATATGACTGTATCACATATATTCATATATGTGGAATATAGAATAACAATATAAATTTGGAGTGAAGTAATTTCAATTCCAATTGGAGAGATGAAGGAAAGCAAAATGAAGGAAGTGACAGTTTTTAAGAGTGAATAAGGAGTTCAGTGGTAAGTATTGGGCAGGACAAGCGTATTTTAGGGAGAGGAAATGCCTTTGTCATTAGTAGAAAGATAAGGTAGAACTAGGTATGTCTTATAAAAAATTTTAAGTAGTACAGATTGACCAGAGTAAGAGGTACTTGAGGGCATTGTCTTCTAGACTTGACAGGTTATGTTTTATTTGATAGGCATTGAGAACCCTTGAAAACAGGTAAGCCAAGAGATGAATATGATTAGGATGAGAGACAGCCATGAGGCAATTAGAACAAAAATTAAGGCAAAGTATCAAGGAAGTAAAAAATAATCAAGGATGAACTTGGTAATTCTTTCAAACCGTGGAGAGATCAGAAAGAATACTTTGAGAGAATATCATTGATATTTGAATATTCTGGGAAAGAAAATTTGAATAGACTGGAAGCAAACCCATAATTTAAGGGATAAGAATGGTAGGTAAAAAAGAGAATGCGCTGGGCATAGACTGTTTTTCTTCTTTTTTAAAAAATTTATTGATTTCAGAGAAGAAGGGAGAGGGTAAGAGAAATAGAAACATCAATGATGAGAGAGAATCATTGATTGGCTGCCTTCTGTGCACCCTCTACTGGGGATCGAGCCCACACCCCAGGTTATGTGCCCTTGACCAGAATTGACCTGGAAGGGGGAGGTATAGAGAGATAGAAACATCAATGAGAGAGAAACATCATCCATCGGCTGCCTCTGTCATGCCCCCCCTCCCCCACTGGCTCTTTATTTGGTACATGGGTATCATTTGTGTTAAGACATGAGAAATTATTCTTGTTTTGTCATCTCCTCTATTGTATCTTCTGGGGTCTTCACTGGGAACTTTGTAAACTCTGGTGGACCTTAAACAGCCCGTTTTAGCTGCAAGAGTAGTTTTTTAAGGAGGAAATATGCTAAAAAGCTAAGAAATTATGTTGCTTTTATACTAAGCAAGTATTTTTCTCCTTTTATGATTCATAAACCTTTTTTTAAAATATATTTTTATTAATGTTAGAGAGGAAGGGAGAGGGAAAGAGAGATAGAAACATCAATGATGAGAATCATTGATTGGCTGCCTCCTGCATGCCCCCCACTGGATATCAAGCCCGCAACCTGGGCATATGCCCTGACCAGGAATCGAACCGGCAACCTCTTGGTTTCTGGATTGACGCTCAATCGCTGAGCTACACCTGGCTGGGCATGATTCATAAATCTTGATACCTATATGCAGTTTTAAGAACTTAGATAAAGTAAATATGATGACCTATATATCTGTATAATTCATCATACACACTTTGAATAATTATAAAGGCAGTGTTTATTAAAATACATTTCATTTTCAAAAATGAGCTATCAGCAGTTAAAGTGTGTATATATTTTTTGGAATGCCCTGTATATATCATCATATATTTTTATATATATTATTGGGAAATGTCTGGAGGGCATTGTTTATATTGACCTTCATTCAACTTTTCATTTCTGATTTTCTACATTTAAAATTTGAAGATTATGCTTTCTAAAACATTCATTTATTTCATTACTTCAGTAAAAACACTGATTGAGTATCTGTTTCATGTCAGAAGGTGTAACTTTGTCTTAAGCCTTAGTGCGTGCATGTGTGTATGTGTGTGTGTGTGCGCGCGCACACCCGTGTGTAGAGAGAGAGAAAGAGAGAGAAGCAAAGACACTGATAAATTATGAGTATGAATACTGTGTAAAATGTGTCCCAAAGATAATTTTGAGTAAACTTTGCTTATTATTTTTAAAACAGTTCCGAAAGCATGGTTTTTTAAGAAACTAAAATATGGAGTTTCAAAAAAAAATTTTTCCCAACAGGTGGGAAGGAGAAACCAAAAACAAATGTAGAAGACTTACAAATTAAAAAGGTAAAGAAGAAAAAGAAAAAGAAACACAAAGAGAATGAAAAACGGAAGCATCCAAAAATGTATAGCAAATCTATTCAAACCATCTGCTCAGGATTGCTATCTGATGAAGATCAAGAAGCCAAAGGTATCCTAAATGATAACATAAAGGATTATGGTGGAAAGAATTTGGATACCAAGAATTATGGTTCCAAACTTCCAGAGAACAGTGAGTTTCCATTTGTCTCATTAAAGGAGCCACGGGTTCAGAATAATCTTAGAAGGTTGGACACTTTGGAGTTCAAACAGCTCATTCATATTGAGCACCAGCCCAATGGAGGTGCATCAGTTATCCATGCCTACAGTAATGAACTCACGCACCTGTCTCCTGTGGAGATGGCGAGGTTTGCAGAAGAGTTTGTGGATCTAGTATTCAGTGAAAATGAAAACTCTGCAGCTTTCTATGTAATGGGTATTGTTCATGGGGCAGCTGCTTATTTACCTGACTTTTTAGACTACTTTTCATTTAATTTTCCCAATTCGCCAGTGAAAATGGAGATTTTGGGAAAGAAGGATATAGAGACAACAACTATGTCCAATTTTCATGCTCAGGTAAGAGGTTTTTAGTTGTTTTTTTTAAAAAAGAAACTTTTAATTATGTTTTAGGCAAGTTTCTGTTCTTTGTTTCTCATTTCGCTATAGGTTTGAAATAAAAAGGTAAGACTATATCTGAAATGGAACCTCTTGGGAATGTTAAGAATAAAATGTGTTCTCAAATGTGAACATCAGAATTTAAATTGGTTTCTACTTATTTTTTTTTTCTTAAGGTAATTTACGAAATAATTAAGATTCTGTTGTTTTCTTTTGCAAGGATTTACCTTGGAAATGAAATGAATTCAGCCATGTATTTTCCATTCCTTACAACAAACAGTTTTCTTATCTGAAAATCACCTAAAATTATCTTCTTGGTTTATGTGACAATGCCTTAAAAGTACTTAGTATTGGATCCATCACATAGTAGATACTGAATAAATTTTGACTATTAAATATATTGTGGAACAAGAGGATCATTAGTTAATTGTGTGATTATGTGAGAATATTTGTATATATTGAGCTAATTTTCATTTCCTACCCTTCTCTAAGGTGATTATACAGGCTGTTCCCCCCAAAATATATACAGACTTTAGCTGATAGCTGTTGAAATGAAATGAAATTTTCATAGACACTGAAAATGAAATGTATTTTAATAAACACTACCTTTATAATATTCGAAGTCTGTGTATACTTTTTTGGGGGATACCCTATATATTATTTTATTTATTTTTTAAAAAAATATATATTTTATTGATTTTAGAGAGGAAGGGAGGGGGAGAGAGAGAGAGAAACATCAATGATGAGAGAGAATCATTGATTGGATGCCTCCTGCACGCCCCCTCGCGATCAAACCCGCAACCCAGGCATGTGCCCTTGGCCAGAATCGAACCTGGGACTCTTCAGTCCGCAGGCTGACGCTCTATCCATTGAGCCAACCAGCGAGGGCCTATATATTATTTTAGAAAGCAGAGGCAGAATGAAGTTTGCTGGCTTTTGAAAGAGAATGTGGGCCCATTTAAAAGGCCAGTGCTGCCCTGGCCATTGTGGCTCAGTTGGTTGAGCATTGTAACGTGAGCCGAGAGGTAGCCAGTTCGATCCCCAGTCAGAGCACGTGCACGTGTTCCAGGCTCGATCTCCCAATTTTGCTCGCTCTCATCAATGTTTCTCTCTCTCTCTTTCTTCCTCTCCCTTCCTCTCTCTCTTAAATCAATAAAATAATTTTAAAAAGAAGGCCGGTGCTGTATTCTCTCACTCAGATCAGGGACTGCTTAGGTCAAGGAAATCAGCCATTTTTCACATTTATTGGTGCTAAAATGTCTGATTTTCTAAGTAATAATTGACATCATTCTAGTTTGGAAGGAGGAAAAATAAAAAAAATTTCAACAGGATCTCAGTGATCATCTATCCCAACCTTTCTCAACTTACATGAAGAAACAAACATAGATAGGCGTAACTTACTCTCAAGGTTGGCAGCAGTGCCAGGAATAGATAAAAACCTCCTTAGTCTTCATCCAGGACTCTTTTCCTTATTCTGAGTATAAATATATATTTGATATGTGTTCATGTTATAGTCTCCACCTGTGATAGCCTGGATAGTCTGTGATAGTCCAGATGTCCACTTCACACCTACCAAACCTCCTGCTCCCACAGTATATTTGGTGTATATTCTGGAAAATATGGTAATATTTAAAGTTTTAATGTATGGGAATTACTAATATAATATGTTTGAGAATGAGAGTTTATATATATTTTTAGAGCCCTATAATTTTATAGAATTCCAGAACAACTAGTAACTTGTCTGAGATTATATTAAAGTTTATTGGTAAAACCAGACTGGCATCTAGTAATAGCATCTACTATTTCTGGAGTATTGACTGTGTCAAGAACTGCTGTAGCACTTCATGTATAATAATTTACTCAATCTTGATTACAATCTAATTTTAGCAATAGGAGACAGATACACTGAGAGAAGAAATAACTTGTCCAAAGTCCTTCAGTACTCTCTCATTTATTATATGTCTGTTAGGGTTTTGTCAGCTTTTATACGAGGCCTTTTGACTTCCAGTCCCATTTGTTTCCACCATATTACAAACTTTCTGTCATACTATGCAAGTTTATTTTAGTCATCTTTTAAATGTCATGATTATTATTTGTAAAAATATATTTTATTGATTTCAAAGAGGAAGGGAGAGAGAGAGAAACATCAGTGGTGAGAGAGAATCATTGATTGGCACATGCCACACTTAGAATTGAGCCCGCAACCCGGGCATGTGCCCTGACCAGGAATTGAACCATGACCTCCTGGTTCATAGGTAAACACCCAACCACTGAGGCACACCGGCCAGGCTAAATGTCATAATTCTTAGATTTGCTTCCCAAATTCTCTTTCAAGGTTAGGAATTATTATATTTTCATTAAATGATAAGAATATTCATCTTAACTATGTAGTAAGTACAGTATAAAAACTGATTTTTTTCCTTTTTTGTTTTGTTTTGTTAATTCTTACCTGAGGTTATTTTTTCCATTGATTTTTAGAGAGAGTGGAAGGGAACGAGGGCGGGAGAGGGAGGAGGGAGAAAAAGAGATACAGATAGAGATAGAGATAGACAGACAGACAGACATTGATGTCAGAGAGACACATTGATTGGTTGCCTCCTGCACGTGCCTGAGGCCGTGGATTGAACCTGCAACCCAGGTATGTGCTCTTGACTGGGAATTGGATCCGAGACCCATTGGTGAGTAGGCTGACGTTCTAACCATTGAAAACACAGGCCAGGGCAAAAACTGTGCCTTTGCTGTTGAATGAAAGGACATAGTAAGACTCGTTAATCGTGCCAATACATGGTTGTAGGTCTCGAGTCCTTTAAAGAGCTGCCTACCCTGGTGCCATCACCTCTTCAGGGTGTGTGGCTAATACATATTACACAGAGGAAACTCTAGGCAGATACATCTTCATTACCAGCTGTGGCCCATATCTATGTGATCTGTCAGCTGCAAGGACTGCTTTTACCTCTTTAGCTTTAGACAGTGTTAGGAAGATACCTGTACAAGGTCCATGTGCCTTCATTATAAGACCCTCCAGATCCAGTCATTTCTATGGTATAAGGGAGAATATCTAGTGAAAAGCTACCCTGAACTGCTCATTTGATATTTCCTCCATACTGGATTCTTAGTTTGCTTGTTTTTTTTTTGTTTGTTTGTTTGTTGTTTTTAAAATTAGGAGACCATGGAAGTGTTTTCTGTAGACTGGGAGGTAGCTTTGGGTTTGTTCATATGCACTGGCTTTATGAAACTGAATGGGATCCAGAAGAGAGCAGTAGAACAAAATGAGCCATACTTATTGTGGTATAGTTTTATTTATTTTATTTTTTTGTTATCTTTTAAATTCTTTATTTATTTTTGGTGTAGTTTTATTTAAAATTTCTTTGACTCTTTCACTAAAAGCTCTATCTCTTAACCTATTTTTGTGTTATCCCTCCAGGAAATGATTTTTGAAAACCATTTATACAATTTTCTATTTGGGAAATTGCTTTATGAATTACAGGACTAACGTACAGCCATATATTTAGAGCTAAACCAGTTTATAACTTGAGGACTTTCTTGTCCTGAATTTGAGAACCTGGCTTCCAAATATAATTTATAGAATTATTTTATAGTCAGTGTAGTGAGTTGTGTCTGGATTAGTGTGGGTAGCTGAATGAACTCTGTTATGATGTGGATGGAAATGGAAGGAGTATAGTCCTGGTTACGCTGTTTATCACCCATGACTTTGAATAGCTACTTAAAGTCCTTACGTCTCAGTTTCCTCACCTATAAAATAGTGCTAATGATGATATTACTCAATTGAAAGAGTTGTGGTTAGAAATGTTCTATAGAATAAAGCAGGTTTTTACAAAGAGTTGTTATATTGACTTAGTGCAATATTACAGCAGCTTACCATTTTGTTGAATAGGTGATGACTAGTTTCTGACCGAAGACTCTTTAAGAGTATGTTAATTGACGGTAGGGAGTTCAACAGGTACTCATGATAAAAAATTACCATAAAATACTTCATATGCAGATACAAAGTTGATTAAATTGTGGTATGTACACACAATGAAATATCCATCCATAAAAAGGATTACAATACTGCTACTGCTGCTGTGTGGATGAACCTTGAAACATTATGTGAAAGAAACCAGTCACAGAATGTCACATGTTGTATGATTCCATTTATATGAAACGTCCACAATAGGTAAATTAGAACCAGAAAGTAAATTGGTGATTGGGAAGGGGGGAAAGGGGAGTAACTGCTTAATGGGTGTGAGTTTTGTGGGGTTTTTTTAATTGAGATGGTTGATATAACATTATATTAATTTTAAGTTGCAACATAATGATTTGATACATGTATATGTTGTAAAATGATTACCACAAAGTTTAGTTAATACATATCACCACACATAGTTACAAACTTTTTTTCTTGTGATGAGAAATTTTAATCTCTGATCTCTTAGCAACTTTCTTAGATACAATACAGTGTTGTTAGTAGTCACCATGTTGAACAAGATATCCCTGTGACTTATTTATCTAATAAGAAGTTTGTGCCGAAACTGGTTTGGCTCAGTGGACAGAGCGTCGGCCTGCGACTGAAGGGTCCCAGGTTCGATTCCGGTCAAGGGCATGTACCTGGGTTGCGGGCACATCCCCAGTGGGGAGTGTGCAGGAGGCAGCTGATCAATGTTCCTCTCTCATCGATGTTTCTAACTCTCTATCTCTCTCCCTTCCTCTCTGTAAAAAATCAATAAAATATATATATATATATATATATATATAAAAAGAAGTTTGTACCCTTGACTGCCTTTACCCTTTTCACTCCCCCTTCTGACAAACATCAGTTCTCTGGATCTGTGAGTTCAGTTTTTTTTTTTTGAAGATTCTACATATAAGTGAGGTCATGTAGTATTTCTCTTTCTCTGACTTTTTAAAGAAAGTATATTTATTATTGTTTTCAGAGAGGAAGGGAGAGGGAGAGAGAGATAGAAACATGAGTGATGATAGAGAATCATGGATTGACTGCCTCCTGCACACCCCCTATTGGGGATCAAGCCCACAACCCAGGCATGTGCCCTTGACCGGAATCGAACCTGGGACCTTTCAGTCCAAAGGCCTATGCTTTATCCATTGAGCCAAACTGGCTAGGGCTCTCTGACTTTTTCAACTTAGTGTAATGCCCTTGAGGTCCATCCATGTTCTTGCAAAAAGAACTTATTATTTATGGCTAAATAATATTGCCCTCCCTCCCTTTCTGTGTGTGTATGTATGTGTGTGTGTGTGTGTGTTTTCTCCATTCATTCATCAGCTGATGATTGGGTTGTTTCTGTTTCTATGTCTTGGCTATTGTAAATAATGCTTCAGTCTACATGGCAGTTGCATATATCTTTTCAAGGCAGTGACTTTGTTTTCTTTGGATAAATACCCAGAAGTGGAATTGCAGGATCATATGGTAGTTCTATTTTTCATTTAAACTAAAATAACATTTTAAAGATTTTAAAAACCGATTTTTAAAAATAACCTTTTTATTGAAGTATAATATGTACACAGAATGCACACAAATGTATAACTTGATGAATCTTTACAAAGTGAACACATTCATGATTTTTAAAAGAAGAGTATCATTAGTATCCAGAGCCCTCCCCAACCCCTCTTTATCACCATTCTGCCCCACCCCTGCCCCCTACCACCACATACATAAACACCCGGGTTATCGCTCTTCTAACTTTGAACACCAAAAATAAATTGTGCCTTTTCTGAACTTTGATATAATAGAATCAAATAATATGTACATTGTCATGTGTGGCTTCTTACCTTCAGCATTATATTTGTGAGATTCATTCATCTTGTGTGTAGCAACAGTTTGTTTTCCCATTGCTGTAAGGTATTCCATTGTATGAAGATGCCATGTTTTATTTATCCTTGTTTATTATGGGTGGCTATTTGAGTTCTTCCCAGTTGGGGCTGTTATAATTGTAGCAGCTATGAATATTTTTGTACATGTGTTTTGGTGAACATATGTATTTGTTTCTGTTGGATATAAATGTAATGTTGGAATTTCAGGGTCAAAAGGTATGCAGATGTTGAGCTTTACCAGATAGTGCAGGTTTTCTAGTGTTACTGTAGTAATTAACATTCCTATCAGCAGTGTTCCACATTCTTGGTTACACTTAGTAGTACCTATCTTTTTCATTTTAGCTTTCTGGTGGCTGTGTAATAGTATCTTATTGTGGATTTAATTTACATTTCCCTGAGGACTAAGGCAGTCAAGCACCTTTTTATAAAATGACTAGGGTCCTGGTGCACAAATTCATGCACCTTAAAAGGAACTGTGGGCCGTGAGGCTGCTGTGGGCACAGGGGTGGATCTCGGCCTATCCTCCCCGCTCCCGCCCAGCCCCTCACGACCCCTCCTGCCACGGCCCCCAGTCCCTTCTCTGCTGGCAGCCCCACTCCTGCCTCTCCCACATGCTGACAGCGCCGGCCCCACTCACACCCACTGATGGCACGGAGCGATTGGGGTCCGCCAGCACCAGCAGTGGGTGCGAGTGGGGCCAGCGCTGTCAGTGGGTAGGAGCGGCAGCTGCTGCCCCATCGCCCCTCAGGGGCAGGGGGAGGTGGAGAAGCCCTCAAGAGCGATCTGGGCCATCAGCCATTGCTTGCACCCATTGACGGCTTGGAGTGATTGGGACTGGTGCTGTTATACAGCACCTGTTATACTGCCCTGGCAGCGGGTGCGAGTGGGGCCGTCCTTGGCAGCGAGTGCGAGTGGCAGTTGCCAGCCCCATTTGCCCCTCAGGAGCAGGGGGAGGTGGAGAAGCCCTGAGGGGTGATTAGGGCCAGCAGCCAGCACTCACACCAGCTGACGGGGCCGGTGCCGGTAGCAGGTGCGATCCCTGGGTGGGATCGCAGTGCACGGGAGCAAAGAATTTTCACCAGAGGCACGCCCTGATGACAGCAACCAGCGCCCCCCTGCCTTGGTCTGGTGCCCCCGCTCACCTGCTTCACCATCCCACCGTGACCAATGCCCACCATGTTCCACGCTCTGTCACCTGCTGCCAACGCCTGCCATGTTCCGCTCACACCCCCCGGTGGTCAGTACACATCATAGCAGCCAGTTGTTTGGTTGTCCCGCCGTTCGGTCTGTTTGCATATTAGGGTTTTATATATATAGGTAGTTCAGTTGGCTATCTTCTTTTTATAAAAGTACTTGGTCTACTCTTTGGCCCATTTTCCGATTGGCTTTTTTTTTTCTCTAATTGATTTGTTGGAGTTTTTATATATTATTATGGACTAGGGGCCCGGTGCACGAAATTCGTGCACTGGGTGTGTGTGTGGGGGGGGGGAGTGTCCCTCAGCCCAGCCTGCCCCCTCTCATATACTGGGAGCCCTCAGGCGTTGACCCCCATCACTCTCCAATCGCAGGATTGGCCCCTTGCCCAGGCCTGACGCCTCTGGCCTAGGCGTCAGGCCCGGGCAGCGGGGACCCGCAGCTGCAGCGGCCCCGCGATCGTGGGCTTCGCTTTAGGCCCAGGCAAGGGACCCCTAGCTCCTGGGACTGCCAGCTTCGACCATGCCCAGCTCCCATCGCTGGCTCCACCCCTACTTCCTGCTATCACTGGCCAGGGCGGCAAAGGCGCCTGATTCTCCAATCATGGCTGGGGGGCAGGGCAAAGGTGGCCCCAGGGCCGCCTTTGCCCTGCCCCCCAGCTCTTAGCTCCCCCCTGGGTTTCCGATCACTGTCAGTGGCAGGAGGCTTCTTCCTGCTTTCCCTTTCGCCTCCCTGCATTGTGCCTACATATGCAAATTAACTGCCATCTTGTTGGCAGTTAACTGCCAATCTTAGTTGGCAGTTAATTTGCATATAGCCCTGATTAGCCAATGAAAAGGGTAGCTCGTACGCCAATTACCATTTTTCTCTTTTATTAGTGTTGATTAGAATTGTATCAGCTACATGTGTTGCAAATACTTCCTTTCTCTTGGTAGCTTATTTTTTCACTCTTAAGAATGTCTTTCAATTATTAGAAGTTTTTTTAATGTAAACTAAAATTTATAAGGTTTTTCACCCCACTTATGATTAGTGCTTTTTGTATCCTATTAAAAAATCTTTGCTTAATATATTCTCCTTAGTTTTTTTCTGGAAGCTATTATTGTTTTACCTTTCATGTTTAAATCTATATAGTTCTTTTGGGATTAATTTTTGTATATGATATGAGATAAAGACCAAGGTTCATATATTTCCATAAGGTATTCGGTGGCCTCAACCATTTTCTAAAAAGTCATTACTCTCCATTAAAGTGCATTGTTACCTTAGTTAAAAATTAATTGATCACATAGGTGTGGGTTTCTGGGCTCACTTTAATTTCATTATTTTGTTTGTCTGAATTGGTGTTACTTTATATTACTTTCTTGATATCTAGTAGAATAAGTATCAATTTTGCTGTTCTTCAAGATTTTCTTGATTCTTTATATTTCCATAAACTTTAAAGTTAGCATATCAGATTCCACAGAGAAATCTGCTGGATATTGATTGTGATTACAGTGAAACGGTAGAATTGATGTCTTCATAATATTGAATCTTCCGGTTTGTGATGATGGTATTTCCCTTCATTTTTTTTCTCAATATATTTTGGTTTTCAGCCTACAAATCTTGCACATCTTTGTTAGACCTACTCCTAGGTGTTTATGGACTTCATTTTATTAATCACTCTTTCTGGAAGTTCTGAGCGCCTTTTAGAGTGTGATGTTAACACTCATCTTCAGAAATTAAAAATGTATCTTGTATTTCATTTCTCTTCCAGTATCCCCTTTCTTATCTATGGCATTATCATGCCTGCTTTTTAGTAGAATCACATAGTGAAGCTATATATTTTGATGAGGTCATGTGAATTAGCCTACATACTGACATGAAAACTTGTCTTCAAAAGAATTAGTTGAAATGATAATATTAATCGAGTTAATGTGTATTAGTATTTTAGGGGAAGGGAGTTATCAATATTAGCTATTGAGTTTCACTTAATATCAGTCATAACAAAGATAAGTTGTGGGTAATAAAGCCAATTCATGTTCCAGTGGTTGCTCAGAAATAAAGCTTGATGGTTTGGTCATTGATGACTTTTCATTAACTAAGTTCAATAGTTTAGGTTCAGTAGAATCTTTTCTCATTAATGTATGAGAAGAGAGAAAAGAGTGAGTTGATAGAGAAGATTGGGAATCTGACCTTTATTCTTTTCATTTAATCTTACTTTGGAAAATACATTAGCAGTGTCAAAGACAGAAATTTCATTATAATGGTAATGAGTATATGTAATTAACATTATTTTTAATAGATCAAATAGATTGCATATAATGTTAAAATATGTATTTTCTATTTTTTGTATTTTAATATTGTAACCTGTGCAAATGGTGGAGCTTGGACTGTAAATAAAAACGCATTAATGCCCGGTTGGGGTGTCTCGGTGGTTGAGCATCGACCTATAAACTAGGAGGTCATGGTTCGATTCCTGGTCAGGGCATATGCCTGGGTTGCGGCTCAGTCCCCAGTAGGGAGCATGGAGGCAGCCAATCAATGATTCTCTCTCATCATTGATGTGTCTATTTTTCCTTCTCCCTTCCTCTCTGAAATCAATAAAAATATATTAAAAAAATAGAAACCCATTAGTTTGAATTTTCAGACAGGTTTCCATCATTTCAGTTCTGGGTTTAGATCAGACCAAAAGAATAAATACTACCAGCATGGCCACTGTACTGTATGATGGCATAAATTGTCACTGCAACCATTCACAGTAATGTGAATATCATTCCCCAGATTGTGTAATCTGATGGTCCTGACTGCCAGTAGCTTGTGGAACCTAAACCAAAAATATTCATACTGGGTTTGTATCCTGAAGAGACTGGTCCCCCCCTCCCTTTATTTTAAATAGTAAAATCAGAGCAATCAAACTAATTTGCCATAAATTCTGTGGAAACAAAAAGATGACAGTTTATGAGTAATTTCTATGATCTTTATAGTGATGGTATTTATCTCTGTACTATACTCTGTATGCAGTTTTCAGAAACATTCATTTGTATCTGTTCAGCCTTTATCCTTGAGACACCTAAAATTAATTTGAGGTTTTTGTGTATATTTATATATGTGTACACACACACACACACACACACACACACACACACGGCACTGACTAAGGATCAAGTCATCCTGTTCTTTGGTTTTCCATCTTCACCTATATTCTTACAAGTTGCTTGAAAAGTTTGAAGAACATGTGTAATTATATATCCTATATAATAAAGAGCTAATATGCAAATGGCCATCACGCCCTCATGCCAGGGCGGGGGAACCTGAGGCCGGTCTGCAGGACCTGAGGCCGCGCCCCCTGCCCTGTGGAGCTTGACAGGGGTGAGGCCAGCAGGGTCTGGGTCTCGTGCAATTTCGAGGCATGTGAAGGTGGGCGGGGACTTGACTCTGGGTCCTGTGGCACACCCCAGACGCTGACAGGAGGGAGATTTTCATATACATTTTACTAGTTTTTTTTCATCTCTGACACTTCTATTATAGAGAAAGGGTAAATAGCAATATTAAAATATTTCCTCTAATTAATTCCCTTTTAATGTGCACGAATTTCATGCGCCAGGCCACTAGTTGTGTTAATAATTCATGTTATTTCTCTAATGCGGCTTTGAGGTGAGTGGTGTAATATCAATCAACTATAATAAAAATCTATTTGAGAATAGAAACACATACAGATTTTTGCTGAAAGTTTGTAAACTATCTATATCACTTCTTTTGCTGCAGAAAAGAAAAGCCCTCAAAGCTTAATGGTTTAAAATTATTTTTCAAGTTCTTACCTTTGTCAGCTCTGCTGGGTCTTGATGGCTTAATTCAGATGTCTCGTGGTTGGCAGATCAATTTGTCTTAGGAGACCTCACTTTAAAAAATATATATATATATATATATATACATATATATGTATATATATATGTATGTATGTATATTTCAGAGAGGAAGGGAGAGAGAGAGAAATAGAAATATCAGCCGAAACCGGTTTGGCTCAGTGGATAGAGCGTCAGCCTGCGGACTGAAAGGTCCCGGGTTCGATTCCGGTCAGGGGCATGTACCTGGGTTGCGGGCATATCCCCAGTGGGAGATGTGCGGGAGGCAGCTGATCGATGTTTCTCTCTCATCGATGTTTCTAACTCTCTCTCTCCCTTCCTCTCTGTAAAAAAATCAATAAAATATATTTAAAAAAAAAAAAAGAAGTACCAATGATGAGAGAAAATCATTGATTGGCTGCCTTCTGCATACCCCCCACTGGGGATCAAGACTGCAACCCTGGGATGTTCCCTGACTGGGAATTGAACCAGAATTGAACCTTGACCTCCTGGTTCATAGGTCGATGATCAACTACTGACCCATGTGGGCTGGGCAGAAGATCTCATTTTTACATGCCTGGTGGTTGGTGCAGTGTCAGCTGGGGTGATGATCAGGTTTTTCTCATCATCTAGCAGACTAGCCTGGGCTCATACACATGGTAGTAGTTGCAGGGTTCCATAAAGCAGAAAAGAGGGTAATCCCTGGTGCTCAAGCTTTTGCTTGTGTTGTGTTTGCTAATGTCTCATTGGCTAGAGTCACATGGCCAAAACTAGAGTCATTTCTTAATGATAGAAATGGCATAGTCATATTATTCAGAAGTGAGCATATATATATACTTGGAAAAAATTTTTGGCCAATAATTTTGCCACATCCATCCTAATATTTTGAACATCTTTATTTTGTTCAAATATTCATTTGGACACTTATTGTTCTGTTTCTTTGATGGTAGGAAAGCAAAAAGGCAAGTAAATCAGGAATTTTATCTGTTAAGGAATATATGACATTTCTATCTAAATATTGAAATTTCAGTATTTAATCAGCACACAGTCCTGAACCCTGTGAAAACTGAAGCAATTTAATTCTAATTTTCCATTCCCCCTGCCCCAAACTCTTTAAAATCTTGTTTTATATTTTATCCTGGTTCTAAGTTGTTTGTACCAAATAACTTAAGTCAGGGTGTTAATTCATGATTAAATGGTCAATTTTCTAATAGTGAAACAATTATTAGACCTAATCTGATCTGTGAGAGAGAAGGAATATTTGTTGAATTCATGCTGTGCTAGGCCAATAAAGATGATTTGCTATGCTGTCTTTGAACCATTGCCTGCTTTTGTACTAAATTTTTTTTTGACCAATTGTGCCTGTCACATTTTTGAATATTATGGCAGGTACTGGATAATCTAATTGAGAAAGAGAGCCTTTTTCTTTTTCCTTTATTGTATGAATTTTAAAATGAGTAATAACATTTTCATTGTTATTTTAGTTGAAGTTGTGTGGATATTTTAAAAATAAAGTGTTGATTCAATGTTATTACCTATTTTTTTTTGAAAAGCTATGCCAGGTGTTAAGGGGAATGTCTCCCCCTTGTGGCACATTCATTTATGTTAGATGTTTGGATTGCCTCCAAAGAGTGTTATGAGCTGACCTTGTTTTTTAGACTCTGCTCTCTCATCTTCCTTTCCCCATCTCACCCTCACCACCACTATGAAACCAACCAGAAGAAATTGAACCAACAGCCTCTTCTTCCCTCACCCCCTTAAATTTTTGGCTCTAATAACTATCCTACTTTTGTATTTTTTTCACATTGGTGCTTATACTAGCTAGAAACATCTATAACTTCTGGGGGAAGAAAGGGAGTTATCAATATTGAGTGACTTGTGGATCACTATTAAATTATTCTTTGTAACTTTTAATATCTTGGGTACAGCTAAGTGTACTAAAGCAACTTTAAGAAAAACAGAATTTAAAGTCAAAATAAATTGTGTAATGCTGGGCCAAATAAGTTATGTTTATTTACTGTGACTTCTCAGAAACTTTAATAGCCAATGTGGGTGGTGAACTTCCTAGACAGGAAGAGTTTTCCAAACTTATTTGACTATAGAATCCTCTTCAGAGACTGACACATTAGGGAACACATTTAGGGAAACAATACATTGTTTCAATGAGTCATTCTTCATGGCTTTTTAATTATGTATTACCATATTTGTTTATTCCCTTTTTGCAGCAATTTTTATAAGTTAAATAAGAGAAAGCAATATTAAAGATTAGAGATTTATATTTCTCAATATATTTCCTTTTGGTAAAGCTCCTTTTTTCTTCTTGTAACAAGCCAACCTCAGAATCATAGATTGTTTTTTAAGATTATTTTATATGAGAAATAATAAATAAGATTTTAGTTTAAACATAATTTAATTAAATAGTTCATTTCCCGTTAACTAAAACTTCTGAGATTTTTTTTATGGACACACTGGCATTGGGCATAAGAAGTCTCCCATTTTCTGCTTTTTTCTTTTCCCTTTATAACATTTGTAGAATAAATATGAGGGGGAACGCTAAAAAGCAGTTTTATAATGGTGGTAGGTTTTTTGGGGGGTACAGGGACTGTAGAGAGATTTAGATAAAACATCTGTTCAAAAACACTAATTAAATATAAACTTACTATTTAAATTAAGTGCTTGCAAATACTATATAAATATCATTACTACCTTTTATTGTTATCTTTTGAGAATGCTATACCTAAATTGGGAGTATGTATGTATATTCTATAACTACATTTCTCTTTTAGGAAGCATATACAATACGTTTTAAAGCAATGACATGTTTTCAAGTTTTCAGGTTAATTTTTTTAACTATCAGAAAGCTCATGGGTAGATTAATTTTTACCTAAGTGAATAGAAATATAGTGAGCTCATGTCCAGTGTCATCAGGGTGTGAGGTTTTCAGATGATTTTTTAGACAATACAGCATATAATTTTAAGTACTAAGATTTCAATGAAGATAGCCTGTTTATTGAGCATATGCAGCTAAATTTAATTATTTTCTGTCTTGGTTTGTCATGATGTCTTGCGAGAGCTGTAGCTGTGCTTGCCTCTTGCCCCCCTCCCCTTTGTAAATTTGTGTTTTTTAATTTTTATTATTTTAAAGATTAGTTAGAAAAATGCTAAATGTAGAAACATATATATGTAATAAGAATACCCTTTTAAGAGTCATGGTGTTTGTTGGTATATATTTTGGCTCTTTAGAAAGTCTTTCAGACCTTACCTGTTTCCTCCTCCACCCCACTTCTCTTTAGTTTTAATTGTTGGATGGATGAGTTATGGAGAATTGAGCTTTTTTAAAAATTTCTTATGATATTATAGATTTACTTTTATTCCATGTAATAGGGGAAACTGTTATTTGCTATATATATATATATATATAGCAAATATATAGTTTTGCCATGTAAATCAAGGGATTATATTTTTATATTTTGTTTTAGCAGCTTAAGTGCCATTTATATATTTTATTAAGAGGTATATACTTTTTGAATTTGAATACATTGTTATATGTAATTTTCCATGCTTAAAATATTAAATAATTGGTTCCAATTGATTTAGTATATGTTTGAAGTATTGGGTTATTAAGCTAGAAAGTTTTGAATGGTATATAATTAAAAGTTATATTACAATGTATTTTAATATTTAAATTAGTTTCACAAACTAACATTTTGATGACTTTAATTTAATTTGCAAAATTTAGCTTTAAATTTAAATATATAAATTCTATTAGGTTATCAAGTACTAACCAGGCCAGACCCTGCTTAGCTTACAAAATCAGATGAGATTGAGCCCATTCTGGGTGGTATGGCTGTAGACATCCTATTAGGTTATTAGAGTAGTACATTGAATGTTTAGAGAATAAATGTTTTAGAAGATAATTGCTATTTTGTTTTAAACATGATAGCTAAGTATTAATAGTTTTTGAAAAGATCATACTTTCTAATGCAGTGGTCGGCAAACTCATTAGTCAACTGAGCCAACTATCAACAGTACAACGATTGAAATTTCTTTTGAGAGCCAAATTTTTTAAATTTAAACTATATCAGTAGGTACATTGTTATTAACTTAATTAGGGTACTCCTAAGGCTTAGGAAGAGCCACACTTAAGGGGCCAAAGAGCCGCATGTGGCTCGCGAGCTGCAGTTTGCTGTCCACGGTTCTAGTGGAATTTACCTGTGGTTTCACTCGTAGACAAACAGAATGTACTTTATAATTTTAGCACAGTTTGGTGAAGAAAGGAGAGGGATCTGTACTTTCATTGAGCAAATTATGTATGTAAATGAATTTTAAATATATATGTATTTTGCCATGAGGTGACAAGAATTAACTATAACCATTCAAATACAATATACAAGATTATAATCAAAGTAGAGTCTATGTTATTTTACTTTTTAAAATATCATTTGAAATATTTATGAATTTTAATAGGATCATACTTTTAAAAAATCTTCAAAAGGCATAGCCTCTTCTTGGGTAACCCCAAAATAGACATGGGCAGAGGGGAGATCAAGTTTGTCCTACTTTATTTTATGATAAAGTTTTTTATATACAGGTCTGTACTAGACATGTGTTTCATTTTATTTTTTATATATATATATTTTTTTTTTATTGATTTTCCACAGAGAGGAAGGGAGAGAGACAGAGAGCCAGAAACATTGATGAGAGAGAAACATCGATCAGCTGCCTCCTGCACACCCTCCACTGGGGATGTGCCCGCAACCAAGGTACATGCCCCTGACCGGAATCAAACCTGGGACCTTTCAGTCCGCAGGCCGACACTCTATCCACTGAGCCAAACCGGTTTCGGCTTCATTTTATTTTTAAACAAAGAACATTTGTAAACTTGGAAATTAATGTAAAGGTGTAAATTGAATGAAGTGACCAGGCTTCAGTCAACAAAATGATTACAAGATAACAACATCTGGTTAAATCCAAGATAGTGAAGTACTTAAGGTATAAGATAAAACGTGCAATTTGTCTTTAATATTGCTACTCAAGAAGCTTAACCCACTTGTAGGTTACTAAATGATACAGGTTTTTACTTAAGGTTTTAACACAGAAAACTAACAGAGCTGAATGTTAAATTTGGTAGTAATCAGTTCTTGTTTTTTGATTATTTATTGTATTTATCCCTTCTCTATCCTATATAATAAAAGTCTAATATGTAAATTGGCCGAATGTCAGAACGACCAGTCGCTATGACACGCACTGACCACCAGGGGGCAGATGTTCAATGCAGGAGCTGCCTGCAGGCCCCAGGCCGGCCAAGGCAGGTGCCAGTAAGGGCCCCCTGATTGCCCCACAGATCGGCCCTGATCTCCAGCCAGACCTAGGGACCCTACCCATGCACAAATTTTGCGCACTGGGCTTCTAGTAGTTTAATAATATTATAGTAAGGTTTTTGTTTTATTTTTTAAACTGGGATAGACCCAGGCAAAAGAAGACAATTTTATCTCCCTAAATATGTGGCCACAAAGGCTAATCCAGAGTAAAAGATACTTGGGATTTAGCTTAACACATAGTTTGCGGGTAGTTTTTATCGCGCTAACAGGTGGCGCGGGCCATTTTTGCTAATTTTTTGCGCAAATGGCAATGTTCAGTAAAATTACGATAACTTTAGTTTATGTATTTATACGTTATCGGCATTCTACCGCTAGTCTATAGAAAACGTATTAATACATGTCCCGCACTCTACTACACTGGTAGAACGTATAAATACGTAAAATGTATAAATACGTTTCCCACATACAATGTGTTAATGTTTGTTTATGTACGGATTTTGTTTTACTTAAAAAAGACTTGTGCCCAGCCGGGTGTAGCTCAGCGGTTGAGCATCGACCCAGGAACCAAGAGGTCACTGGTTTGATTCCTGGTCAGGGCATATGCCCAGGTTGCGGGCTTGATTCCCAGTGGGGGGCGTGCAGGAGGCAGCTGATCAGTGATTCTCTCTCATCATTGATGTTTCTCTCTCTCCCTCTCCCTTGCTCTCTGAAATCAATAAAAATATATATTAAAAAAAAAAAGACTTGTTACTAGTGTTAGCATATGAAAAGGCATAGGTCTCTTTTCAGGACTTAAATGTACTTGTGAAAATTCATTTACCAATGATTCTTGAGCTGTAGGCTGTTTTAGTTTGGTTGATATTGAGTAATACCCATTTGCTAACACTCTGCAGGTACCTTTATATAATTATTAAGTCTCCTTAATAATTATATAAAGTAAACGGTTCCATTTAGTGAAACTAAAACTCGGGGAATTTAAGTGATTTCTGAAGGTCATATTGCTGGTAGATAGCAAAGGTAGATTTGGGACCTAGAACTCCGGGTTCTTAATCTCTAGTAGTTTTTCATCAGAGTTAGAATTATAAATTAGATCCTAATTAATATGATAAGATCTAGGAGGAAAGATCATTCCCTGTGGCCTTTTAGACAAATCAACACTGGTGATGGTTAAATGTAGTGTTTTCACAGTATGTACTTTTGAAAATTCTGATAAAAACAATATGAGCCATTTAGAAAAATTTAGATATATAAACTTTTGAATATAATTACAGTGGCATCATTGAGCAAATAATGAACTCATGTATTATAAGAAGTTATGCTCAGTTGTCTAAAAGTATGCTGTTTAGCCCTGACAGGTTTGGTTTAGTGGATAGAGCGTCGGCCTGCGGACTCAAGGGTCCCATGTTCAGTTCCGGTCAAGGGCATGTACCTTGGTTGCGGGCACATCCCTGGTGGGGAGTGTGCAGGAGGCAGCTGATCGATGTTTCTCTCTCATTGATGTTTCTATCCCTCCCACTTCCTCTCTGTAAAAAATCAATAAAATATATTTTTTAAAAAATAAAATATGCTGTTTATCTCAGCTGTTTTTGTAAGCTATGCATAGGCATTAGTAAAGAAAGGTAAAATAGCTTGATTTAGTGCAGATGTTTATTTTTTTTAGTTATTTATTTTTTTACTGTTTGTAAAGGTTTTTTGTTTTGTTTTGCTTGCCTCACATTATGTTCAGATATTTTTGGACAATATAATTTAGTGTTACACAGTGAGAGCAAATATTATCTTATGTATAACTTTTAATTAATTCCATATCCTTCAGGTAAAAAGAACATATTCTCACGGTACTTACAGAGCTGGCCCAATGCGACAAATCAGTTTGGTAGGAGCAGTTGATGAAGAAGTGGGAGATTATTTCCCTGAGTTCCTTGATATGTTGGAAGATTCACCGTTTTTAAAGGTAAGAGAAAAAAAATATATCAAGCAATCTAAATTGTGGTTGTTACTTTTATGCTACAGGTGATACAGATGGTTGTTTCAGAATTCTAACATTTTTTATTTTATTTGAATTGGAGGGAAGGAAAGGAAGAGATGAGAAATTAAATTCTAGTGTAGTGTATGTTTATGACTTCTCTGGTACTAATTGTAATGGCAGAGCTAAGTGGGGGACCAGAAAATAACACTTACCTGTTACTGCCACTTTAGGAAATTAAGTTTCATCTGTTTATTAGCTATAGACAGAATATTAGGGGATTTAAGAAGTACAGGAAGGATGTATAAGTGCTTAGGAAAAGGGAATGGCCATTTGGCATTGTGGAAAAACTGGCCTGGGAAATTGTACATCTGCATTTCATTTTTTTTTTTTTTTTAAATAGGCGTTTATTGATTTGAGAGGGAGAGGAAAGGGGAGAGAGAGAGAGAGAGAAACATCAGTGATGAGAGAGAATCACTGATTGGCTGCCTCCTGCACGCCCCCTACTGGGGACCAAGACCACAACTGGGGCATGTGCCCTGACCAGGAATCGAACTGGTGACCTCTGGTTCCTGGGTCGATGCTCAACCATTGAGCCACACCGGCCAGGCTGCATTTCATTTTTGGCTATACCTAACTGAGTTGGGCAAGCCATTTTTGGACTTCATTTTCCTCATCCATAAAATAGGCATTTAAAATATGTAGCTTAGCCCTAAACAGTTTGGCTCAGTGGATAAAGCGTCAAGCCTGTGGACTGAAGGGTCCCAGGTTCGATTTCTATCAAGGGCACATGTCTGCATTGCAGGCTTGATCCCCAGTGGGGAACATGCAGGAGGCAGCTGATCAATGATTCTCTCTCATCATTGATGTTTCTATCTCTCTTTCCTACTCCTTTCCTCTCTGAAATCAATAAAGATATAATAAATAAATAAATAATAAATAAATAAATAAATAATAAAATATGTAGCTTAAGGTCCCTTTAAAGTCTTTAAATGATTTCTAGCTAGAGAATCTCTGAGCTAGATTATTTAATTAGTAACTCAAAGGTTAAAATGTGACAAGATTAGTTTATCACAGACAATAGGGTGGTGAAGGCCTGGGGCAGGGGTGCAGAGATGGGAGCAGGAATGGGCTAGAAGGGATCAAAGGGGGGAAAAGGGGACATACGTAATACTTTTAGCAATAAAGATTTTTAAAAAAAGTATCAGTTTATCACTACTGCTGCCTCTTAATCTGTTGAACATCGCTTCTTTTTTTACTTGTGCTTGCTCAATTTTTTAGTCTATATGTATGTGTGTGTGTATATATATATATTTTTTCACCACATTTTATTTCCCTTTCAGTTCCTTTTTTATTCTTTTGAACTTTATATTTCTTTTCTATTTCTCCCAACTAGTGATATCATGGAATTTGGTTGCATTTGTATTGAATGGTATTTTAAAAATACTATTATTTAAATATTTTTTTGAGATTTTAAAATTAAAAACAAATGCATTCTTTCTGGAGAAATTTAATTTGACAGTTCTCCCCTTTTTGAAAAGGGGTATGGGATGATTTTTTTTTTTTAATGCCATTGTCACCATTCCATGGACTCTTTGTCATTTCTCTTTTTTTCTCAAAGATTTTAATCTCTGCTTTTTAATCCAATAATTTTTTCAAGCAACTACCAAACAAATAAATTTTGATTGTGTTTTGGTTTTCCTCTTTGTACTAGACTTTGATTATAACTAATCAAAGAGGTATCTGTTTATTTTCATAGATTCTCATGGACAATACTTGCATATTTTGGCAACTTATTAACATATTTGGTAGAAGGAAGAATAACAAATGATGAGTATAGTGAATCATGTTCATGACAGGGTTGGGGGAGGAAATCACACTAAAATAATTATTCTCTTTGTGTGTTTGGGATAGAATTTTTGATGGAAAATTATGCATATGTAGGAATATATTCAATATAGGTATATCTTTCAAAGGGCATAAGTATAAAAGTATATATGAAAGTTTTAAAGGGGGCAGTATTCTTTAATGCATAGTTAAAGATATATTTTGAAAATAATTCATTTTTATGTAATTATTTGCCTCTAGTGTACACTGCCATGGGGGACGCTGTCTAGTCTAAAATTAGAGAGTCGAAAAGATAGTGATGATGGTCCTATCATGTGGGTACGCCCAGGAGAACAAATGATCCCTGTGGCTGATATGCCAAAGTCACCTTTCAAAAGGAAAAGGTATGTTGGATATACAAATTTGTATTGCTGAGGATGGGTGTTGATATGTTTGGGTGTGTGTATGTGTTGAAAATTGGAGGGAGAAGGAGGGGAAGGTTTAGGACATAACTGGAATGTAAATTTAAGAATGGCTATATATGCTGATATAATTTTTAAAAATGTACCAAATATAAATAAAACATGAGAAATGAAGGCAGATGACAATAATTTGTAATTAGAAATGGGAAAAATATCATTCACAGTAGAGACATAAACTATTTGGAATAAATTTAATAAATATTTAGAACCCATATTAAAAAAAACTAAAACATCTTATAGAGGATATAAAATAAGATCTAAACAAATGGAAAACAGTACTGTATTTTGGATTGGATAAAAATTATTTCTTTGAAACTTAGTATTTCAATTGGACTGATATTTCTAGCATTGGATAAATGATTTAAAACTTTATAAAGAAGAATAAATAAAGCCAGCAAATAGCCAAGACAATTGAGAAAGAGAAGATAAGTGAGGGGTCCTTGTGTTACTAGATAATAAAAATTACTATAAAGTTCAAAAAGATCATTAGAATAGGATAGAGCACACAAATAGATAAAAGTACAGTGGGGCCTTGACTTACGAGTTTAATTCGTTCCGAGACCGAGCTCGTTAAGGAGCTCGTTAACTCAAATTACTCTGTCAACTCATTGCAAAAAATCGGCCGAGAGACAGCTGGTATCTCAAAAAAAACTCGTTAGTTGGGACACTTGTAAGTCAAGGCCCCACTGTATATTGGGATAGGAAATATTTATTCATGTGTAATGATGACATAATTGGCAGTCCACCTGAAAGGAAAAGCCATAGCTCCTACCTCATTAAGAAGTTTGATATTTAAACATAAGGTAAAAAATAAAATAATAGAATAAAAGTTTGGGCCCTAACCGGTTTGGCTCAGTGGATAGAATAAAAGTTTGAAGCCTAGAAGAAACCTTTTTCAGCAAGATAAAAACTTATAATGGCAATAGTAGTGAGAAATTTTGGAGCAGATGACTTAAGATTTCCTTTCTCTGAATTATGTGATTACTCAATGCTTGTTGGCAGTTAAGCCTTAGTACATCAATACAAATATTTGAGGGCAATTAATCCTTAACACATAAGCCTACCCCCAAACTTGTGGGCTTGAAAGCCTGTTAACTTCCCACAGTAAGCAACATTATTATGTAATTAGCTTTCTGATACCTATATAACATTAACCTTAAAGAGCAAAAAAGTATGTAATAGCATCATCGGTATTTGTGTGTAAGTTTGTAAAAAGACTAATGCAGGATTACACAGAGTAGTTAAGAAACCAATGGACATGGACAACAGGGGGATGGGAGCATGAGTTTGTGTGTGGGGGGGAGGTTGGGGATTAATGGGGGGGATGAGGACACATTTGTAATACCTTAACTAATAATAATAATAATAATAAAAAAGAGTCGTTAAGGAGTAGAGATTGATGGTAAATTAGAGAACTAGTAAGGAAGAGACCCTAAGGCAGTGATGGCGAACCTATGACACGCGTGTCAGAGGTGACACGCGAACTCATTTTTTTGGTTGATTTTTCTTTGTTAAATGGCATTTGAATATATAAAATAAATATCAAAAATATAAGTCTTTGTTTTACTATGGTTGCAAATATCAAAAACTTTCTATATGTGACACGGCACCAGAGTTAAGTTAGGGTTTTTGAAAATGCTGACACGCTGAGCTCAAAAGGTTCGCCGTCATTGCCCTAAGGGATAGGCTAGGACAGTGATGGTGAACCTTTTGAGCTCAGCGTGTCAGCATTTTCAAAAACCCTAACTTAACTCTGGTGCCGTGTCACATATAGAAAGTTTTTGATATTTGCAACCATAGTAAAACAAAGACTTATCTACACTAATAAAAGAGAAAAATGGTAATTGGCGTACGACGATACCCTTTTCATTGGCTAATCAGGGCTATATGCAAATTAACTGCCAACTATGATTGGCAGTTAACTGCCAACTATGATTGGCAGTTAACTGCCAACAAGATTGGCAGTTAACTGCCAACAAGATGGCGGTTAATTTGCATATGTAGGCACAATGCAGGGAGGCAAAAGGGAAAGCAGGAAGAAGCCCCCTGCCACTGACAGTGATCAGAAACCCAGGGGGCTTTAAGAAGAGGAAGAGGAAGAAAAAGGTAAAGATACAAATTATGAACAACAAATATGCATCTATCAACAAGTGAATCTAAGAATCAAGTGAATAAATAATCTGATGAACAGAATGAACTGTTGATTATAATAGAATCAGGGACATAGAAAGGGAATGGACTGACTATTCTTGGGGGGGAAAGGGGTGTGGGAGATGTGGGAAGAGACTGGACAAAAATCGTGCACCTATGGATGAGGACAGTGGGTGGGGAGTGAGGGCGGAGGGTGGGGCGGGAACTGGGAGGAGGGGAGTTATGGGGGGGAAAAAGAGGAACAAATGTAATAATCTGAACAATAAAGATTTAATTAAAAAAAAAAAAAGAAACCCAGGGGGGAGCTAAGAGCTGGGGGGCAGGGCAAAGGCGGCCCTGGGGCCGCCTTTGCCCTGCCCCCCAGCCATGATCAGAGAATCAGGTGCCTTTGCCGCCCTGGCCAGTGATAGCAGGAAGTAGGGGTGGAGCCAGCGATGGGAGCTGGGCATGGTCGAAGCTGGCAGTCCCAGGAGCTAGGGGTCCCTTGCCTGGGCCTAAAGCGAAGCCCACGATCGTGGGGCCGCTGCAGCTGCGGGTCCCCACTGCCCGGGCCGGACGCCTCAGCCAGAGGCGTCAGGCCTGGGCAAGGGGCCGATCCTGCGATTGGAGGGTGATGGGGGTCAACGCCTGAGGGCTCCCAGTATGTGAGAGGGGGCAGGCTGGGCTGAGGGACACTCCCCCCCGCCCCACACCAAGTGCACGAATTTCGTGCACCGGGCCCCTAGTATTTTTGATATTTATTTTATATATTCAAATGCCATTTAACAAAGAAAAATCAACCAAAAAAATGAGTTCGCGTGTCACCTCTGACACGCATGTCATAGGTTCGCCATCACTGGGCTAGGATGAGAGGAGAAAATTATGGGACAATCTGGATTTGTTTTTGGAAGTAACAGAAAAAGCATACAGAAAGATAAATAAGACAATGGTTCCCAATCAAAGAAATTCTTTTCAGTCTTTTCCTCTTCTACAGCAAAATCGGAGAGGGTTTCTGCAGTGAGTGAGGCCAAGTAGTCAGCAGCTTCTTTGTGCATGTGGATTCTAGGTGTGAGCAGTAGAGAAGAGGGCCAATGTAAGAGGGAGCTAAGGTATTCCTTTCTATCCCCAATAAACCATGCGTGTTTTGTGGAAGTACTTATATGCTTGTTGTTTTCTTGGTATTTATTTTTTTTTTGGTCTTCCTTTCACCAGAATATAAACTTCCACCAGAGTAGGGAATTTATTTTATTCACTATTGTCTTGTTCACTAGCTTCAGTGCCTAAATAATACCTGACATATCGTAGGTGTTCTATAAATATTAATGCATCTTTAAAGTTACTTGTTTGTTCCAGATATATACATTATGTTTGCCATGTGCCCTGATTGGGAACATGCTTCCCCAGGTTAGACCCAAACTTCAGGTAAAGATTCTGCATAGGGAAACCTGGGTAAACCACACCACCCGTAATTTGGTTTCTTAGTGTGTGTTGCCTTAAAACTTCCACTTATGGCCCTGGCCGAAGGATTCAGTTGGTTGGAGCATTGTCTGGTACACCAAAAGGTTGTGAGTTCGATTGCCAGTCAGGGCACATACCTAGGTTTTTGGTTTGATCTCCAGTAGGAGCGTGTACAGGAGGCAACTGATTGATGTTTCTCACATCACTGTTTCCCTCTCTCTCTTTCCCTTCCTCTCCCTACCTCTCTCTCTCTCAAAATCAGTAAAAACATATCCTTTGGTGAGGAATAAAAACAAAAAGAACTTCCAGTTATGAAGGATGTGTTAAGAAAAGGAGTGGATTATATATGTGTTCTTGTTTATATGTGTTCATTTGAAAAATAAAACTTAATTTTGGAGCAGATGAAATTTCCTTTCTCTGAATTATGTGATTACTCAATGCTTGTTGGCAGTTAAGCCTTAGTACATCAATACAGATATTTGAGGGCAATTAATCCTTAACACATAAGCCTACCCCCATCTATATAAAATATAAGTGTAATTTTTTTTTTTTAAACAGAACTACCAATGAAATAAAAAACCTGCAGTACCTACCTCGAACTAGTGAGCCCCGTGAGATGCTCTTTGAAGACAGGACAAGAGCTCATGCAGATCATATAGGACAAGGTTTTGAACGACAGACTACAGCTGCAGTTGGAGTGTTGAAGGCTGTGCACTGTGGAGAGTGGTATATATTAACTACTGCTATTTTAATGAAATGTTTTCTTGGCTTCTAAATTTTTTCTTGGGAAGTTTCTCGATCATTCTCCTTTCTTTGGGGGGGAAAATTTTATTTTCCCTAAAGTTGGATATTTTAACTGCACTGAGAAAGATTTTCAATGACTAGAACCTAGTTTTATTTAGTCTTTTGGGTTTGACTGAAGTAATTTTATTTTCCAAGTAACTATAGGTGAAAACAATGATCCTATCTAAGGTAAAAGGAAAAATTAAGATTCACTTAGTGCTTACTATATGCCTATTTACAAATGTTGATTTGATTTTTATTACCTACTTCTAGGCCCATATTTATCACACAAGGAAACTGAGGCTCAAGGCTGTGAAATAACATTATCATAGTTATAGAGTTAATAAATGGTAGAGCTGAGACTGATTTCAGATCTGACTCCAGCCAAACTCTTATGTTTTCTCTTTATACTATTCTACCTTGCTGCTCCCTGCTAAGATTTAGCATAATAATTTTTACAAATTTCACTTTGAATCTTTTTATAGATTAAGAAAATGGATAAGTCTCTTTAATATACTTAAGGTATCATCCCATAATTAAGAAAATTTCCATTTATTGATAAAAAACATAGAGCAAAGCTCTTGATATTGTAAGATATGTTTGCTCTCTTAAGTTTTTGTTTTCAAACTGAGTACTTTTTAAGTATGAAACCTAAGTTGGAATATGTTATTTTCTCAACAAAGTAGCTAGTACTGAATTAACCCTAAGAGATCCTTAAGAAAACAGTATTAATAGTTAATAATTCAATAATAATTGAATTGTGTTTAACTTAAATGTTAATTTTCAAATATTTGTGGTTATTTCCATATAGCTTCTATGCTCTTCCTGTAATCTGGAAATCCTAACAAACTCCTATTTCAAATTAATGAAATTTCTCTTGAATGTTTGGGAAAAAGGATTTAAGAATGGCATCAAGAATTATTTAGAGTGAAATCTAGTGTTCAGTAAAGTTAGCTACATATTTACACTTTCTTTCAAAGATAAATATTCCTGTTTCATGGCCTTAGCACTTTGGTAAAATCTCTTTTAAGCTTCTTTAAGTTATTGTTGGTATATGTGCTCTCCTTCACTATGTATTTGATTTGAGGTTAGAGATTGTGTTCTATCCTTCATGGGCCCATCATAGTTCCCAATAAATATCTATTGAATAAAAAACACTTTTGTGGCTAGCAATTTCATAGTATAGAGACTATTGCCAAACTTGACTAATAAGTTAGGTGGCCAGATTTAAGAATATGCTTGAGACAGATTTTGGAATGAGATATTACTAGCTTTGAGTTTTCCCACTATTGTAAAATACAGTTTGCTTCCTATATTAAAGATGGCAAGAAAATAATTTTGTTGGTGCTATAAGAGGGCTTCTTGGCTCTGATGCAAGCATGGCTTGCCCTAACCGGTTTGGCATAGTGGATAGAGCATCGGCCTGCGGACTAAAGGGTCCCAGGTTTGATTCCGGTTAGGGACATGTACCTTGGTTGTGGGCATATCCCCAGTAGGGTGTGTACAGGAGGCAGCTGATTGATGTTTCTCAAGAAGACATGAGGTATTAGAGTCTTAGATTCTTGACTTTATCTTACAGCCAGGCTTAATACCAATTTGAAATAAAAGACCAGTATTGATTTAGACTTTATAGAAATCATCAGCTAGATAGGCTTATGAAGTATTGATCAAATTATACCACTCTAGGTATTATGAAGGATTCATATACAGGGTGAAGCAAAAGTAGGTTTACGGTTTGTATGGAAAGTAATTCCATAATTAATAAAAAATGGTAATACAGAATAAACTCTGTTTTGTGTACTTATAACTGTAAAATTACATTTGCTCTACCCTGTAGATTTATTTTTAAAAAATATATTTTTATTGATTTCAGAGAGGAAAGAGAGGGAGAGAGATATAGAAACATCAATGATGAGAGAGAATCACTGATTGCCTGCCTCCTGCACACCCCACACTCGGGATTGAGCCCTCAACCTGGGCTTATGCCCTGACCTGGAATCCAACTGTGATGACCTGGTTCATAGGTCGATGCTCTGAGCCACACCACCTGGCCACCTGGTAGATTTATATATTTGAGGTTGCTTCTTTGAAATCCAATTTTTTAAAAATCCAAGCATCTATCTATAATAATAAAAGGGTAATATGCTAATTAGACCGGACATCTTTCTGGACAAAGCCGGGGCTGGAGGGAAGCCCCCTGGGTCCCGGGTGCCTTGCCGACAGCTGGAGGGAAGCCAGTGCCAGCAGCTGGGGGAAGGAAGGCCTACTATTGCACAAATTTTCGTGCATCGGGCCTCTACTTGAAGTATAATTTACATTGAATAACATATACACACATTCATTATAAATACAGAGTTTGATGTACATTTGAGAAATGTATATAGGCATGTTACCACTACCACGACTAAGATAATAGAACATTTTGTTTCCTTCATATCCCTTGGCAGTTAATCTCCCCCGTCCTTACCTCAGCTCCAGACATTCTTTTTTTTTTTTTTTTTTAATATATTTTATTGATTTTATACAGAGAGAAAGGGAGAGGGATAGAGAGTCAGAAAAATTGATGAGAGAGAAACATCAATTCAGCTACCTCCCGCACACTCCCCAGAAAGGATGTGCCTGCAACCAAGGTATATGCCCTTGACCGGAATCGAACCTGGGACCCTTCAGTCCGCAGGCCGACGCTCTATCCACCGAGCCAAACCAGTTAGGGCCAGACATTCTTTAATCTTTTTGTTTGTTTGTTTGTTTGTTTTGGTCTTCAAAGGTTAGTATTGCCTCCGTAAATAGAATCATACATGATGCCTGATTTCTTTCACTTAGCATAATGTTTTTGAGGTTCAGCTAAGTTGTTACATGTATTAGTAGTTCATTCCTCAAGTCTACAAAAGAAGTACTAGAATTAATAAGCAAATGTATCAGTCTTGGGATAAGACAATATTGAAAGTCAATTGCATTTCTATATATCAGCAATAAACATTTGGAAAATGTAATAGAAAAATAATACCACACAATAATAGTATAAAAACCTGAAATAGAGATAAATTTTAAAAATATAAGATAGATGCTAAAAACTATAAGACACTAATGAGAAAAATTAAGGACTTACATATATGTAGTGATATACCTTCTTTATAGATTGGAAGACTCTATATTGTGTCAGTTCCTTCCCAAATGATCTATAGATCAACTTATTCCTAATAAAATCTAACACGTTTTTTTAGAAGATATTTTTTTAGCCCTAGCTGGTTTGGCTCACTGGATAGAGCATCGGCCTGGGGACTGAAGGGTCCCAGGTTCGATTCCGGTCAAGGGCATGTACCTTGGTTGCAGGCACATCCCCAATAGGGGGTGTGCAGGAGGCAGCTGATCGATGCTTCTCTCTCATCGATGTTTCTAACTCTCTATCCCTCTCCCTTTCTCTCTGTAAAAAATCAATAAAATTATTTAAAAAAATATTTTTTTTTATTGATTTCATAGAGAAAGGGAGAGGGAGAGAGATAGAAACATCAGTGATTAGACAGAATCATTGATTGGCTGCCTCCTGCAGGCCCCCTACTGGGGATCAAGCTCGAAACCTGGTCATGCGCCCTTGACAGGAATCGAACCTGGGACTTTTGAGTCGGTAGGCCAAAGCTCTATCCACTGAGCCCAACCAGCTAGGGCTAATACGGTTTTCTTATTTAAATAGAAAGAACCTTGGCAAAACAGTCTTGGAGAGATGGAGGGAGAATAATGTTGGAGGATTTACACTACACTGCCTGTCATTTTACTAGTAAAGCTTACTTTGAAGCAACAGTAAATAAGAGAGGGTGGTATTGGTATAAAGATAAACTTTAAGATTAATGGAACAGAATAGTGTCCAGTGTTCATTCATTTTTAGTGAAGAGGCCAAAATAATTCACTGGGGAAAAAGAGTCTTTTCAAGAAATGATGCTGGAACAACAGGGTATCCATACACAAAAACAAATATTAAAAAATAATGAGCCTTGACTTTTATCTCACACAATACAAAAATATTAAAATGGATCATAGAAATAAATGTAACCATTAAAACTATAAAACTTGTAGAATAAAACATTGGAGAAAATTTTGCACTAGGCAAAAATTTCATGAAACATAAGAGAAAACGATATCATTAAGATTATGAAAAGTGGGCTACAGACTAGCGGAAAATATTTGAAGTGTGTGTGTGTGTGTGCATATGTGTGAATGACATGTATCCAAATATATAAAGAATTCTTACAATTCAAAAATAACACAATTCAATTAAAATTGGACAAATAGCCAAAACCGGTTTGGCTCAGCGGATAGAGCGTCGGCCTGCGGACTGAGGGGTCCCAGGTTCGATTCCGGTCAAGGGCATGTACCTGGGTTGCGGGCACATCCCCAGTGGGAAGTGTGCAGGAGGCAGCTGATCGATGTTTCTCTCTCATCGATGTTTCTAACTCTCTATCTCTCTCCCTTCCTCTCTGTAAAAAATCAATAAAATATATTAAAAAAATAAATAAATAAAATAAAATAAAATTGGACAAATATTTGAACTGGCATTTTACAAAAGATACACAAATGCTCTTTATTTATTTATTTTTTAAGGAAAGAACTTGTTCTTTTTTAATATAAGTATTTAAAAATTTCTAAACACTATGTTAGCTATATTCCACATATACTGATGTTGTGTTTTAATTATTATACTAGAGGCCCAGTGCATGAATTCGTGCATGGTGGGGTCCGGCTGGCCTGGCCCCAGTCAGCGGTTCAGGGCCGGGCCAGTCAGGAGGAGGAGATGGTGGGGGGCCGCCTGGGGGGAGGGGCCACGGGTGATTGGCCGGTGGGCCCCACTCCTGATTGGGGTGGGGGGGTGATTGGGTGCAGGGCCAGCCATAGGGAGGGGCAGTGGGCCAGCCAGCCCTGCCCCTGAACGGTGCCAGGGGAGGTTGGCTGGCCAGCGCCACCCCTGATTGGTCTGGGGAGCAGGCTGGGGGGAGGGTGCACAGACTGATTGGAGTCGTGGGGGCTGATCGGTGGGGAGGGGCTGCAGGCCGATCAGGGTGGTGCGGGCCCATGGGGTGGGGCAGCCGGGGGGAAGGGCTGTGGGGGCTTTGGCTGGCCGCCCCACCCTCCATCGGGGTGGGAGAGGCGGATCAGGGGTGGGGCCGGCTGAGGGGAGGGGCTGAGGGAGGTTGCAGCCGGCCCCGCCCCCAGATAGGGCCTGTTCGATGGCTGCAGTGGGCATCATGGCATCCGGTCGTTATGGTGTTTCAGTCGCTGGCTTTTTATATATATAGACAGTTCAGAATTTTTTAAGTTTTCTGTTTGATGTCTTTTTTTTAAAAAAATCATGAATTATTTAGAAAACTGTTGCTTCCTTTTCAATATTTGAGAATATTTTTCTAGATTTTTTTGGGGGTGTTTTGATTTCTAACTTAAGTCCCTTGTGGTCAGAGAACATACTCTGTATAATTTGTCCTTAATTTACTGGGGTTTGTTTTATGGACTACCTTGATGAATGTTCTATGTGCACCTACAAGAATGTATATTCTGCTGTTATTGGGGGTATAATGCTTTATTAAGCACAACTAAGTTAACTTTGTTGATAGTGTGGTACAAGTTTTCTGTATTCTTACTCACTTTTGTGTTATTAATCTCCAACTGTAACATTTAACTTGATTATTTCTCCTTTTAGCTTTGATAGGGTTTTTTCCCTTGTAGGTATTTTTCTTTGACATCAGCTTTATTGACATACAGTTCACCCATTTAAAGTATATATAATTCAGTGGTTTTTAGTGTACCCAGAGTTGTGCAGCTATTACTACAATTATAGAATATTTTTATTAACTCAAAAAGAGATATCACTTGTTTATGGATTGGACTTTTTAGCTATTACATCCTCTTCAGCTCTAGGCAACCATTAGTCTGCTTTCTTCTCTCTGTAGTTGTCTATTCTAGATATCCTCCTATATAATAAAAGGGTAATATGCAAATCAACCAAATGGAGGAAGGACTGGTCGCTATGATGCGCACTGACCACCAGGGGGCAGATGCTAAATGCAGGAGCTGCCCCTGGTGGTCAGTGCGCTCCTACAGGGGGAGCGCTGCTCAGCCAGAAGCCAGGCTCACGGATGGCGAGTGCAGTGACCCGCCTCCACGGCAGCGCTAAGGATGTTCATCAGTTGGACATCCCTCGAGGGCTCCTAGACTGCAAAAGGGTGCAGGCCGGGCTGAGCAACCCCCCTTCCTAGTGCACAAATGTTGTGTACCGGGCCTCTAGTTTCATATAAATGCAGTGACATAATATGTCGTCTTTTGTGATTAGCTTCTTTAATTAAGCATGTTTTCAAGGTTTATAGTTTTTGAAGCTCTGGTAATAGGTGACTACACATTTAGAATTATTATTTCTTTTCAAATTGACCTCTTTATCATTATAAACTGTCCTTTTTATCCTTGGTAATATTCCTTGTCTTGAAATCTACTTTGATGTTAATACATCCAGTCCAGCTTTCTCATGATTAGTCTTTGTCCATTCTTTATTTTTTCATTTGTGTGCCTATATTGTTTCATGTAGATACCGTATATTTTGCTTTTTTATTTTTTTTAAATATATTTTATTTATTTTTTACAGAGAGGAAGGGAGAGAGATAGAGAGCCAGAAACATCGATGATAGAGAAACATCGATCAACCGCCTCCTGCACATCCCCCACTGGGGACGTGCCCGCAACCCAGGTACATGCCCTTGACCGGAATCGAACCTGGGACCTTTCAGTCCTCAGGCCGACGCTCTATCCACTGAGCCAAACTGGTCTCGGCTATTTTGCTTTTTTAAAAATTCAGTGATAAACTGTCTTTTAGTTGGAGTATTTAGACCAGTGGTTCTCAACCTTCCTAATGCTGCGACCCTTTAATACAGTTCCTCATGTTGTGGTGACCCCCAATTTCATTGTTACAAATTGAACATAATTAAAGCATAGTGATTAATCACAAAAACAATATGTAATTATATATATGTTTTCCAATGGTCTTAGGCGACCCCTGTGAAAGGGTTGATCGACCCCCAAAGGGGTCGCAACCCATAAGTTGAGAACCTCTGATTTAGACCATTTACTTATAATGTATCAGTAAATGTAGACTTAAATTTATCATCTTTTTCCCATTTGACTCTTGTTTATTCCCTTTCCCCCTTTTCTTGTATTTATTAGCATTCCTTATACCTTCACTATTTGCTTATTAGTGGTTGCTCTAAATCAGTGATGGCGAACCTATGACACGCATGTCAGAGGTGACACGCGAACTCATTTTTTTGGTTGATTTTTCCTTGTTAAATGGCATTTAAATATATAAAATAAATATCAAAAATATAAGTCTTTGTTTTACTATGGTTGCAAATATCAAAAAATTTCTCTATGTGACACGGCACCAGAGTTAAGTTAGGGTTTTTGAAAATGCTGACACGCCGAGCTCAAAAGGTTCGCCATCACTGCTCTAAATTATGAGAATCTAGCTTCAAATATATACCATACTGCCACTTATTAACTCCCCTCCCCCAATTTCTGGACTTTTTGCTAATTATTGTTATACATTTGTATTTTACATATGCTGTAAATGCCCAATATGCTACTTTAGCTATAAGGAAGTGTTCCCAAAGAGATTTTAAAAATGAGATTACAATACCTTTTATATTTACTATTACTTGTGCTCTGCATTCCTTTGAATAGATTTCATATTTTCATCTAAGTATCATTTTCCTTCAGTCTGAAGAAATTCCTTTAACATTTTCTGTTGTGCTGGTCTTCTGGTGACAGATTCTTTCAGCTTTTGTTTGTCTGAAAATGTTTTTATTTCACATTTTGAAAGATATTTTTTGTAGCTATAGAATTCTAGATTGACTTTTTCTTTCAATATTTAAAAGATAATCTGTTGTCTTCTGGTGTGCATTGTCTTTCATGAGAAGCCTGCAATCATCCTCATCCTTCTTTCCCAATATATTAATGTGATGTATGAGTTTTAGATTTTCTCCTTATCACTATTTTGAAAAAATTGTTTATAATTTGCTTGGTATAATTTTTTGTTTTTGTATTTAGTTGCTTGTAATTTCATTAAAAAAAAAAATTTCCCCTCTGCATTTTTTGTGAAGATGTATTTGTATAATCCTAATTAATTAAAGAATTTGGGAATTTTTCTAAGGTTATATTTAAAGACAAGCAGATAGCCCTAACTGGTTTGGCTCAGTGGATAGAGTGTCACCCTCGGACTGAAGGGTCCCAGGTTCAGTTCTGATCAGGAGCACATACCTCAGTTGCAGGCTCAATCCCCAGTCCTGGTTGAGGTGTATGCAGAAGCAACCAAACACTGTCTCTCTCACATTGATGTTTCTCTCTCTTTGTCTCTCCCTTCCACTCTCTTTAAAAATCAATGTAAAAATATCCTTAGGTGAGATGAACGATAGATAGATAGGGTAAGTAGGTAGGTAGGTAGATAGATAGATAGATAGATAGATAGATAGATAGATAGATAGATATTAAAAGAAAATAGAGTGGTAACAGTTTATTAGTCCTTTCATTAAGAGTTATTTAGGGGTTTTAAGTATCATTATAGTTATATATGTCTTTATTGAAAGAAAATATTCCCTTCCCCCATATTTAACTCTAATTTTTATATATTATTTTCAACTCTCTCACTTAATTTGTTGAAATATTGACCTTAACTTAATACAAAATACTTAGTTTTTTATTTACATAATTAACCAGTTCAGATAGTTTTAATTTTTCAAACTGTGGTTACACATAGCTATAATAAATTGAAGTTAGTTGTTGTTTTTTTATCTATTTAGGTTGAAATCCATGGTATTATCCCTTTGTTTAAATATGTAAAGTGGTCTGTTAATTATAATTTAACTTTATTTCTAAAACAGTACTTTGGTTTTTACTGTAAACGATTTTTAATTTGAATTTAATAAGGTCTTAACAGAATGAAACATTAATGGCACATTCTTCCTTATCTCATATTCTTTCTTAGGCTTGATCAACCCCGAATAACCAAAGATGTCATTTGTTTTCATGCTGAAGATTTCTTAGAAGTAGTTCAACGAATGCAGTTAGATTTACATGAACCTCCACTGTCCCAGGTATATTTAAAACCATTATTGTCTTCAGTTGAATTTTTATTGTGAAAAAGACTTACTGCTATTCCTTGTTTCTTTTTTTAGTGTGTCCAGTGGGTTGATGATGCAAAACTTAATCAACTGAGGAGAGAAGGCATTCGATATGCCAGGATTCAACTGTATGATAATGACATTTATTTTATTCCAAGGAATGTTGTTCATCAGTTCAAGACAGTTTCAGCTGTGTGTAGTTTAGCATGGCACGTTCGGCTCAAATTATATCACTCAGAGGAGGACACTGCTCAGAATACAGATACTCATGAAATGGGCACATCACCAGATTCTATATCATCAGTTCTTGGACCTCACAGTGACAATAGGATTTGTGCTGTAAGCAAAACCTCTTTGGAGTCTATTTTTTCAGATACACTTCATTCTAAATATGAAGTACAGCAGATTAAACAGGAACCTGTTGCATCTGTAAGAATCAATGAAGAATCTGTGAATGTTTATGTTTCTGAAGAGACTAGAACACCGAATAATATGGATGGCAAGAATGTTAAAGCAAAATTGGATCATGTTCAATTTACAGAATTTAAGATTGAAGTGGACTCCACATTTGAAAATAGCAACAAAGACTTAAAGGAGGAATTGTGCCCTGAAAGTCTCTTAAGTCTAGTTCATACAAGGCAACATAGTTCAGTACATTCACATCAAAATAGAAAAGATGATGACATTTTGTGCTAAATATGTACATACCATTTAAAATCTTTTTTAAAAAAACAACTTAATAATGTAATAAAGATTCATGAATTATGAAAGCAAGCCAAGGACTTGCTCTCAAGTCTGTTACGAAATATAGTTTATGTAGCTTTGTAACATTCCTCAGTGCCTGTCCATAACTGTGAAGTATCAAAGCACTTAGGGCCAGATGCACTGTAAACATTGCAGGTTTAAACAAATGGAGTCTTTAAAAAGTCATTTGTGTTGGAGTTGTAGATTTTAGAATAGAGCTGACATATATATATATATATATCTATATATATGTGTGTGTATATATATATATAGATATATATATATAGTAATATGAGCCAGAATTCTTTTTCAACAATTTAAGGCTTTTCCATAGAGCTTATTTATACCAATTTTTTTTTTTTCATTTTAAATGTGTCAGCACTGTAGTGTAAATAGCTTTAAATTTTTTTTTAGTGTGATTTATATTGAAATGTGAGCCACTTAATAAAGGTTCATAATAAATATGTTTTCTGTCGGGTGTGCAAAAGACAAACTGATAATTCAGTTAAATCATTTATTTAATCTATCATGTGTCGGTGTATCCATTTAGAATGGTAAAGGAGAGCAAATGTACATATTCAAATCTAGTGAATATTTAAATTCCCCACATTGTGTAAGCATTTTTAAAACCAAGATTCAGTTATGAAAGCATATTTATGTGTGTGTATGTATGGGAATATATATATATCATTTTACATAACTTCTTAAATTGCTGAATAAGATGAATGTGTGAAACTTTGTAGCCCTACTCCCAGGAATTCATTTTAAAATATTTATATTCAACATTAAGAAAGCAGTTTAGGTAACAGAAATAATTTTGTAAAGTTGGGCAAAACAAGTCTGTTAGTGATATCTAACCCTTCTAATTAATGAAGTTTTGTGGCCAGATTACATAGCCCTAACATAAATTTTATTTGTAGTGTATGGAATGATAAGTTGAGATGACTTTCTTATTAATAGGCACCTTTGCTATACCTCACAGTAGTTGAGTAAAACATATTTACAGAAAGTTTAATTGTGGCAGTTAAAATCCTTTTACATTTTTCTTGCAAAGCAGGTAGAAAATATGGCAAATATAAAATCTTAAAATAAGGACACGATTCATACAGAGATGTAGCTAACAAAAAGTGTTCTCTCTTCTTTCTAAGGATCCCTCTGCCTACCCTAGCAAGGTAAATAACAGAGTATAGCTGACTCTTGAATAACATAGGTTGGAATTGCACAGGTCAATTGAAAAAATTCTGTGTTTAAGTGGATCCACGCAGTTCAAACTCTTGTTCAAGGGTCAACTGAATTTGTTTTTCAAAAGAAGCTCTAGAAAGCAAAATTGGGGTAGGAAACAGGATTGCCAGTGCCTAGCTAAAGATTATTAAAATAATTGTCTTCAGTGATGGATTTCAGCAACTCTGCTTATTACAAATCTATTTTGTCTTTGTTATTTTTCTGGGCTTATACTTTGGTTGTTGACTTTCAACTGGGGTTCTTTGTGCTGCCATTGGGCTAGAGTTGCTATTCTCATTTCAGTGTTTTCCGCCCCCGCTTCATTTGTGATACCCATAAAACTGCTTATTTTTCTGGTTAGGAAGAAGCCATTTAGAAAGAGGCATTTCATCAGAAAAATATAAACTATAGCAATTATATCATTTCTGGCCCCTAGTTGAAAAGAGTAGGCAAGTATTGTTGAAAATCTCAATGGTTTGTGGGAAATCAATATATTTACAACATAGGAATCTTCATGGAATAAAGAAGATATAAATCATGATAATGTAAATAAGGACTTTCTTTTATATATACTGTCTTATCCTATCCCTCACTTTAATCTCCTCTTAAAGCTAAATTTATGTATTTGCACCTACCATTTCAGGAGAGAAAAGTTCGTAACAAACCAGTATTAAGAAATAGGGGATATTTTTCTGGTTTTCTGGTTTTAATTGAAGGGTAATATATTTAACAGGATTTTAGTTCCAATTTTCCAGTAGCATACACATAGATAGATAAGATCATACTGTAATAAAATATCTTGGGTATCTCTCCAAAATATACGAGCCTTAATTAAACATTTATTTTTTTAAAATATACTTTTATTGCTTTCAGAGATGAAGGGTTAGGCAGATAGAAATATCAATGATGAGAGAGAATTACTGATTGGCTGACTCCTACATGCCTCCTATTGGGGATCTAGCCAACAACCTGGGCATGTACCCTGCCTGGGAATCGAACCAAGACCTCCTGGTTCATAGGTCAACACTCAACCACTGACCCACACTGGCCGGAATGAAATGAAACTTTTAATTTAAATTTAAAGATGTATCTAACAAAACAGTGGTTTCCTTTTGTTTCCTATATAGCCTAAAGTCAAACTTCTCTATCTTTTGAAAATTTGTTTTGTAAAATACATACATCTCTGTGGACGTGAAATATAAATCAATTTCAAATTCAGATTTCAAGATATAGCCTTGTTACATTGAATAATGCTTAAAGTTCCTTGTATGGATTATGGTTTTAAAATCCTCTTCAGATGCAATCTGAGAATTTTTTGACTACTATTGTTACACACAATTTCTATTTCAATATTGCAGCGTATCGATGGTCTCCTAGTCAGTACATTCCAGTTCTTTATCAGAACACAGGTTTTTTGCTGTTATTTCAAATGTCTTGGACCAGCACAATAACACATTTAAGATACAGCTTCTATATGATCTTATACTATATAGAATAGTTATGTAAATTATTAAATTGATACATAGACCGTTAGAAAAAAACTAAAGTACCTCAGTGGTATCTATGACAGTACTTTTTTAAAAATTACTTTTGTTTATACCCTTTTAACTATCTAAGTAATACATATTCAATACTCAGGTTAGCTGGCTAGCTAGCAAAAGAATTAAGCATTTATGATAATTAGTTGAAAACTTTACAAAAGCCATATTCATTATCTTTCTTGTCACTAAGGCTGTTGACCTTCAATAAAGCTTAGGTTAATGTCGCACATCTATGTGTGTGTGTGCATGTGTGTAAGATTATTGGAAATACTTATGTTTGCTTCCACATATATTCATTTTCAGTACACTCTATAACTTTGGGTGGTGGGTCTTGGAAGGTAGGAAAGATTTATTGGGTTAAGTCTTCAAAGTATTTCATTAGTGTTCCCGAGTGTAACAGTTTTTTTTCTCAAACACACATGGCAGGTGAGATCACTTTTGTAAATAACAGGTTAGCACTATTTTGCTAAATTGCATTCAGTTTGGGTTTTTTTGGCGTTTTTTTTTGACAAGTTCATTGTCATGTAAAGCAAGTATCTCAACATTCATTTTACACTTAGCAAAGGTGCAAGATTTGTTTTTGGAGTTTGAGAGGATTTTCCTTGTCTTCCACCTTTCAATAAATATTAAAATTGATAACCATAATCTTTTTACCTTTGTTTTTGTAATTATTTTTTTTTACATTCGATTTTTATTTTCATCTCGTCGTCTAAAAGTTCTTGTTTCTCTTTCTTCAACAGAAGCCATAAGGTCTAGAAAGTGATTCCAATATGAAAGTTTTTTTTCCCCTCTTAACTGGTTACCATAAATTAATTTATGCCAAAAGAAAATATTGAAGATTAACTTAAACAAATTCTCTAAACTACTTAGGTATGGGTGCTGGGATGGCATGGTAAATTGCCTCCTTTCCCTTTAGACATGACCATTTCAATCTCAGGAGGGGAGGACAAAAGTCGAATTGTTTTCTAAATACTTTTAAGCTGATAAGTGACATGAAGAATTTTATGTCTTCAAAGTGGTAGAACAGTTCTTAATCTTTCTTCCACCTGATATAACTGCTTTGATATATAAACAAAATTTTACTGGTTTTAGAATGTGTTGTCTGTTTCATGGAAGAGTTATATTTGATGTATTTTGCAGAGACAGTATAACTCTGATATAGATAGTTAAGAGGACAACTCAGGAGAGGTATAAATTCCTTCATCTCTGTTCTGTTCAGTTCTTCCTCTAACCTGCCTACTACAGATGGAAATGATCACTTTTTAGAACAGGGGTGGGGAACATCCAGCCCTTGGGCTGTATAAGGCCCTCGAAATCATTTGGTCTGGCCCTCGTAAGGCATTAGGAGTTAATTAAATGTTTGACCAAATATAGCAGCTAATTTTTTAAGTTATTTTGTATGGCCCGAGAATGATATAAATACCCAAATGGCCCTTGGCAGAAAAAAGGTTCTCCACCCGTTTTAGAATGTCAAGTACAAGGAGCTGAAAAGCAGAGATACCTTTCCTTTCTAAGTTTATAGACATTATATATCATATACAATATATTGGGAGGGCAGGGTAAGGAGAGGAAAACATTTTGCATTTCAGTTAATCTTCCTTTCCAGGACTTCAGAGCCAATCAGGGAATGTGAATGAGCTGAGAACAAAATGTGGGGAAACAGAATTTATGTTAACTAGAAATTAAAAATAAAATGTACTAGCCCCGGGCCAGTTGCTCAGTGGTTAGAGTGTTGGCCCACTGACTCAAGGGTTGAAGGTTTGATTACTGGGCAAGGACATATGCTTAGCTGTGGGTTCATTCCCTGGCCCTGGTTGGGGCTGGTGTGGGAGGCAACTAATTGATGTATCTCTCACATTCCGATATTTCTCTCTCCCTTTACTCACACCCTTTCACTCTCTAAAAAATCAATGGAAAAAATATCCTCGGGTGAGGATTAAAATAAGTAAATACATAAAATGTATTAGTTGTATATTTTACTGCTATTATCTTGCTTTCCAAGAACTGCACTAAAATGAGACATTCAATACTTTTTTGAATTTAGGATTTATGCATCCATGTTTTTAAAATGTCTTTACACTTTTCTATCAAGTTCACTGTTGTTATACTATTGAAGACTACTAAGTATGCAGACTCCAGTCAAATCAGTATAGTTGCAAATATTTTGAGTAATACAATATTTATAATTTTATTTGGGTAGTTTTATCTGCCCCTCAAGCTTGCTTTTATTTATTTGTTTGTTTGTTTGTTTGTTTGTTTGTTTATTTAATTTTTTAATCCTCACCCAAGTATATTTTTCCATTGATTTTTCAGAAAGAGTGGGAGAGAGAGGGAAAGACAGAAATACCGATATGAAAGAAACACATTGATTGGTTGCCTCCTGCATGCGCCCTGACCAGGGCCAAGGCCAAGGCCAGGGAAGAACCTGTAACTGAGGGAGGTATGGGCCCTTGACAGGAATTGAACCCAGGACCCTTCGGTCCATAGGTCAGTGCTCTATCCATTGAGCCAAATGGGTTAGGGCTGCCCCTCAAGTTTTTATTTGAAATTTTTATATGAAAAGTCTCAGGTCTGTCATCTTTAAAAAAACAACTTCTCACCCTGACAGGTGTGGCACAGTTGGTTGAGTGTAATCCCATGCACCAAGAGGTTGCTGGTTCCATTCTGGATCAGAGCACATGCCCTGATTGCAGGCTTGACCTCCAGTTGGGGGTGTCATGCTGATGGATGTTTCTTACATTGATGTTTCTCTCTCTCTCTAAAATCAATAAAAAAACACCTCTTGTATTTGGCTTCTGTTTATGCTCCTGTTCCATCTCTATTCCTGATTGATAGTTTTTAAAAATATGTCTGCCTTTACTTCTTTCTCATATCACTACAATTGTAATCCTCAAATTTAATCACTCAGCTGAAATGGTTCTCTCAAAGGACATCATTTGCCAAATGCAGTAGCTGCATTTTTCTTTTTTAATCCTCACCTGAGGAGAGTGAAGATATTTTTCCCATTGATTTAGAGAGTGGAAGGGAGGGGGAATAAATAGTGAATGGGGATAAAAAGAGAGAAACATGGATGTGAGAAACATTGATTGGTTGCCTCCCACACGCAGCCTGATCCAGAGTGGTTATCAAACTTGCAACCCAGGTAGGTGCCCTTGACTGGGAATCGAACCTGAGACCATCCAGTATGCAGGCCGATGCTCTAACCACTGAGCTTGTCAGCTAGGGTAGTGGCTGAATTTCTAAATTCTGTTTAATCCTGTGGCACTTATTAGTCATTTACTCCTTAAAACTCTGTATGACCCGTCTGTTTTGTTTTGTTCTGTTTCTTTGGATGGCTTCTTTAGCCTCTCCAATATTTAACCTAGTCTCCATGATTATTTCTCTTAGGTCTATACACTGGGTCCTTGAACCGTCTTCATGACTTTACTTAGCATTGGTTCTCACTTAAGTTCTAATATACCTTGTAATCAAATCCAAACGCCTCTCTTGCCCCCAAGCATTAGCTGTTCTTTTTTTCTCCTAATATGGAGAACACAGTCATCTCATAGTAATCTGATTTCTCTAGCATTTCCTCTGTACAATGCATTATGAGATTTTCTTGAGTTGACTCCAGGAATGTTTATAATTGGTCTATTCTTATTATAGATATTCAGAATAATTGTAGATGTTCATCTCACCTGGACTTTTAAGGTCGCCTAAAATGCTGCTTGCAGTCTTCAGCCCCTATCCCCAACAAAATTATAGTTGATATATATTAAACAAAATTATAGTTGATATATATTAATTTCGGATGTAAAACATTGATTTATCATTTCTATACTTTACAAACTGGTCTAGTAACCATCTGTAACCTCAATCCATTTTTTTAAAAAAAAATTTTTATTGATTTTTTTACAGAGAGGAAGGGAGAGGGAGAGTTAGAAACATCGATGAGAGAGAAACATCGATCAGCTGCCTCCTGCACACCCCCTATTGGAGATGTGCCCACAACCAAGGCATATGCCCTTGACCGGAATTGAGCATGGGACCCTTCAGTCTGCAGGCTAACGCGCTATCCACTGAGCCAAACCGGTGACAGCCTCAATCCATTCTTTATGTTACCACTAGATTAAACTTCCTAAGATACGATTATTACACTTCTGCTTAGAAATACGCGGTAGGTCCTTCCCTGAAGAATAAAGGCCAGATGCGCAGCATAGCACTGAGGAGCCTTCATGATATGGCCCTTCCTTTCCAGCCTCATCTACTACAATCTCTTACACTTAATGTGCCTAATTTTCAGCTTTAACAGATGGCAGTACTTCCCTTTGTGTACTTTTGAAATTACTTGTCTTTGCTGGGGGAAATCTCTGCCTGAAATACAACATAGGGAAATCTCTTTTTTAAAAAATTCCAGTTAGATATCTGTGTGTTTTTTACTGACCTCATCTTCAACTGACCCTACCCCACAACTGGTATTGAACTGATTCTTTCCTCTGCTTCTTGTGCCTCTATTCACATCATTTAATATATGTATTAGTTATGTACATGTTGGGCTCTAGCTAAACCATGAGCTAGATTTACGAATTTTCTTTACATCCCTTTGTATTTCCAACACATAATATATAGTAAGTACACTTGATGTTTAATAAATATTTCAAGAAACAGAAGTTAAACCCTAATTTTATTGGGCGTGAGAAAAACAAATTATGTAGGTTTCTATAATTTAAAAAGTCTACCTCTGACATTAATTCATAATGTAGTTCTAGAATTGCAACAGAAGGAAAAGTGGAGAAAATTAGATCAGCAGATACTAAAAGAAACTAAATTTCTATTTTGTACTTACTGCGTACTTATAGGAAAAGTTTAAGAAGATAGCTACTTGCTATCTAGTCCTGTTGGGCAGTGTGGAGATAGTAAATAATTGTATTGATAATTAAACGAATAAAATTTACCCAACTCTTATTTCCTTCAACCAGAGATAACACAGAAAATTATTACAAATTAAGGTTTAAATTTAATTATATCTAAAGTGATTAAATGGGAAATATGTAAGAAGCACCTTAATATTTCATAACCTGAAGCAGAATTTAACTATTCCTGAGTTTTACTTGGCAAAATAAAATCTGGCTATCTGGTTAACAGGTATTCTGAATAAGCTTTTGTGGTTCATCATACTGATATAAGTGAACAGAAGTTGAAAATATTGAAGCAAGATAACATGCAGTAGTTGTTTTAGTTTACAGTATCCTGTTGCAGGAGTGGGACAAGGACATAAAGGTGGCACATTTTCACAAGCAACCTTCTGTAAAACCGTTTTACTGGGATATTATGCTGAGGACATTTGTAGCAGTACAGCTGTGGGTCATTTAAGGGCAATGATACACTTGTATACTGTTGAGGAATTACTTCACTTAGTCTGCATGTAAAGTGGGGGTAATACTTATTCTGTTAATAGGTGGTGAAAATTCAATGACAGAACATGCCAAATGCTTACTTAGCCCATTGCTCGGCATAACATAAACACTACAAATGATCCTGGAAATAACAAATTTGTTCTCTCAAATTTTGGGCATCTGGGAAGAGAAAGTTTCATCAAGGGTATGGTGGAGGTAGGTATACATCAAAAACAAACTTCTTCCTACTTCATTATTTGCCCTGAGCTGGAAATACAAAATCATGCCTTGTCACAGACTGCCTTTTCCTGGTATAAGTGAATTACAAATTTGTTTGTAGTGGATGATAGTGATAATTTGCTTTGTGGTATAAGATGACCAGTATGATTTAGCTGATTTGAATACAGAACAAGCAAAATGAGAGTAAAACTGGGTTACTAGTAGGTAGGTACCTTTCATAAAAGTTTTCAATCAAGTGTTGTCTTTAGCATTTGAAACCTATTTGTGGAAACAGCATTTGGAGTTAAATGTCTCCCTTTATCAAGGACCATGGGCTGATTTCATTTACCTTTAGTTTTTTCATAATTATAATGAGTTTTTTTCTTCTTGGTTCTAATATTCTGTAATTGCTGTGTACCTTTACTGTCTATGTCATGAATTACAGAAATAACAGTAATACTTTGAAGAAGAGTGTTTTCTTTTTTTTGTTTTTTGTTCTTTAGAGAGAGGAAGGGAGGGAGAGAGAAACATTGATCTGTTGCCTTCTGCACGCACCCCGACTGCAACCTGGGTATGTTCCCTGACCAGGAACTGAACCTGCTATCTTTTGGTGTATGGGACGACCAACCAACTAATGAGCCACACCAGCCAAGGCAGGAAACTCCTTTGGTAATTTGTGTCTTGTTTTGTAATATGATACTGAAATGACCTTGATTTGTAAGATTAATAACTTAAAACTATAGGAAGCTTTAGATCTCTATTTACTAAATACCTGTTTATCTCTCCATTTGATGTTTTCTAGTTTTCATAGTTTCAAGACTTATAACAAGTTATTTGTTTACAAGTTGCTTTTACTTAGAATTTTGGACAATTTTTTTGCCCAAACAGATTAAATTATTTCTGGTCCATGCTGACCTGCTAAATAATGGCTTCACTAAGAACCTTTCATTTTTCAAGTTTCTTAAGGCAGAATGTTATTTTTTTAAAAAATATATTTTATTGATTTTTTACAGAGAGGAAGGGAGAGGGAGAGGGATAGAGAGTTAGAAACATCCATGAGAGAAACATCGATTCAGCTGCCTCTTGCACGCCCCCTACTGGGGATGTGCCCGCAACCCAGGTACATGCCCTTGACCGAAATCGAACCTGGGACCCTTCAGTCTGCAGGCCAACACTCAATCTGCTGAGCCAAACCAGCTAGGGCAGAATGTTATTTTTATAAGCACTGTTAATAAACATCTGTTATATAGGAGGTATGCTATAACTAAAAACAAATGTATGAAGGAATTTTTCTGCAATACTAATTGTTTTTATGTATTATTTCATTGGTTTTGCTTTTTCCATCTGTGAGCATAATTTAAAATATATGTATGTATGTATGTGTATATATATATATATATATATATATATATATATATATATTGTTATTGATTTCAGAGACGAAAGGAGAGGGAGAATGAGAAACATCAGTGATGAGAGAATCCATTGATCGGCTGCCTCCTGCTCACTCCCCACTGGGACTGAGCCAGAAAACTGGACATGTGCCCTGACCAGGTATCCAACTGTGACCTCCTGGGTTGATACTCAACCACTGAGCAACACCGGTCGGGCAATTTCTATCTTTTTTGTTTTTCAGTACTTAATTACTAAGGCTGTGAACCTGTGATCTCTAATAAGAAATATAGCTGGTCCAGCCAGTGTGGCTCAGTCAGTGGCTGAGTGTCGTCCATCCAGGAATCAAGACATCAAGGTTCGATTCCTCGTCAGGGCTGAATCCCCAGTAGGGGGCGTGCAAGATGCAGTCAATTGATGGTGTTTCTCATCAATGCTTCTATCCCTCTCCCTTCCTCTCTCTCTAAAAAATCAATAAAAAACATTTAAAAAATATATCTGGTCTTCATTTCCATTCCTGGCACAGGAATTTAATGCACTTGGAATTTCCTGAGTGATAAGTGTGATAAAAATGTCTTTGGAGTAAATGAGGTGACTTGGATAACTCCTAGGTAACCTAAGGATGGGGGCTGGTTGCCAGGGGAACCAACCCTGTGATTAAAGGGTTGTAACTTTTCAGTACTCCCTTCACCTCCAGGGTAGAGGGGTTGGAGATTGGGTTCAGTAACCAATGGCCAATGATTTAACTAATGACTATGTTATCAAGCCTCTATAAAATCCCAAAAGGACCAGGTTTAGAGAGCTTTCAAGTTGGTGAACAGATGAAGAGTGGTCACCTAGATAGCAGGCAAGCTCTGTGCCCCTTCCCTATACTTTGCCCCATGCATCTCTTCCATGTGGCTGTTCCTGAGCTATAACCTTTTATAATAAACTGGTAATCTAGTTAATAAAATGTTCCTCTTAGTTTTGTGAACTGCATAAGCAAATTAATTTAACTTGAGGAAGGGGTCATGGGCACCTCCAATTACTAGCATAGCCTGTCAGAAGCGCAACCAGGATGTTGGATTGGCTTCTGGTTATTTTTGGTTTTGTTCTACTGATTCTAGAGTGTGTGGGGGGGTGGGGGGGGCGGTCGGGGAGAGGGAGAGAAACATCAAGAGATAGAAACATTGTCTCCTGCATGCATCCTGACTAGGGATTGAACCCACAACCTGGGTATGTGCGCTGACTGGGAATCCACCCTTTTGGTGTAGGACAGAATGCTCCAACCAACTGAGCCACATGGGCCAGGGCTGGCCTCTTAAGTTTGAGGAATTAGTCTTCTGGGACTGAACCCTTAATCTGTAAATGTGATGCCATCTCCAGGTAGTGTCAGAATTAGTTCCTTGGTGGTGTGTGTGGGGGGGAAACACAGATTTGAATTGGTGTCAGAACTGGAAAGGCACACACTGCTTCAAGTTGTGTATTTAATGTGGCAGTGTACCAAATTAAAGAAAACACTTATGATGTTGCTTTTACACCAACTTCCTCAGAGATCTGTTATACCTTTCCTTTCAGCTATCTTATATAGATCTTCTACTCTTGTTTTATGACCTAGTTCAGAGGTCAGCAAATAATGCCCATGGGCCATCTTTTTCTTTTCTATGGACTGTGAGTTTTAAATGGTTGAGACAAAAATCAAAAGAATAATTTGTCAAATGTGGAAATTATATGAAATTTTTTTAAAAATATATTTTATTGATTTTTTACAGAGAGGAAGGGAGAGAGATAGAGTTAGAAACATCGATGAGAGAGAAACATCGATCAGCTGCCTCCTGCACATCTCCCACTGGGGATGTGCCCGCAACCCAGGTACATGCCCTTGACCGGAATCGAACCCAGGGCCTTTCAGTCCGCAGGCCGACGCTCCATCCACTGAGCCAAACCGGTTCCGGCAAGAAATTATATGAAATTTTTAGCCATGGTTTATGGTTGCTTTCTTGACATAAAACCTAAATTGAGTAGTTGCAACGGAAAGCTTACAAGTATTTAATATATAACCCTTTACAGAAAAATTGGACTGTTTGCATGTGGGCTGTCCCTTCTTTCCTTTGCCCTGTGAGAGATTACATTTAGATAATACATGCATGCATAGTTTTTACTGAACTACAAAATCCTCCTGTCTGGCAAGTTTCTGCTTCTGTCCTAAACAGAAGGTAGAAGTAACAAAGTACTTTGCCTAGACAAAAATCAGTCAAACTCTCAGATTCTTTCTAATGTAAACATGAAGTAGCACCCTCTAATTATATCAGTAACTAATTTTTTTCCCTTCATTATTTTTTAGAGGCACAAATGACCATTACATTGATTGTAATGGGGCCATGATATATTAAACTTCTCCCCAAATATGTAGGTTAGAAGGCATGTATTTACTTACTTTGAATATTGATCCATCCCTGCAACAGATTTAAACGTCAAGTAGAAATATAAGGTCCAAAACAAACTTTATTTAAATAGGGATAATAAAGATATTAACAACTCAAATATTGAATAATTAAGCTTTGGATTGACTGGAAGTCCATGATTCACCAAGACTATTTTATGGAAGCAGTATAAAACTACATTTGGTATTTTCTTCAGTTTTCTGGTATTCTTCAAGCTTGCAAAGATTCAGAACACTTTAATGACAGCTTGTTGAACAGCAGTAAGACAATGTCCTCAGAAGTCAGTCTCTCACAAAAAAGACGTTATAGCCAAGCTCTATTAAAGCCCCAGCCAGTAAGGTCCACAGAGGAATGAAGACATAGGAGAGGTTCATGGTAGTGAACTGTTCCAGTTTAGCACAGAGTGCAAGGCAGAAGGCTAATTTAAGTAACATTGCAATGAGGTACCAGGTTTTTTTTTTAATATTGTGTGATCCGTGTCGAGGGTCAAAGCCCGACTTACATCGTCCAGCCATTTTCACAATAAGCATAACCAGAAGAATAGTATCAAATATCCAGACTGGAATAAATATGAGGAACCAGTTCCAAGGTGCCTTCTCATCCAGTTTCAACACCAACATGATCAAGAAGAGTAATGTGAAAAGCCAGGTGAGCAGTACTCTCTGGGCCAAGGACATTCTCATTTAAACACTTTAAAGAGGCGGTTGCAGCGTCGAAAAATGGGAAATATACCCTAAGAGAAGGGAAGAAAGTCAAGATGGTTTTGATACCAGAAAAAAAAAAAAAATCACTTCTTTCTGGTGAACAAAGCTGGATCTTTCCCACTCAGATTTCCTAATTTTGAAAACATTCTATCATTCTTCCTTTCAAAATCTATAAAATTTGTAGCTATCTTTGACAGCATTACATCCATTATTCCTTTTACCCCATGAGAAAATACAATAAAATATTTAGTATACCCCCTGCATATAAGCTATTCAATGTCTCAAGAACAGTCTGTTGCTTTTCATTGCTATCACTCAAGTCCAGGCACTCATGACATGATTCCTATACCTTAGGGATGTTCTTAACTTGTCCTTAACGTTGGCACACCTACAGATTTTCATTCAATTTCAAGGAGTACTAAGAAAAAGCATCCAAAATCAAAGCAGTGAAAAAAAAGGAGATGATATTAAGCTAAGAGAGGACTAAGGAGGGAATGGTTAATAAAAATTAAGACATTAAGTATAAGATTATAAATAGGTCATTGGACTAAATAATATAGAACACATAGATAAAACTATTTTCACAGTCTAATCGATAGGTCTTATATTTTTAAGTTAAACGTTCTCATTTAAATTCTTATAAATACCTATTTTAGTCTACTTCTTTCTTATAATTCTTTTTTTTTTGCTTTGGGATATAGATACTTTTTTCATTACTTTTCAATCACTTAAAATTTGACATTTTGTAATTATTAGATGCTAAATTATTCAACAGATGGGGCTGTTTCTTACATCCCTATTCTGTCTTACTGTTCTATATTTGTTTTGCACTAGTACTATGACTGTTAGTGGATATGTTCTAGGATACATTCTAATATCTGGAAGGCCTAGTACCTACTCACTGTTTTCTTTTCCAGAATATTTTCTACCATTTTTAGTCCTTTCATTTTTTCGCTAATTCTTTTTTTTTTTTTAAATATATTTTATTGATTTTTTACAGAGAGGAAGGGAGAGAGATAGAGAGTTAGAAACATCGATGAGAGAGAAACATCGATCAGCTGCCTCCTGCACATCTCCTACTGGAGATATGCCCGCAACCCAGGTACATGCCCTTGACCGGAATCGAACCTGGGACCTTTCAGTCCGCAGGCCGACGCTCTATCCACTGAGCCAAACCGGTTTCGGCTTCACTAATTCTTAAAAGCTTGGAATTTTGATTGGGAGGCCATTAATCTATAATACTTAGATCTAAGTATTTATTTAATATTCACATGCAGTGGTTCTCAACCTTCCTAATGCCGCGACCCTTTAATACAGTTCCTCATGTTGTGGTGACCCCCAATTTCATTGTTACAAATTGAACATAATTAAAACATAGTGATTAATCACAAAAACAATATGTAATTATATATGTGTTTTCCGATGGTCTTATGCGACCCCTGTGAAAGGGTCACTACCCACAGGTTGAGAACCATTGGTTTACAGTATGCGCTATACTATTTGAGTTTTTTATATCAGTCTTGTGACCATTTGGAAAAAAGGTAAGTAGAATGGGAAGTCAGAAGACAGATTACATGCAGTGGATGAGGAGTCAACAGAAGATAATACTAGCTGACAACATTTAGTTCCCCTTGAAACATTTGGAGAAGATGAAAGGTAAGACATATAATGAGACTGAGATTCAAGAAGAAATTTTCAGTAAAGGAGAAAACTAAGTATGAGTATGAACTCAGGGATATAACCCACAGGGGAGTGATAGATGAGAGAGGATAGATACCTGATGGAAAGAGGAAAAGATCAGATGGTGGTTGTGATGGTAACAACAGCATGGGTGGTAAGAGTAAAAATGCAGAAAAACAAACAAGGAAAAGGTGAAGAAACTGGCTAGAAGATGAATCAAATGCCCTAGACTAGTGTGTTTAGTAAATTATATTTTAGAACTTGGATGTTTTCAGTTATATCTCTACTACTTTCAACAGTGCCTGTTTTACCTCAATAGTACCATGAGTCACCTAATTCCCCTTCCCCCCCATACCCATCTGCTTGCACTCAACTTGTTTATGTAGCTGGCAGGTGCTTCATTCTGCAGTATGAAAAGCAGATGCTTTTTCTCTTCTGTGCTGGTCTCCTTTCCTGGCCAAAGGATGTCACAGTGGGACGTGGGGCGGAGCTTGGATGAAAAGGTGGAGGGCTATGTATTGATTGATAACTATGGATGGGGTGTATTAAATTTGCTCAATCCCGATCTCGAGTCTATCTGGCCCTTTTGTGAACCTTCAAAAGTCCATAATACAGTTGCTTATATGTAACTCGTCTTTCCGCCATTGGATGAGTCAAGCTTCATTTTTTTTTTTCCCCCCATATAGGACTGAGAGGCAACTAGTCATAAGAAGGGAACCGGCACTCAATACAGGTACTTTAGGACGGAAGGTGGAAAGGATGCAAAGTCTTGTGGCTGCAAGTTTTACAATGTGGGAGGCAACAAAGTTCTGTACGTACTTGTACTAAAATGCCCTCGGCCGGGAAGCACTCTGCTGATACTTAAATGTTTGCTGAGCTACAATGATTACATACGACCCCAATCTTATTACTAATTTATTAAAAAATCATTGATTTAGGCAGTCGTATTTGTTTCCTGTTACTCTTCTTTCTCCTCAAAGGGAGGGGTTTGCGTATTCCAAAACAAAAATTTGCTCAACTTAAATATTTACCATTTGAGGCAGTGATTTCTGGTACGCTGAGGAGAGGTAAGTATTCGTTCATATGCTTCCTTATCTATGGTTAAAACTTTGTGTTGCCCCCCCCCCCATGGAAAAATAAAGGGCCCTGCCCACAGCTCCCGTGTCTCGGGGTCAGTTGTGTGCGGTCTCATGTGTTGTCCATGGCGCTTCCCACACCACCCCCGTTTCCCTGCTCTCGCCACTGCCATGGCTCTTCCAGGTGACGCTGCCTCCTGCCAAAGGCAGCTGCGCTCAACGAGCCCACAGCACAGAACTCTTCAAAGAACGAGTCGCTTTCGGAAGGCCTTGCTGCTGCAGCCTTGGCCAGCTTAACCATCCTTCAGAGGAGCAGCGCTCTGCTGGCCAACTCATCTGCTCTTCGCGCCTCCTGTCCCTAGAACTGCAGGACGCCCCTAAATTACCCTTGTCCTCCGTCTTCCAAGGGCGGGGGGGTGTCACAGCCCGTGGGGCCCCATCCAGACTCTCCCCCTCCACCCACCATTTTGCGCGGTGGCCCAAGTACATTACAGAGTTGAATGCGGTTCTTGCAAGACAGGAGCCTGGTGCCAAGCAAGTTTCTGTGTTGGGGGTTGGGAGTGGGAGGGGGTGACGGTGGGGGAAGGGGACGGAGGCACAGCCCACCCAGGCATCTGGAGGCCCGTGCCGGACGCCAGCGCGTCGGAGCCCCAGACTCACCTGGCTGCGCCGCTAGCCGGAGACCGAAGAGGGACGGGAAGATCAGGGAATTCGCCAGTTTGGATCCTTGGCCTAGTCCACCCTTTTCCCCCCATTAAATCCAGAACCCGTCACATGATAATCACGAAAAAGATCCCAGTTCCGCTCGCCAAACGGCCGCGGTAGAGGATCCCTCACTATTAACTCGGGGCCGCGCCCACATCCGGGGCCGGTTCTCACCGCCCCTGGGGCTCCCTATAGGTAGAGAGGACGCCAATCTGCGTGCAGAGGCCCCTTTGCCGGCGGTAATTGGACCATTTGGCCGCCAGTGCAAACCACCGACCTTTCCTTGTGTTCCGGTTTGCCAGAAGGGCGGCAATTAAAAAGCACACTCACTTGCCCCGCCTCTCTATTACTACTGGCTGGAAGATAAGTCAGTCAAAGTGCAGCTTGGAGTGTTCGTAGTCCCATTGGACAGGTAGATGCCAATCAAACTAACAAGCGCTCGGATACGCCCCCGCGGGGCGCTCCGCCCCTCCCGGCGCCCTCCCTGCCTGCGCGCGGAGACTGCAGGCTCCGGCGCAAAATCCTGCGGGGAAAGGGGGTGGGGCGACGGCTGTGGAGGCAGCGCGCCCGCCGGCAGCCTCGCTGTGAGTCCCAGGTCTCTCGCGGCGGTGGCGGTGCTCGCCTCGGAGTCTCCCAGCACCCCAGCTGCCTCCTAGCGGCGTGGCGCCCGCTCCTAAGGTGAGATCCGGCATCACCTTCGCGTTTGGGCTGGCACCGTGTGTAGGTCGTTGGGTGCTGACAGAATCCCGAGGATGGAGCAGAAGCGGCGAGGCGAGCCGCGGGCGGGATGGAGGTGGGGGCTCCCGGGTCAACGCATCGCCCTCTCCCGCCGGTGACTTCCCCAGCGGCCGCCGGCACCTGCGCGCCGGGGTCCGCTGCGGCCTCGTGCCATCTTTTGGCGAGTGGTGGAGGCGCAGCCGCCCTCCTCCCGAGCCATCGCCGTCTTTGATCCTCGATGGGGCCGAAGCCCCGCGCCGCCTTCCCTCCCTCCCTCCCTCCCTCCCGCGGCCTCTCTCCTGTGATTCCTTCCACTTGCGCGGCGCTGGGGCTGCGTCGGGTCCTGGAGGGCGTGCAGGGGCACCGGGTGGCGGAGCCCGGGCGGGCCGGGAGCGGCCGGAGAGCGGGCTCGGGAGGAGGGGGCGCCTCTGCGCGCGCGGGGAGCGGGCTGCGGGAGGGTCGCTGCCCGGCACCCGCTGAGCAGGCAGCAGTTTGCTTTTCTGGCTCCGGCGCTCACGACCGAGCGGGTGCTGAAGTCCTTCGCCCTGAAGGCATGTTTCCTGCCTGGAAACGGTTCCGCGGTCCGTTCGTCTCCTTCTCATCTGCCTGATGCTGGCAGGCAGTGTTCTGCTATTGTCTGGTCAGGTCGTGGCTTTTCCCACCCAGAACCGCCTGTGTAATTTCGGGGTTCATTCTGCCACTGACCTATCACCCATTTTATTTTTAGCCTGGCAAGAAAAAAAAAAAAAGGAACTGCTTTATATCAACATATACTGAGTAGGGAAGTACAGAATGTGGAACAATTTATTAATCTAAGTGTCTGCGTAGCAAGAAGTAATTTTTAAATTCATTGTGAATGTATTAAATATTTTGTAATTTACACTTGATCCTTTTGTTAATGGTGGTATATCCTGCTTACTTTGGGGGGGGGGGTACTTGTGATACTTTGATTTTATAGTTTTTGCTTAGCTTTAGCCCACTAGACATCTTAAGATTCCCCCCCCCCCCCCCGATACTTTAACTATAGCCTTAGTATTTACTCTTGCTGTTAGGGATTATGTATTTTTAAAAAATTTGTTTTCTTTCAAACTGGACTTTCTCATAACATTTTTTAAGTTGGAAGGGGGAATTCTGAGAATTTGGAAACTATGTACTTTAGCCTAGAGAGCCTTAAAATAGCATAACCGTTTGAAACGCTAACTTTTTGGAGTAAGGGTTGCTAAGAGAAGGAAATGGGTATCCACTGTTAGTTGTAGTGGCTCAGTGTCTACTCTAGACTCTAGATTCGGAAGGAATGTGAGTTTTGGGGAGAATGAGCCATGCCTGAGGCCAAACACAAGCTGCTTACAGGGAAATTTCTTGCCGGGGAAATAGCCTGCCTCCCAAACAGGTTAGTTGTCAGCATGCCTCGGAGAGTATTAAGATAGGTGTTCGTAAGGTAGGAGGTCTCTGTGTTCTCATTGTCACCACTTTCTGCGAGGGCTTAGAAATGTGGTAAGCAAACGAACTATCGTGTACAATGGCAGCACTCCTGCCCAGTCAAGCCTCCACGAGCAAGCTAGAGTCCAAACACACTGGACAGAGTCCTAAAAATCAAGTAGATGGCCTAAGCAGTTTTAAAACCATGAACCTTTTTGGCTAATCCATTTCATGCAAAAGTGCAAAGAAGTTGGGATAAAAACTTTACTAGACTGAGGCTAATAAAATTCAGGGTGGCATGCCAAAAAAATGAGGATCAAAAAATAGTTGGATTGCTTATATGTTATGTCATTTAATCCTTATAATCCTATGTTGTAAGTTCTGTATCACTCCCCTTTTACAAATGAATTGGACCAAAACTTAGATTAACTTACTTGTTCAAGACTTCTCAGCTAACACGTTGGTGGCGGTGAGTCACTCCCAGCAGTCTGCTTACCAAGCCTCGGTGGTGGTGAGGCTTTCTCACCGCAGTAAAGTGGCTTCTTAGAGACGTGGTGGAAGGAGACCAGTGGTGGATAATGCTGCAGACCATACACTGAATAAGAGTATGGTAGATACTCATTAATACTTTAAGATCGTTGTAGGATAGGCACTGTTGGGTGTTGCTGGGGCTATAATGATGGAGTCACCTTCCCTGTCTTTGAGGAACTTTGTGTAGTGGGAGAGATAGGTATTTGAACAAAAAACGACGATATACACTGTAAGAGTGCTGTCAAGCCTGGTTTCGTGGAAAGAGAATGCAGTTAAAGTTGAGACAGTTCAGCAGTTGAATTCCTATTTGGCTTTGTGACGCTAAACATGATACCAGACCTTTTTTAGCTTCAGTTTCCTTATCTGTTAAGTGAAGATGATAATATTTCAGAGGGGAGTATTAAGCATTAAACAAAATATGTAAGGTACTGGCACATTAGTAAGCCCTGAATAAAGAACAATGAACAAATAATTTTAAGAGACCGAGTAGAAGAGGTGTTGAGGTTTAGCAGGGGCTGTCACTGGAGCCTTAAAGGGTGCGTGGTAGTTTCCACTGCTGGGGAAGGAGGGCATTTGACACAGATAGAACTGAACAGGAATATGGATTGTTGACAGAATGGCAAGTAATTGTGGCTTTGTATAAAAACTATCTGTGGCCCTGGCTGGGTTGCTCAGTGGTTCAGTGCACCAAAAAGTTGTGGGTTTGATCCTAGGGGTCGGGGCATATATGGGAGGCAACCGATAGATGTTTCTCATGTCCATGTTGTTGTTTTTTTCTCTCAAATTTTTATTTTTTAAATATATTAAAGTGGATTTTTAGGGAGAGAGAACATCAATAGGAAAGTGAAACATCCATTGGCTGCCTCCTGCCACACCCCTTACCAGGGATCCAATCTGAAACCCGGGCATGTGCCCTGACTGAAAATCAAACCAGCAATCTTTCCGTGCAGGAATATCGCCCAACCGAGCCACGCTGGCCAGGGCTAATTTTTATTTTTTCATTTGCACCCGAGGATATGCTTTTTCATTGAATTTCTTTAGAGAGAGGGGAAGGGAGAGAGAGGAACATCGATCAGTTGCCTCCCATACATGCCCCGACTGGAGATCAAACCTATAACCTAGGGATGTGCCCTGACCAGGAACTGAACCCACAACCTTTTGGTGCATTCCAACCAACTGAGTCACCTGGTCAGTTGGATATTCAGTTTTCCCAGCACCACTAGTTGATAAGACTGTCCCTTCCCAATTGAGTGGTTTTGGCATTCTCCCCTCTTTCTTAAATCAATAAAACCATATCTTCAGGTGAGGAATTAAAAAAACACAAAACTATTTGTGAAGGCCTAATTTAAATTGTAATTGTATATAAATGTGGCTGGGAAAAGTGATTACTGTTGTGCCCAGATTTCTAAGTTCCCAAGACCCCCAGGGAGCCAGTCAGTCTGATGCAAAAGCAAAGAGTCATTTATTTCAAACCTAGGTTTGGCTCCCCTGCCACACTCACCGATGCAACGGTAAGCTCCAGTGGCTGAGAGAGAGCGAGGCCTGATGGGACAGGGGGTTTTAAAGGGGGGTGGAGTGAGGGCAGGAGAGGGGACTGTGGGCCCCGCCGATTGGCCAGGCGCGAGTTGGTACAGGATGTGGTCACAGTGATGGCGTGCACTTCCCTTGATCATCATTGGTCAATCCAGAGAAATCCTGGGTGTGGCTAGCAGCGGCTTCTTCCCGTGAGGAAGCACATGGCACCGTCCCAAAATGGAGGACCCAAGGCAAGATGGAGGGCGCAGTCCCTGCCCGGCTCCTGCTGCTGCCGCTCAAACTCGCCACAAGGCAGGATGGCCCCCCCGCACAGCACCCGCAGCTGGCCTGCGGGCAGACTGGGACTCCAGCGCGTCTGGGAGGCACAGGCCCAGCAAACGGGGTGTGGCCGGTGGAGCGGCCCAGCTCTGGAGGAGCGGCATCCGCTCGGAGCAGGCCCGGCCCATCGGGCCGGTGCACTGCAGCATGGCGGCCTCCCCGGGCTAGGGCACGCGCCCCACTCCACTGCCGCCGCTGCTGCACTGGGCCCGGTCCGGGGGGCAGCGGGCGGGTGGCAGCCCGTGCCGGGCTCCCGCCGTGGGCCGGGGAGCCAATGCCCTCCCCCCATGGGGCCCGGCGGCCAGCCCACGCAGGCCCCGGCCCCCCCGACCGGGCCCCGAGGGCCGCACGGACCCCCGGCCCCCAGCGGGGGCAAGCGGGGAGCCGACCACGGGGGAAGGGAGGAAAGAGCGAGGCGGTGAGGCCTTCCGCTCCTATGACCTCCCCCGTGGTCGGTCGCCGCCCGGCCTCACCCCTCGGCCCGCCGCCAGCCACCACGCAGCCGGTCCGGACACTCGGATCCGCTCCGGGGAGGCCAGGCCCTACGGCGGGCGAGGAGGGATTCCAGAGCCGGGCGGCCAGACTCCTCCCCCCGCACCGCCCGGAGAGGCGGGTGGTGCGCCTTTCATTTACTACCCAATTTTGCTAATTGGAATTGCATACATAGGTACTAAAATTATAGGAAAACCTCAACAGATTGTGCAGTGTTATATTTTTATTTAATATTTACCTTTAATATTTCTTTTCCCCAGTGTCAATTAAATCATCCATTTCCTTTTTTTCTTAATTTATTGATTTGAGAGAAAGAGGGAGATCAATTTGTTCCACTTATTTATGCATTCATTGGTTGATTCTTGTATGTGTCCTAACTCGGGATCAAACCCACAGCCTTGGTGTATCAGGACGATGCTCTAACCACCTGAGCTATCCGGGCAAGGAAAACTTCATTTTCAAACCTGTCCATCTAAGCAACTATTTCATTATCTTATTGTGATATTTCATTCTAAGCTGTTAAAGAAGACTAATACCACTGGAGGCATTTGCACTTAATTTGTGGAATGTATTTTGGGATTATTTTAAATAGAAGAAGAATCTTAAAATGACTGTTGCCTTCCTTTAACAAACCCTTTACCTAGGCTGTAGCCACATAGAATCAGTGTTGCAAAGTACCCTTTGCATATATGTTGACTGTCTTTTCCAAATCCAAACTTGAGATGTGACAGTAGGACAGTGTTTTAAATTGGGACTGTCCTTGAAAATGCAAGAAAATGTCTCATGCTTCAGGATAGCGCAGAACCATAAATACATTCACATTTATAAAGGTGATTCATTTGTTGACCAGAATCATGACTTAAATTGAAAATGTTAAATAACATTTAGGAAAGCTGCATTTTTAGTCCAAATTGTTAGTCTCATACAAATTGCTAAAATGACACAAAAGATATAGGTGAGTTTTCAGATGAGAAAAACCAACTGCTTCCTAGAACAGGTAGTTTTAGAGCAGTAGGAAGGAAAATATACTGGACCTTATTTTGAATAGTGAACAGAAACTGGGACAGGAAATGGCTGTGGCTGAACCACTAACTGATAATAATCACAACATGATTAATTTTGACATTTAATGAGAGGAAGTAAAAGGGAAAAGTGCACTATATGCAGCTTTCCAGTTTCAGAAACAGTACAGGAAAGGAGCTGTTAAAAGTATATCTACAGCCCTAGCTGGTTTGGCTCAGTGGATAGATAGAGCGTTGTCCTGTGAGCTCAAGGGTCCCGGGTTTGATTCTGGTCAAGGGCACATTCTCATGTTGCAAGTTCGATCCCCAGTGGAGGGCATGCAGGAGGCAGCCGATCAATGATTCTCATCATTGATGTTTCTATCTCTCTCTCCCTCTCTCTCCCTTCCTCTCTGAAATCAATAATAAATAAACAAATAAACAAATAAATAAATATGTGAAAAGTATATCTACAGAAATTTTGAAGATCCTGGTTCATGGGCCAATGCTCAACTTCTGAGCTACACTGGCTGGACAGGTCTTTAATCCATTTTGAGTTATTTGTATATGGTATAAAAGAAAAGGATGCACCATTATTCTTTTGCATGTGGATATCCAATTTTCCCAGCACCACTAGTTGATGAGACTGTCCTTTCCCAATTGAGTGGTTTTGGCATTCTTGTCAAAGATCATTTGACCGTAAGGGTTTATTTCTGGTCTCTATTTTATTTTATCAATGTATTTGCCTTTATGCTAGTAGTACACTATTTTGATTACTATAGCTTTATAATATGTTTTGAAATCAGAAAATGTGAGTCCTCCAACTTTGTTCTTTTTCAAAATTATTTTGGCTGTTTGGGGTCCCTTAAGATTCCATATAAGTTTTAGGATAGGTTTTTTTATTTCTGCAAAAAAAAAAAAAAAATGCCATTGGAATTTTAATGGGGATTGCATTGAATCTCTTTAGGTACTATGCACACTAAATAATATTAATGTAGTAATAATATAATATAAAAATCGTGAACATAAGCTTTCTTTTCATTTATTTTGTCTCCTTAATTTCTTTCAGTAATGTTTTGTATGTAACAGATGTTTTTATGTCCTTGCTTACTAATCCTAACACCTTTGTCATTTCTGAATTCAGTTCAAATAACTGATTTTTCTCCATATGAATCATATTTTCCTGTTTGTTTGTGGTGTGTTTTTTTTGCATGCCTACTGATTTTTGTTTGGATATCAGACATTGTGAATTTTGTTGTTTGGAGCTGGCTTTTCTTTGTATTCTTTTAAATGTTTGAGCTTTGTTCTGGGACATAGTTGAGTTACTTAGAAACAATTTAACCCTCCCCAGTTTGCTTTTGAAGTTTTGTTAGGTGAGACCTAACAAATCAGTATAAGGCTAATTTGGTTTTACTACTGGGGCAGTACCACTCAGAGTATTTTAGCTACTGCCCATTATTATAGGATTTCTCTACTCTGGCTGTGAACTCTTACCATTTCTCTGTGAACTTTGGTTAATTGTCCTACCTGCTTTTTTCTGGTGGTTCTATTCCTGGCTGAGCGGGTTTTCCTACATACGCATGCTGATCAATACTCAGATGAAGACTTAGGGGTTCCTCTGCAGAGCTCCAGACTCTCTTTATGCTACTTTCTCTTCTCTGGTACTTTGCCCTAGGAACTTTGGCTGCCTTAGTTTCCCTGAACAATCAAATTTGTCTTCTCAGCTTGGGCTTCTCAAGCAGACTCTGATTTTCCCGTCCTAGCACTGCATCATGGAAACGGTACATGCAGTACTCTTGGGAAGTCACAGGGCACACTTTTTTTGTTTCCTCTTTCAGAGATTACTGCTTTGCATTGCCTGTTGCCAGATGTCTTAAAACATTTCACAGATTTTGTCCATTATTTTTGTTTCTAAGGTGGGAGGATTAAAGGGGTCCCTGATACTTTATCATGGCTAGTAGTGGAAGATCTTGTATATTAAGTTTTAAAATGATAAATAGAAAACACATAAAGTAGTATTTTAATGTATTTTTAAATACCAAGCTTTAAAAAAAATCATCAATGATGAGAGAGAATCATTGATCAGCTGCCTCCTGGGGATTGAGTCTGCAATCTGGACATGTTCCCTGACTGGAAATTAAACCGTGACCTCCTGGTTCATAGGTAGACGTTCAACCACTGAGCCATGCCATCTGGGCAAATACCAAGCTTTTAGAATGTATACCTTTGGCCCTAGCTGGCTCAGTGGATAGAGCATCGGCCTGTAAACTAAAGGGTCCTAGGTTTGATTCCAGTCAAGGGCACATTCCCTGGTTGCAGGCTTGATCCCCAGTAGGGAGTATGCAGGAGCAGCCAATCAATGATTCTCATTGATGTTTCAATCTCTCTCTCCCTCTCCCTTCCTCTCTGAAATCAATAAAAATATATTTTTAAAAAAAGGAATGTATGCCATTGCATAGCCATAACCAAAATATTCTGTATAGTTTGATTGGATGAATGTGATTGTTTGTCTTCCTGGACATTCCTGTTTCCTTTGAAACAAATGTAGGAATGTATGAGGTGTTAAAAGGTAAGCAACTAATTGCATTGTCTTCTTTTTTTTTATTGATTTCAGAGAGAAAGGGAGAGGGAGAGAGAGAGAGAGAAACATCAATGATGAGAGAGAATCATTGATTGGCTGCCTCCTGGATGCCCCCACTGGGGATTGAACCTGCAGCCCAGCCATGAGCCCTTGACCAGAATCGAACCTGGGACTAAAGTCCACAGGCCAATGCTCTATCCATTAAGCCAAACTGGCTAGGGCACATTTTCTTCTTTCATAAACAAACTAGAAGCCCGGTGCACAAAACTCGTGCACTCGGGGGGGGCGGGGAGGGCTCCTCAGCCCAGCCTGCACCCTCTTACAGGAGGGAGTCCTCAGGGGATGTCTAACTGATGGCTTAGGCCCACTTCCTGCAGGGAGCAGGCCTAAGCCGCAGTCTGCCCTCCCTCTGCGGGAGGTGACCCTGGCAGGCTGATCAGGGGATTTCGAGCGGCCAGCCCTGCCCCGAATAGCCCCGCCGTGGTCGCCGGTGGCCTCCCTCTGCAGGAGGCAACCGGGCGGGTGATCAGGGGATGGCACCAGCTCTCATCGCCCCGCCACTGGTCGCCACCCCCTCCTCCCCCCATCCACCTCATCACCGTCCCTTTCCTCTGCCTGCTGGCATGCGCCTTGGCTGGCCTGGTGCCGCCACCTGCTTGCCAACCCCGCCCTCCCGCCTAATGGTCATTCTGCTGTTTGGTCGATTTGCATATTATGCTTTTATTATATAGGACTTTCATCAACAGAAAGAGTGAGTTTGAAAAATATGACTAGATTATTACTTGAGGAAATTAATGAGAAGTGTTTATTTCTCGAGAGTGTTATAATTCGTTTTTTATTATCATGGGAAAATATTGCATCAGTGACTAAAAATACTGCTGTGATCCACTTAGGAACACTAAACAGCACTTCAGCACTATTCTTGGGCAGTATTTTAAACAGAAAGTGAACAAAAACAAAAATAGCATCACTAAGCAGACCACAAAAAGAACACTTGTTTACAGTTTGAGAATTGTTTTAAAAAGACAGTGCATCACCTTGTTGATCCTTAGCTGGAAACATGCACATTAGGCAACTCGAATTTTTTGGTACTCTGTGCATGTCTGCAAATAATCAGGAAAGTACTGTGAGTATTTATTTCAAGCTTACAAGTAAAGATTTGCTAGTAGCAAATTTACCAATAACAGAGTCTGCAAATAATGAAAGTGGACTCTTTTAGGTAAGAGGTCCAATATGTTAAATGAATATTTTGGAATATATTCAGATAATTGAATCATATTTATAAATATTAGGATTCCATTTTACTGAAGCTATAACTATTTGGAAATTGAAGGCTAAAACTTGTTTCACATTGTAATCTTTAGCAAAGTTCTACAGATACATGGTTATTTGGGTTTTTTTAGATATATTTTTATTGATTTCAGAGGAAGGGAGAGGGAGAGACAGAAACATCAATGATGAGAGAGAATCATTGATTGGCTGCCACCTGCATGCCCCCCATTGGGGATCGAGCTTGCAACCCTGCATGTGCCCTTGACTGGAATCGAACCCAGGACCCTTCAGCCCCTAGGCCAATGCTCCATCCACTGAGCCAAACCAGCTAGGGCTACAGATACATGTTTTAAGAGTACAATTCTGGTACCAATTCCAACCATTGGTACCAAAACCAAGCAAGTCTCCAACACTAGCTGGGTGTCCTGTACAATTCAACTCTCTTCTGACATATCACATCCCACAGGTTAAGGGCTTAGTCCCATAAGATTGCCCCTTACCCCCATCGAATGCCAATTCTGTAGATTAGAGATTCCCACAACCCCCTCCTTTGGTTCCATTAAAATCTAGAGCAGCTCACAGAACTCAGAGAAACATTTTACTTATTAGATTACCAGTTTATTACAAAAGGATACAACTCAGGAACTGTCAGATGGGAAGAGATACATAGGGCAAGCTATGTGGGAAGGGTGGAGCTTCCATGCTACTATCTTGGAATCATGCCCCAACGCAGAAAGTCTCCAGACCTTGTCCTTTTGGGTTTTTATGTATGCCTTTGCTGTAGTTTCAATTGCACTTTGTAAAGGAGTGAAGTTAGATGACTGTGTCTTAGTCTAACTTTTTTTTTTCCTGGTAGTTTGAAATATTTAAATCATAAATTAGTCTTTAAGTAATTAAATAATTTGAACACCATTGCTTGGATGTTCTCACAATTTAATTTCCTGTAATAATATGGGCTTAGACAAATCCAAAGTAACTTGTCAAATAGGTTAGGACAGGGAGAAAGTTATTTCCAGTAGATGAAATATCACCAGGACTAGAGAGCAAGCATGAGAGTATATGGTATATTTAGGATTATTGGATATGTAAGTGAATGGCAGATTGGAGAGGGTAAGTATGAGGTCATGTGTGGAAGGCAGAGCTGATGGGCACTACTGATTGTAAAAGTAAGCTATGGTCAGTTTGTAAAAGAAGGGTTTTTGTATACTGTGCTGATTAAACCCTTTTCTTAGGCAGTGGGAAATAAGAGATTTTTGAGGAGAGAAACACGACGAAGTCAGTATTTTAGGAAGGTAAATGGTGAAAGCAAAGAAATGATTAGAGACTAAGAGTAGTCCTGGTAATGGATGATATGGTCTTGTACCAAATCTGTGGTGGTGGTTTTTGGTAGTATGACAAATAGATTATATTAATTTATTCCTTTGTATTTGCGAATGGTTCCTCTTTGCCAGGTGTAGAATTGGTGGTGGCGGGAAAGGGAAAGAGATAAGATGGATTCTAGGATTCATAACTTGAGTAGCAAATTGAGTAATTAGTAAAAGAGTAGTTTTGAGGAGGGAAAATGAATCTAATTTTATTTTTTCTTGAAGATATTTATAACAGTTTCACAGAAAAGCTTTATCTGTGGCACTGTATATTCTGTTTAGTATCTTGAATTTTTGAAAAGAATTGAAACTGGCTGTCTCCCATCTGTTAGAAATAATAAGTAAAAGTGCAACTCTTGGTACTTAAAAGAATGCATTTGCTACTTATAAAATAATGGCAAAAAACATAAATGTAGGGATTTATAAATGAAAATAAAGTAGGATCACAGAATTTTCCTTCACTAAAACCATCTGAAAGAAGGAAAAGTAGGTGGCAGAAGAGAGAGCAAAAATGGAATAGAAGTGGACAAAAAAGGAATATGTACAAACTGTATGCCAAATACTTCAAAAAGTGGAGGCCAAGGAAAGAATGAGTAGATACAGGGTATACATGACAAGGCTTGTCATTCTAGCCCCACATCTCAGAAGCCAGATTAAGGAAAGATTAGACCTAAAAACATTAAGCTCTCCCTTCTCTCATTTCCAGGTTATAGAAAAAGATTAAAATCAGTATTCAGTTCTCATACTGATGCATGTGTGTGTGTATGTGAGTGTGTGTGCACATTTATGTACAGAAATAAAAATGGCCCCAGCTAATGTGAGAAGGGTGTTGAGGTTGTCAGGAAGAACATTTGGATATCAGAGTAAGTAGGAGCTCAGTTTAGCACTTCTCATGTTAAACTTGATCAAACCTTTAAAAAAAAAAAAAAAGTCATGGCAACTTTTACAAATATGCTACAGGAAAAAAAATGACAAAGTGACCATGAAAAGACTATCCCCTGGAATAGAGACTCCAACAAATGGAACAGAAATAGTATTCAGAAATATAGTACAGACAGTACTAAACTTACATATAGTAAGTTTCTGAAATAAAAAGGTACATTTGCTGGTTGAAAGTCACTAAATACCAGGGAGGGAAAACTGTGAAATGATTAAAATGGACTATATTCTAGTAGTTACTAATTTAAAAACTAAGGAGAGAATTCTTTTGGCACCCTGGCCAAAAAGAGAACCTGACCTTTGGCGGGATAAAGAGAGGGGTGGTAATCTTGCCAGCTGCAAACTTCTTATTGTGGTCCATTCCAGAAGATAGTAGAACAATGCTTACAAAGTTTTGATGGGAAAAAAGTATTATGCGTGGAGGATGTTAGTGTAAGAATGTCCAGACCTATAAAAAATTTATAAACATTATTTGAGCTAAACTGAGGACATGCCAGGAAGCAAGATCTCAAAGGACTGGAAAATGCTCCAGAGAATGCAGTTTGTAGTTCTATTTATGCATTTGGAATCAGGAGAGATTAAGGAAGGTAACATGAAATCCCTTGGTGTTAGATTAAAGAGGCAGGAGAAGGCAAGGTAGGGAAGTCTCTATGACTGGATAAAAACTAAAATGAAGAGATACATCTTTTACATTGGGGGTTACAAGATATTTAACATTTACAGTAAATAGGGATGGTGGCAACAAGATCATGTGTTCCCACGAGAGTGGTTATGACTCACCTCTAAAGGGGTAGGGAAAAGAACTTACTCTTACATTTCAAAGGTGTGTTATATAACATCCATAAGAACAATGGACTTGCTTAAGGCAAAGATTGAGCTTTCACTAAGAAAATTATAGGCCTACTACATGACTGCCCACCGTGACCTGCCCAGTTAGGAATTTATGATCAGATCATTCTTGGAGCTTACTTTTGGGTTACTGAGCTTGTCAGGCCTGACATGTAGCCCCTGAACTTGTCAGATTTACTACATAGCTCTTTTCACAGGGAGGAAGGAACTTTCCTCTACCTTCAAGATTCTTTCAGGAGCTAATAAATAAACCTGAGACAGATTAACAAGAGAAAATGACCAAATTTAATTACATGCATGTGTATGGGGACCCGGGATACATGAGGGAGTCAGAGACCCCACATACATGAGAGATTCAAAGACAGAAAGGGAAAAATGTGGTATATATGACATTCTGAGCTAAGGATCACCTTGGGACTTCAGAGGAGAAGAAGGTCATTGCAGGAAGGTGAGAAGAACAGTTGCTCAGTAATTAAAGGTTTGCCCTGCCATATAAATAGGTCATAGTCTTCTAGGTAGTTGAGAGGCAAAGGTGTTTCTCTTGAGCTTACAGGGTCATTGTTGCCTTTAGCTCAAAACAGTCTGCATACCATAGAGGCACATTTTGGAGGGATCACTCGTTCTGAACTCCTACATATACCCATCAGTCTCCGTTAGATTTGGTTTGGCTGTTAATAATAGTGACTAAAAGTAGAAAGATTTATAGTCTTTGATATGAGAAGTAATGAGGTAGGCAGGCCAGAACTGGCATGGTGAATTCACCTGGCTTCTGGTCTCAATGTCACTGTCCATGGTGGCTACTGAGCTTCAACCATTAAAATAGCATTCCAGGGAGCAGAAAATGGGAAGGTTGGGAAGAACAAAAGGGATTTCTCCAACTGAATCAGATTTCCTAAAAGGGCCTAACTAGAAGTTCCATCTAATGCTTGTTTGTGTCTGGACCAGAATATAGTCACAGCCACTCTTAGATGCAAGAAAGGATAGGAAAAATCTTTCTTTTGGGCAAACATTTTTGCAAAAGGAAGAGGACGATAGAATAAGGGTAGTCAAATAACAATCTATGGTAATTTTTTTACACATGTCATCTCAATCAACCTCTTCTCATTCCACTCTGACTTCCTTCTCTATTCCATTGAAATTATTCCTGCCAGAGTAATTTCTAAACCTTTATTTTGTTAAATCCAATAATCTTTTAGCAGCTTAATTAATCTTTTGTGAAAGATTCTTCTCTCTTGGATTCTGTGACATTACATCACCATTCTTTCTACTTCTTTTCTGTTCTTGGCCTTTCTTACTCCACTTCCTCTGAAAAGTAGTAGACTTGGGGCTGGACCTTTTTTTCTTTAATTATACTCTTCTTAAGTCAGTCACATTTTATTGAAATGATCTGTGAAAGTCACACATCTTAAATAAATATTCAGTTGTGACAAATGCATATACATACATAACCATCTTTATCTTTATTTTCAGCTTCAGACACATGTATATAAATACCTGTTTGACTTCTTTATTTTTATGTTTAGTAGGTATGCTCAACGGGCATAAGACTTTCTTAACTAGCCTTACCACTTCCACTCTGAACTCTTTGGTCCAGTCTGTTCCCTGCACAGCTGTCAGAGTGGTTTTTGCAAATTAGATCATCACTGTTTTACTGGAATCAATTTAGTGAGTTCCTATCTTTATGATAAGATTGTTTGCTATGTCTCATAAGGGACTTCTTTGACCATCCTTTCCAAAAGTCCCTATCCCACCCAATCACATCTCTCTGTTTATTTCCTTCATGGTACTGAAAATTATCTTACTTGATATTCATTTTCTATATTCTTTCTTACAATGTAAGTTTCATCAGGGTAGGGACTTTGTTTCTTGTTTATTGTTGTATCTTTGGTGCCTAGAACAATATGATATTAGTAAGTGTTCATAAATAAATTTTTTTTCGTAAATATTTTTATTAAGTGATCAGCTACTGGATGAATAAAGGCCACATATGACAAACCCACTACCAACGTCATACTCGATGGGCAAAAACTAAAAGCGTTATAGCACTTCCTGCTATCCTTAGAATCATATTTATATTCTACCCTTGAGACCTGTTTTTAGACCCTGTAAAGACTTCTCATCCTGTTCTGTGTTCCCATTACACTTATATCGGGAACAAAATAGGGATGTCCACTTTCACCACTCTTATTCAACATAGTACTGGAAGTTTTAGTCACAGCACTCAGACAAGAAGAAGAAATAAAAGGCATCCAAATTGGAAAGGAAGAAGTAGAACTGTCATTATTTGCAGATGACATGATGCTTTATATAGAGAACCCTAAAGATTCCAGCATAAAAGTACTAGAAGTGATAAATGAATTGACTAAAGTAGCAGGATATAAAATAAGTATCCAGAATTCAGTTGCAGTTTTATACATCAATAATGAACTATCAGAAAGGGAAACTAAGAAAACAATCCCATTCACAATTGCTTAAAAAACACACACAAACCCCCCACCCCCAAAACTTAGGCATAAATTTAACCAAAGATGTAAAGATCTGTACACAGAAAATTATAAGATACTGAGAAAGATAGTGAAGAAGATACAAATAGCTGTGTACATAGATAGGAAGACTTAACATAATTAAAATGTCCATACTACCCAAAGCTATCTATAAATTAATGCAGTTGCTATCAAGATACCAATAGCGTATTTCAAAAAACTAGAACAGATATTCCAAAAATTTATATGGAACCACAAAACAGCCCAAATAGCCACAGCAATATTGAGAAAAAACCAAGTTGGAGGAATCACACTACCTGATATCAAACTATACTACAGGGCCATAGTAATCAAAACAGCGTAGTGCTGGATTAAAAACAGACATAGATCAATGGAACAAAATAGAGAGCCTAGAAATAAACCCATGTCTTTATGGTCAATTAATATTTGATCAAGGGGATAAAAATATACAATAGGGTAAATGGTGTTGGGAAAATTGGACAGGTATGTGCAAAAAAAATGAAGCTAGACCACCTTATACATAAACAAGAATAAACTCAAAATGGATTAAAGACTTAAATGTTAAATTCAAAACCATAGACATCCTAGAAGAAAACATAGGCAGTAAAATCTAGGATATTTCTCGTAGCAATATACTTTCTGATATATCTCTTCAGACAAGGGAAACAAAATTAAAAATAAATGGGACTACATCAAACTAAAACGTTTCTGAACAGCAAAGGAAACTATCAACAAAATAAAAACCCATTGAATGGGAGAACATTTGCCAGTGATACATCTGATAAGGGGTTAATATCCAGAATTTATAAAAAATTTATAAAATTCAACACCAAAAATCAAACACTCCAATTAAAAAACGGGCAATGGACCTGAATAGACACTTCTCCAAAAAGGACATACAGATGGCCAACAGACATATGAAAAGATGCTCAACGTCACTAATCATCAAAGAAATGCAAATTAAAACCACAATGAGATAGCACCGCACACCTGTCAGAATGGCCGTCATCTTTAAATCAACAAACAAGAAGTGTTGACAAGAATGTGGAAAAAAAGGGTATTCTAGTGCACGCTAGAATACCCTTTTGGTGTGAATACAGATTGGTGCAGCCACTGTAGAAAGCAGTATGGAGTTACCTCAAATTAAAAATGGGACTGTCTTATGACCCAGTGATTCCACTTCTGGTAATATATCTTAAGAAACCCAAAACACTAATTCAAAAGAATGTATGCACCCTAGCCAAGATTTGGAAGCAGCCCAAGTGTTCATCAGTAAATGAGTGGATAAAAAAGTGATACATTTATTTACATAATGGGATACTACTCAGCTGTAAAAACTAAGGAAATCTTACCCTTTGTGACAGCATGGATGGATCTGGAGAGCACTATTCTAAGTGAAATAAGCCAATCAGAGAAAGACAAGTACCATATGATTTGACTCATTATGTGGAATCTAATGAACAAAATCAACTAACAAAATAGAAACAGACTCATAGAGAACAGACTGACAGCTGCCAGAGGGAGAGGGGTTGCATGGTTGCGGAAAAGATGAAGGAATTAAGCAAAAAAATAAAATAAAAAACAAAAAACTCAGACATAGACAACAGTGTGGTGATTATCAGAGGGAAAGGGAGGTATGGGAGGTAGAAGAGAGTATAGTGGGATAAATGATGATGGAAGGAGACTTGACTTGGGGTGGTGAACACCCAATACAATATACAGATGATGTATTATAGAATGGTACAGCTGAAACCTATATAATTTTATTAACCAATATCACCTGAATAAATTTAATAAAATAAAAGGAAAAAAACCCCACATAATCATAATCACTTTCAAACAAAATCAGAGAGAGAGAGAAATAACTTAGAGTAACTGTCTAAAGTAAGATTGAAATGTTATATCTGCAGTTAACCCTGTGGTTTTATAATTGAGTTATTTTTATATCTTAATATCCAGCCGTCTCTCAGATTAGTTGATTGAAAAAGATTAAGATTCTCTTTTCAAGATACTCTGTAAACTTTCTATGCTGTTTTTTTTTCTGTAAATTAACTTTAATGGCATAATTTAGCATTAAAAGTTATATAACATGAACTAACATAATTGAGACTTTAAACTGGTATTCCTGGATTGTCAGGATCAAAGAAGTTGGAGAAACTTTAGAAATAATCTTTATTCATAAAATTATTTAATTTATTACTTTTTTTTATACTCATTGAAATTTGTGTCTTTGAGTATACTTTGTCTGATTCAGAAATCTATCCCAGTATGCTGTAAAACCTGTTTTAAAAATAGGTATGAGCCACTTGGTGTCACAGAAGTCTTGTTGACACAATGCAAAAATTATCAAATGAGTTTGCAGAGCAAACTTTACCATTACTAAAGAAAGGTGTTTTTCTTTTTTAAAAACAAAATTGACTGAATTTTTATTTCTGTAAATCCAAATAAACATAATTGAAACATTTCAAAATTTTGTATATCCAGTATACTATTATAGTTGAATTAAAAAAATTATTCTGAGTGTAGCTTACTGTAAACTAAAGTATATAAATTATCTTTCATGTCATTTATTAAATGAAGCAGGCAACGTTTTCCACACTCTTATTGAAGCTTTTAAGAAATTGTTAGTATTTATATGTCACCATTTAAGTATTCCCTGAATATATTAAAATATTTTGTACATTTAATAGATTGGGTTAATAAAATGTCCTTTCACATTTTACATATAAGATGCATGTTATTTACACTTCTGAGGTATTAGGAGAGAGGATCTTTATTTTGGTATGTAATCTGGAATAATCCTAAAAATTGGGTAAAGTGAAAGGGGGTGTAGAGTGATAAGTTGATATTCCCATACTTTTTGTACGGCTTTTTGTAGTTTGCTTTTGGCGACCTGGTGGCCAGGAGTGGTAAGAGAGGGAGAGTTATAACCAGTTTGGGAAACATACATGATAGCCTTAACAAAGACGGGTGGGCAGAAGTAGGTTTACAGTTGGGAGTACACGAAATACAGACTTTATTCTTGTATTATTGTTTATTAATTTGAATTTTCTATATGAACAACTGTAAACCTACTTTTGCCCACCTATATAATGGAGGTGTAATATGTGCTGAAGCAGTGGAGAGAACCTATAGGATGAAATATGGCTAAAGCTAAATGAAACACCCCCAGAAGCCTTCAGGACAGAAAAACGAGAATGGGAGATTAAAGTCAGTAAGAAAAAGCTTCCCCAAAAAGCCTTGGTGAGAGAAATGGAAGTAGCCATACCTGACTGAGAAACTTCAGTGGAGGTGACCTTTGAAATCTAAATAATCCATGTGTATGTAGTTGAGAATTGACATTATGATTTTATGATAATCAGGTAGCTATTTTTATTTTAAAGGTCAACAAAAAATGATTGCATGTATTCCTTCCCTAAACTGTTTGCCATGTTTAAAAAAGGAAATATAAATACTTGCCAGTTCCTGGATTGCATGATTTAAAAAATAAATCATTAATAATAAAAATATTATAAAAATGTGGTAGGCATTTATTGTATGTTATCATATCAGTCACAAAACCCCTGTAAGGATGTTAAACAAAGAGTTTTAACTTCCACGGCTGAAATTCTTTTTAAAAGAAAGTGTTTATTAGGCCATTGGTCGCAAAAAGAAAAAAAAGGGAAGAACACCGGTTTGGGCACGGAGTCTAAACCACCACCAGAATGGCTAGGTAGGAAAGATAAGTCATGTTCAGCATCCTGGAGCTTTGCAAGAGTTTTTAGGCATCAAGTAGGGGGACGAAAGATGTTAGCTGTTTGAAAGGATTTAGCTATATATAGACAAAGAGGATGAGAGAAGTGGGGCTAGTTCTTGGAGAGTTGCAGTAGAGTCTGCAAGCAAGTGTCCTGCCCGCTCCTGTGGATTAGCTGTGAACAGCAGATTGGAAAGTTTGTGCGTGTGTAAATAAAAAACCAGAGGCTCCTGGGGTTCTGTGGTGTCTGGCTCTTCTCCCTTTTGAATAATGGAGGAAATAGCCACATGGAAATTAATCCTAAGTCCCAACTGATAAACAGGAATGAGCAGTCTTTTGTAGAGCTGGTCCACAGCTCTTAACAGGCTAACTTTTCCGTCACTCTCTCTCATTGTTCTGTGTTGGGGAGCACACGAGACTTGGTTGGAAAGTTTATAAGGAGGACGTTCTGGTAAAAGGAAAGTGTGTGGAAGGCCGCCTGCCCCATTTATTGGAATTCCGACCTTAGGGGAGTGTTGAAGGCGGCGCCCCGAATTATTCCTTGACCTTTCCAAACAAGTCTGTGCATATGCAGACCCTGGGGTGTTTACTGGAATCCTTATGCTTAATCTCTGGATGCCCTTGCCTAGAGGACAATGTAAACATGTGTCCTCCCAAGATTACTCACCCTACTGATTGTATCTAAAGATAAAAACTGCAATAAAAGGCTAATGAGCCAGGCAATCTAGGTGTCCTGGCTCCTTTGGCCAGACTGTCCTTTAGCACTCTCCCCCACAGTGAAACTGTGTCAGAGTAAGCTGTTCATCTGTCGTTCAGGGGCTGCTGGTCAACCCTGGCAGTTCTGCAGTTATAAGTTTCTTTTAGAACATCTCAGATTTTTTTTCTTGTCAAGGGATGAATAGGTTACAGTTATTCCTACTGTACTAGTGAAAGAAACTGACCTCCAAGAGATTGACTCCTTCAATCCTGTATAATAAAAGTCTACTATGCAAATCGACCAACCAGCAGAACGACTGGTTGCAATGATGCCCACTGACCACCAGAGGGCAGACGCTCAACACAGGAGCTGCCCCCTGATGGTCAGTGCACTCCCACAGGGGGAGTGCCGCTCAGCTAGAAGCTGGGCTCATGGTTGGTGAGCACAGTGGCAGTGGTAGGAGCCTCTCCCACCTCCGCGGCAGCGCTAGGGATGTCCGACTGCTGGCTTAGGCCTGTTCCCCATGGGCCTGTCAGTCAGACATCCCCCAAGGGCTCCCGGACTGTGAGAGGGCTCCCAGACTGTGAGGGGGACCCCCCCCCCCCCAGTGCACGAATTTCGTGCACCAGGCCTCTAGTATTACATATTAGGTAGAGAAAGACAATATCTGAATCCAGGTCTTTTGACTCTGCTCCTTCTATAACAAATGCCAGAGCATCTGTCAGGAATTTCAAAGCATAGTTTGCTTAAATTGGATCAATTAAAGTTGGAATCAGGTCTGGCTGGTGTGACTCAGTTTGCTGAGCGTCATCTCATGCACCAGGAAAGAGTTGCTAGTTCTATTCCAGCTGAAGGCACATGCCTGGGTTGCAGGCTTAATTCCCAGCAGGGGGTGTGCAGGAAGCAGCCAATGGATGAGATGTTTCTATCTCTTCCTCTTCCTTTCTCTGAAATCAGTAAAAACATTTTTTTAAAAAAGATGGAATCAGTATCTTAGGAAAGGTAATAAAATAATCTGCTCTATAGTACTGTAAAAAAATGTAGGCATTAAGTAAATTCTGCCTTAAATTTTAGAGGTTGATCATCTGAACATTTGAACTTTATGATAATGATTACTACATTTGAATCTTTTAATACACCTAGCAATGATAAATAAACTGGTATTTTGTTGACTGGGCAAATTGTGTAGTGCTAGCAACTGGCTCCAGTTGCAGATCTGCATGTGCTAGGATCAGCTCAGCTGGGTGCTTTACGTCAGGATTTCCTTGCGATCTGGTGGCCTTGAATGATCCTGGTTTGTAATGAGTTCAGGGGCAAGTATCTGTGTTTGAACCTTTTAGGCTTATTCTTATCACCATACCAGAGGTGCCCTCCGTCCAGCCGGGTCTTAAAACTAGAGGAGTATTACTAGGATCAGCCTGGAATTAATTCTCTCTAGGAATTAGTTCTTCTCTGAAAATTGTTTAGCCAAAAAAGATGCTTATGAAATGGTCTGTGGTAAATTTCTAAATATTAGCAAACTGTGATATCTTGGAAGGCCTTCATATTAATTATTCCTATGTAACTTATTCTAATACTGGCTTAGTATTTAATATAAATGTTAGGTTTATTTTAGTTCAATTTTATGTTTACTGGGTATTAGAGAAAATTAAATATGATTATAAATTTTGGTGTCTCTATCAAGCCATGCTTTAGCAACAGTAATTTACATTAGTTCCTAGATAGAAGCTATACCCCAAATCATCTGTTACTGAGTGAATTCCTATGATATGTGAATTTATAAATGAAAAATCTCCAGTATAACCTTAGAAATTCTGAAATTTATTTAAAAAATGATTTTAAAAACCCCACAATATAACTATTTTGTAAGAAAATTCAAGTGTTATAATCACATAGAAAGATCCTTCTTTTATTATGGCAACTGATTTTGTTTACTTAAGAGAACCCGTTGCTAAAATAGTAATGAGGAAGAGTGTAATATAAGTGTAGTCATACACCCTTTGCTGTACAAGTAACCAGAGTACTAGATGTGCATGTTGCTCAGTTTCCTTTTGGAAGGTGGAAGTAAAGTCGTTTGTATGTTTTTCTCTCTTGAACAGCTTAAAATGACGAACGTGTGATTTCAGTGGAATAAATGGCGTCCAAAGTCACTGATGCTATAGTCTGGTATCAAAAAAAAGTAAGTTGGTAATGAAAGCTTTTAATCTTTTAAATGCTTTTATTTTAAAAATGCTTGTGTGTGTGTGTGTGTGAGAGAGAGAGAGAGAGAGAGAGAGAGAGAGAGAGAGAAAGAGAGAGAGCGAGCTATGGATTTATGTCAAATATTACCTAAAGTAATGACAAATAGATTTCAGGACATTTTGAATGGAAAGGGGAATAATATTTTACTTCTGTGCCAGTTTTACTTCTAAATAAATGAGAAGGATGATGCCTAAAAATATTTTTTTCTCCATTTTTAATCCACAATTTCCAAATAGCTAGATTAATTATTTTCAGTTATAATGTCCAGGATTATGAATATAATTAGCATTTTATAAAATCATTAAACTTTTTCTTGTATTTCTTTTAAAAGAAAGCTAGGTTAGCAGAGCTGTTGTAAAATTTTATAACTTTTATATCAAGAGGAACTGCAGTTTTGATCCTTTTCTTATACGTTCACAATTCAGTAGCTGAACCTTTTCAGTAAAATAAACCTTCAGTATTTTCTAAACTGAAACATTAAAATGTTTATTTTGGTATTTTAGGATTATTATTATAACTACTTAACTAGCTGTGTTATCGTACTACACATTTCAAAATACACTTTACTGATGTATTCTTTTATAAAGTTCAAGAGAATAAATGCCTTTTTTTGAAAATAGTATTGTTTATGCCAAAAGAGTGTTGTTTACACTTCCTAAAGTGCATATGGTTACATGCAGTATCTTATATTTTTAGTGTATGTAGTGAATTGTGTTTATTTTCACATTTTAAAACATTTTTGATTCTTATTCTTCAGGTCCCTATTAACAAAATATATATTTAAAGCTTTCCTATGTGTGGGAAGATCAGACAGTTTTAAAATTTAGTTGAATTAGAAATAAGTGGTAATTAGAAAACTTTAGAGATTAGTCAACCCTAAGGATACTGTCTACTTTTTGGATGTCTTATTTCTTTTCTGGGTGGAACATACCACAGATATACACTATCACATTTTTTTATATGAGGTACTAAATTGAAAGTACTAAATGGAAGTGTTGATCATACTGTTAATTCAATATTTTATGGTTTTATTTTAGTGTCATTTTATTTTTAAACTTCCAATCAATTTAAGAGAAAACTGAATTCAAGAAAATTAAAATATTTTTAAATAATTTTTTAATTTTTGTTTTGTTTTTTTTTTTAAAAAAAAATTAAATCTTTATTGTTCAGATTATTACAGTTGTTACTCTTTTTCCCCTCATAGCTCCCCTCCACCCGGTTTTCACCCGACCCTCCGCCCTCACCCCCCACCACTGTCCTCATCCATAGGTGCACGGTTTTTGTTCAGTCTCTTCCCGCATCCCCCACACCCCTTTCTCCCCCAAGAATAGTCAGTCCATTCTCTTTCTATGCCCCTTATTCTGTTATAATCACCAGTTTATTCTGTTCATCAGATTATTTATTCACTTGATTTTTATTTTTTTTTATTTTTATTTTTTTAAATGTATTTTATTGATTTTATACAGAGAGGAAGGGAGAGGGATAGAGAGTTAGAAACATCGATGAGAGAGAAACATCGATCAGCTGCCTCCTGCACACCTCCTACTGGGGATGTGCCCGCAACCAAGGTACATGCCCTTGACCAGAATCGAACCTGGGACCTTTCAGTCCGCAGGCCGACGCTCTATCCACTGAGCCAAACCGGTTAGGGCTATTCACTTGATTTTTAGATTCACTTGTTGATAGATGTGTATTTGTTGTTCATAATTTGTATCTTTACCTTTTTCTTCTTCCTCCTCTTCTTAAAGGATACCTTTCAGCATTTCATATGATACTGGTTTGGTGGTGATGAACTCCTTTAGCTTTTTCTTATCTGTGAAGCTCTTTATCTGACTTTCAATTCTGAATGATAGCTTTGCTGGGTAAAGTAATCTTGGTTGTAGGTTCTTGCTATTCATCACTTTGAATATTTCTTGCCACTCTCTTCTGGCCTGCATGATTTCTGTTGAGAAATCAGCTGACAGTCATATGGGCACTCCCTTGTAGGTAACTGGCTGTCTTTCTCTTGCCGCTTTTAAGATTCTCTCTTTGTCTTTTGCTCTTGGCATTTTAATTATGATGTGTCTTGGTGTGGTCCTCTTTGGATTCCTTTTGTTTGGGGTTCTCTGTGCTTCCTGGACTTGTAAGTCTATTTCTTTCACCAGGTGGGGGAAGTTTTCTGTCATTATTTCTTCAACTAGGTTTTCAATATCTTGCTCTCTCTCATCTTCTGGCACCCCTATAATTCGGATGTTGGTACGCTTGAAGCTGTCCCAAAGGCTTCTTACACTATCTTCGTATTTTTGGATTCTTTTTTAATTTTGCTTTTCCAGTTGGGTGTTTTTTGCTTCTTCGTATTTCAAATCTTTGACTTGATTCTTGCGATCCTCTAGTCTGCTGTTGGGAGTCTGTATAATATTCTTTATTTCAGTTAGTGTATGCTTAATTTCTAGTTGGTCCTTTATCACAACCTCGAGGGTCTCACTAGATTTCTTGAGAGTCTCATTAAGTTTATCAGCGGTTTCCAGAAAATTCTTGAAAAACCTTAAAAGTGTGGTTTTGAACTCTATATCCAGTAGTTTGCTTTCCTCCATTTCTGTCCTTTGTGTCCTGTTTCTTTGTCTCCGCATTTTTTTAATGCTTCCCTGTGTCGATAGATTGGCTTTCTGTGCTAGGTGTCCTATAGGGCCCAGTGGCTCAGCCTCCCCAGTTACCTGAGGTGGACACTCTTGATGCTCCCCCTTGTGGGCTTTGTGCACAGTCTTGTTGTAGTTAAGCCTTGATTGTTGTAGGTAACACTGGGAAGGATTGACCTCCAGGCCAATTGGCTGTGAGAATCAGCTGTGTCTGCAGTGGGGGAATTTCTGTGCTGGAGACACCCTTCCAGGGCAAGACTTGCTTCAATGGGGCTTTGGTGCTCACTGAGTCTGCCCCCTGAGTGTGTCCTCTATGGATCCGAGGAGCTGTAATCTGGATGGTACCACTCTGACCACTGGGCACACTGGATCCTGGATCTCTAAGGAGGTGCTAATCTAGCCTCTGCCTGAGGCTATCCAGGAGGAGCCAGCTGTGATGCAATGCAAGTTGCCCTGGGGCCTTGGGTCAGCTGCAGTTTGTTAGGTAATTATCAGATTGCAAAGGGCCAGGCCTTTCATATGCAAAAGCCTCCATGCAAGGCTTGGGCGGGGGTGGGGTCCCATGGGATCAACAGGGTGGAGCGAGCAGTTATGGCTGCTCTCAGTCCTGCCCTCAGAGGCCCTGCTTCTCAGTGTCCTGGCAATCGCTGCAAGCACCCCCCGAGAGAAAGCTGCCCTCGAGTTCCAACCGATGCCAGACAGTCCAGTTTCTCCTGTATGAGTCTGGATCCCCAGAGACTCGCCTGGAACTGGAGCTCAGAGCTTGAGACTCCCTCCTGATTGAAAAAGACAACCGTGTCCTCAGCCGCCAGCCCTCTCCGCATGCGCCTCTGTATCTCTGTATTTTACTTCCGCACCACACCTCCTCTGAGTCTCTGTATGCTTTTTTCTTTCCTTCTAGTTCAGGGTTGGGCAAACTTTTTACTCGAGGGCCACAATGGGTTCTTAAACTGGACCGGAGGGCCAGAACAAAAGCATGGATGGAGTGTTTGTGTGAACTAATATAAATTCAAAGTAAACATCATTACATAAAAGGATACGGTCTTTTTTTTTTTTTTTTTTTAGTTTTATTCATTTCAAACGGGCCGGATACGGCCCGCGGGCCATAGTTTGCCCACGGCTGTTCTAGTTGTAGAATTTCCACTCAGCCAGCCTTCCTGTGGTTCTGGATGATGTCCATTCAGTATTTTAGTTGTATTTTTGAAGTGGTTGTGCGAGGCAGCAATCTCCGGTGTTTACCTATGCCGCCATCTTGGTTTCTCTCAAATTAAAATTTTTGTAATTTGCTATATTGATCTTTGAAAGCTTTTCTCCTCATTTCTACTTATGAGAGTTGGGAATGTTTATTAAACATTTTATCTATTTGGCGTTAAACATTTCAAACTTTAACGAAGATCATTTGTAGAATGTACTATCATGACTGACTTTTCTTGGGACCTGAGGGGTTTGAAATATTATATTCACATTCAGTTAGCACAGCGACATCTTTCTTATCTAAGGGTCATTTACTTAGCAGCTTTGGATGTGTGCAATCAAAATATTCTCCAGAGTAAATGTAACTGATGTCACAATTTATATCTAGCAAGTATAATCACACATTTTATGTTAGAGAATCATCAGGATCATTAACGAGATTTAATGCCTCTATATTTTTCTTTTTGCTTTAAAATTTATTTTTCTTAAAATCATTTTAAATTTTTTATAGCTCAGTGGTTCTCAAACCAAAGTTCTACTTCCTATTACTAGTAGGGAGTTGGGGAGGATGGGTTGAAAATATGGGATGTGAAGCTTTGCTTTTCATAATTACTTTTGGTGGAATTCTAATATGCACATCAGTAAACAAGAATTGACCAACTTTTTCTGTAGAGGGCTAGATTGTAAATATTTTAGGCTTTGAGGGCCATAAGGTCTCTGTGGCAACCGCTCATTAATGTCATAATGCAAGACAGTCATAGACAATACATAAATGAATGAAATGAACAGGCATGGTGGCATTCCAATAAAACAATTTACAACAACAGGCAGTGGGCTAGATTTGGCCTTTGGGCCTCGGTTTGCTGACCTGTGCTCTAAGTCAGCCCCATATAAGAAGTAATTACCCTGTTCAAAATGCATTAGTGACCTGTTAAATAACACTGTTTGGGTATTTTAATGGTATTTTTATGTTTTAAACATGGTTACCTTGCCTTTAATTGATTACCTTATTGTAGATTTTTGTTGATTTCTGACTGTATCATAAAGATTTAGCTTTTTTATGAGATCCCCTCATTTCCTGCTCTTCCATCCTCCCAGTGGCTATAAATTTTGGTTAAGTCAGTATTCAGGGCTTCTCCTAAATAGTAAAAGGCTAATATGCAAATTATCCCCATGGGTGGAAGTTCGCCCCACTGGGAGTTAAACGTGCGCTGACCACCAGGAGGCAGCGCAGAGCTTGGCAGGTGTCGGTGATGTGGTGCTGGCAGCAGGCGGCAATTGAGGCGCTGCTGGCCCCGATGGGCCCGACGAGAACAGGACCATAGTGGGATGGTGCAGTAGGTGAGCAGGTGGCACCAGGCCAAGGTGGGTGCAATTGGGGTCCCTGATCGCCCCACCAGTTGCCCCACAGGATTTTATAGTGTGAATAACACACAGTGTTACTGGTTGCCTAACAGAGAATACTTCATTTCTCAATTTATTTGTCTTAAAATTTTTTTTAAATATTTTATTGTTTTTTTTACAGAGAGGAAGGGAGAGGGAGAGGGAGAGAGAGTTAGAAACATCGATAAGAGAGAAACATTCATCAGCTGCTTCCTGCACACTCCCCACTGGGGATGTGCCCACAACCAAGGTACATGTCCTTGACTGGAATCAAACCTGGGACCCTTCAGTCCGCAGGCCGACACTCTATCCACTGAGCCAAACCGGTTAGGGCCTTAATTTTTTTTCCCGTGAGTATCCATGGAACATACTTAGGAAAATGCTGGCCAAGTTATATAAGCAAATGTGTTGCGAGGGAAAAGGGCATGGAGTTGGAAGACATAACTTGGGTTTCTGCCCCCAAATACTAGATGTAGAACCTCCTGACACCTCTTAAAGCCTCAGTTGTCTCATTAGTACAAGAAGTTAATACTGGTCTGTACAGCATAAGATTGCAGATTCTTTACGAAGCACTTGACAAAGATTAGTATTTTAGCACAGACTTATTTATCCAGATAAATAGTTCATTCTACATTTAACAAATTCTTCCTCTGCATAGCTTTTCCTGATCCTATACCAAAGATTAAAGCTATAACTTCAGTAGGCATTCTTAGTAGCAATTTTGTTGCCATTTGGATTCTTGCAATTATAGCCAACCTTTTCTTGACCAGTGATGGCAATGGTCCAAGTCCCTTAGATTCTAATTCTGGGGAATCTGGACAAAACACCCAGGAGAAATTTATCTTAATTATTTTTCCATTTTAATTTTACTCTGTATAGATAAGTGGAAATCAAGCAACACATTTGATTTTGAATAATTGTGGTCTGTTCTATAGTCTTAGTTTTTATTTTAAATGATTGAATGAACAGCAGTAATCTGTTAGGTATTTCCTAAAATACAAAGACATTTAAATAACCAAGATATTTTAATACTTTTGGCATTTAAATTACTTTAAAAATATAATACAACTTTTTATGCTATTTATAGTAAATGGTTAGAAATATGTAAACAAGGAAGGTGCTGTATAGTCTTGAGTCATATTACGTACACATGGTTTAATCAGGATTGTGTCTTAGAATAACAAACCAGAGTATATCCTGTGATAAATACTAAAAGAATGCAAATAAAGCATATATATTCCTTCCTTATGCTGCAATACAAAGGAAAAGGAAGCATGAGGTAATTAATTGAAATGACCTTTATTGAGCTCTTATGTGTCTGTCACATCTTGTTAGCTCACTAACACATTTAATCCTTGTAGTTACCCTATGATTACTGATATTATTAACTGGTTTACATATTTTTAGGGCTACGTTGAACTTCATGATGAGTTTTTGTATGTTCTTACTTGCTTTCTTAACAGGGCCTGATAGCTTCCCTCCTGGCAAGGTAGCCATAGAGAGTTAGTAGAGTAGAAGTATCTGGTAATGATTAGCAGTTAAGTGTTACCCTTTCTCTTAGTGATCATAGCCAAGGTTTTTGTGTAAGGGTGGTTTTTGTGTAAGGATGTGAGTGAAATTACTGTTTGGTAAGGGCTCAACTGTGGAGCCAGTGTATCTGGATTTAAATTCCTGTACTCTACTACTTACTCTTTAACTTTATACAACTTAAGTTTTTAGGGATAGTAGTAATATCTACATCATAGAGTTGTGAAGATTAAATGAGTTAATACTTGAAAAGTGTGTCTGACACTTGATAAATAGTAAATGCTATTTGCTGTTATTATTATAAATATATATTTTTATTGATTTCAGAGAGTAAGGGAGAGGGAGAGAGATAGAAACATCAATGATGAGAGTGGATCATTGATCGGCTGCCTCCTCCATGCCCCTGGCTGGGGACCGAGCCTGCAGCCTGGGCATGTGCCCATGACTGGAATTGAACCAGAGACTCTTCAGTCTGCAGGCTGATGCTCTATCCACTGAGCCAAACTGGCTACGGCTGCTGTTATTACTATTAGCAGCATTAACTGCCTCAATTGACAAGGGAGTAGAAACCAGAGACCAGGTGAGGCCTTCCATCAGTTAGGGTTGCCGAAGGAGGTATGAACGAAGCCGAAAGGGGTAAAGAATTATGAATTTACTAGAGGCCTGGTGCACGAAAATCATGCAAGGGCGGGGGGGGGGGCGGTCCCTCAGCCTGGCTGCACTCTCTTTCAATCTGGGACCCCTCGGGGATGTCTGACTGCCGGTTTAGGCCCAATGGGGCTCAACCGGCAGTCAGACATCCCTCTCACAATCCGGGACCACTGGCTCCTAACCGCTTACCTGCCTGCCTGCCTACCTGATTGCCTCTAACTGCCTCTGCCTGCCTGCCTGATCGTCCCTAACCACTTGCCTGCCTGATCGTCCCTAACCACTTGCCTGCCTGCCTGATCGCCCCTAACCACTCACCTGCCTGCCTAATCTACCCTAGCCACTTGCCTGCCTTATTGTCCCTAACCACTCACCTGCCTGCCTGATTGCCCCTAACCACTTGCCTGCCTACCTGATTGCCCCTAACTTCCCCTGCCTCGCCCCCCGTCGCCATGGCTTCATCCAGAATGATGTCTGGAAGGTCGTTTGGCTATCTGTTCTAATTAGCATATTACCCTTTTATTATTATAGATTATTATAGACTAGAGGCCCGGTGCATGAAAATCCCTCAGCCCGGCCTGCCCCCTCTCGCAGTCCGGGAGCCCTTGGGTGGAAGGTGACCTGGCGATCAGAGGAAGGCGATGCCCCCATCACACCTCTGGTGCTGCCACTACTGGGCAGCCGCCATCCATGGCTTGCCTGTGCCTCGGGCCAGCCCTGAGTGGCTGGGGGGCTAAGGGGACTTGGGGACTCTGGAGGCAGGGCCCGGCCTTGCTGCGCGCCTGCTACCCTGGTGGAGCTGAAGGGACTGGGCGCCTCCATCTTGTAGCTGTGGGCACTGCCATCCTTGAGGATGTGACAGTCAATTAGCATATTCCCTCCTTATTGGCTGTGGGTGCTGCCATCTTAGAGGGGCGGGGCAGTCAATTAGCATATTCCCTCCTTATTGGCTGTTGGCGCCACCACCTTTGAGGGTATGTCAGTCAATTAGCATATTCCCTCCTTATTGGCTGTGGGCGCCTCCATCTTTGAGGGCAGGGCAGTCAATTAGCATATTCCTTCCTTATTGGCTGTGTTTTTTTTTTTTTAATTTTTTTATTACAGTTTGCCTTCAATACTATTTTGTCTTAGTTTCATGTTTACAGCACAGCGGGTAGACATTTATATTGGTTACAAAGTTATTTCTCCAATAATTCAAGTGCCCACCTGTCACTGTAGATAGTTATTACAATATTGTTGATTATATTCCCTATGCTTTACCTTACATCCCTGTGACTGTTTTGTAACCTTCATACTTCTTATACATTCATAACTACAGAATATATGCATATGTTAATTGGAAATTGGAACAAAGTCTGCTTTCAGATAACTATCATTTTATTGTGAAAAAGTCATTATATTCTATCATGAATACAATTCCATCCCTTTTTAACATATATTTAAGTTTTTATTCTCAATAACACATAGGATTTTAATATGTGGGTTTGTCAATTTTTACTCAAGTACTTGTTAATTGTCATTAGGGTTGTTGCCAATTTTTCACTAGTGGAATAATTTTACAGTGATTATTATCCTGAATATATCTTTACAAACATGTACAATTAGTTCCTTACTAGGGGCCTGGTGCACGAAATTCGTGCACTGGGTGTGTGTGTGTGGGGGGGGGGAGTGTCCCTCAGCCCAGCCTGCCCCCTCTCACATACTGGGAGCCCTCAGGCGTTGACCCCCATCACCCTCCAATCGCAGGATCGGCCCCTTGCCCAGGCCTGACGCCTCTGACAGAGGTGTCAGGCCTGGGCAGGGGACCCTCATTACCCCCCCATCACTGGTTCTGCCCCCAGCCCAGGCCTGATGCCTCTGGCCCAGGCATCAGGCCTGGGCAGGGGACCCCCAGACCCCTCCGATTGCTGGCTCTGCCCCTTGCCCAGGCCTGATGCCTCAGCCAGAGGCGTAGACCCCCATCACCCTCTGATCACCTGATCGGCCCCTTGCCCAGGCCTGACGCCTCCGCCAGAGGTGTCAGGCTTGGACAGGGGACCCCCATCTCCCCCCGATCACTGGGTCTGGCCCCCGCCCAGGCCTGAGGCCTCTGGCCCAGGAATCATGCCTGGGCAGGGGACCCCCATCTCCCTCTGATCGCTTGCTCCACCCCCCGCCCAAGCCTGACGCCTCTGACCCAGGCTTCAGGCCTGGGCAAGGGGACCATCATCTCCCCACAATCCCCGGCTCAGCCCCCCACCCAGGCCTGATGCCTCGGCCAGAGGAGTTGACCCTCATCACCCTCCGATCACCAATCACCGGATCGGCCCCTTGACCAGGCCTGAGGCCTCCGGCAGAGGTGTCAGGCCTGGGCAGGGGACCCCCAGCTCCCCGCGGTTGCAGGCTCCGCCCCTGCCCAGGCCTAAAGCCTCTGGCTGAGGCGTCCGGCCCGGGCAGCGGGGACCCGCAGCTGCAGCGGCCCCGCGATCGTGAGCTCCGCTTTAGGCCCAGGCAAGAGACCCCTAGCTCCCGGGACTGCCAGCTTCAACCATGCCCAGCTCCCATCGCTGGCTCCACCCCTACTTCCTGCTATCACTGGCCAGGGCAGCAAAGGCGCCTGATTCTCCGATCATGGCTGGGGGGCAGGGCAAAGGCGGCCCCGGGGCCGCCTTTGCCCTGCTCCCCAGCTCTTAGCTCCCCCCTGGGTTTCCGATCACTGTCAGTGGCAGGGGGCTTCTTCCTGCTTTCCCTTTCGCCTCCCTGCATTGTGCCTACATGTGCAAATTAACCACCATCTTGTTGGCAGTTAACTGCCAATCTTAGTTGGCAGTTAATTTGCATATAGCCCTGATTAGCCAATGAAAAAGGTAGCTCGTACGCCAATTACCATTTTTCTCTTTTATTAGTGTTGATGACATAGCATTGAAGTAGAATTTCATTATCAAATAACATGAAAACGTCTAACCTTTTGTTGTTTATGCTGCTAAACTGCCCACTAGAAACTGTACCAACTTAAATTCCAAAGAATGTTGGGGAAAAAAGAAACAAGACAGCTTATAGAACTAGGGCAAGAAAAAAGGTCAAAAAATATCCATTCTCAAAACATTATGTATTTTGATGTGTACAATGCTTTGAACCAATTCTCTTTCATTCTGTTATTTCAGAGAACCTGCCCTCTGTTCTTCTAAAATCCTTTTAGGCGGGGAATGCTCTGGGTGGGTCAGATCCTGGGCAAGTCTGGAAGGGCAAGTTCGGAATGTGGTCTAAGTGAAAGGGAAAGTCAGTTGGGAAATGATTTATAGGTCAGTTTCCCAGGGGAGAGGATATCAATTCGATTATTTCATCAGACCTAACACCATTCACGTTGGGATCCCAGTCAATCCATGTTACAGTGTTTAGGTGGTTATTTGAGACATATGTTTAGAGAAATACTCTGATATGCTTTGACTTATTTTTGTTTTAAAACATATCTTTATTGATTTCAGAGAGGAAGGAAGAGGGAAAGAGAGATAGAAACTTCAGTGATGAGAGAGAATCATTGATTGGTTGTCTCCTGCACATCCCTTACTGGGGATCAAGCCTGCAACCCAGGCATGTGCCCTTGACCGGAGCCCTCCACCCATGCACATGCCCTTGACCAGAATCAAACCTGGGACCCTTCAGTCCACAGGCTAGGGCTGCTTTGACTTGTTGAACATATCAAAAATTGAAGGCTAAAAGAGCTAGGTTTTCCAGTAAATACTTCAATTTAAGAATTGCTTGTTGTAGGGGAGGGGTCTTGGAGGGCTGGGTGAAAGGGTGAAGGGATTAAGAAGTACAAATTAATAGTCACAGAGATGTGGAGTACAGCATGGATAATACAGTCCGTGATACTGTGGTGACTGTGTGTGGTGCTAGGTATGGGGAGGGGAGCATCACTTTGTAGGTATGTGATGGTCTGGCCAGTGTGCTATAAAGCTGAAACTAATAAAAATAGTGTTGAATGTAAACTCTAAGTGAAAAAAAAATGAATTGCTTATTGTCTAAGTAATGTACTATGAGCTTAAATTTCTTCAAAGCTTAAACTGTTGTTTTGAATATTTATTTGTCATCTCTATTTACAAGTTCATGCCATAGTTCATTTTATCTAAAAATCAGAAGTTTACTTAGCTTTCCATTGTATTCAAAATATTGTATCATGGAATCAAGAAATCATACTTTTCTTTTAGTGTTGATTGAAAAATTCAAAAGAGATTATATTGATGAAGTGAAGTCATACAGATTTTCTCTAATTGTATATGATGACATTTTTGTGTAATGCTAGACATAAAAACTAAACGTAAATGACTACTATATACTAAGCGCTATGCTAAATGGTTTACAACCACTGTCCAATTTTTAAAATGGCACTGAGGAAACAGTCTTAGAGGTTATTTTATTTGTCTTGTTTTGTTTAAAGTGTTCCAGTCACTAAGTGGCAGAACCTTGATCTGCCCAGATCTTCTGTCTATGAAGCCCTGCCTTTTATTAAAAAATCTCATCACCATTTGCTGTCATAGCAATTATCTGGTTATGCAAAGCAAAAATTATCTATTTAATAATTTCAAAAGTTTATTTTCAAATAAATCCTAAAATTGCAGATAATGCAAATTTAGCAACTATTTATACTGCATGTATAATTTCTTTATATTAACATTCCTTTTCTCGGTTACAGTGAGTTGTAATTTGCACTAATAATGTTTAACTATCTCAAAATTCTTTGGAAAGTAGAGTCTATAAATATGCAAGTTAATGTTAGGCCAATATTTACATTAATTAATGATTATCTAGCAAATACAACAAAAAATAAAAATAGAAGCAGGCTTCTGGATTCAGAACTTGGTGGAAATTTTTTTTTTTTTCATTCCAAAACTCCTAGGATCTAAGGCCTTCTAAATATTATATAAATATAATGTATATATATATTTCCTATAAATGCTTGTAATGATATTTTGTTTAAAGAAATCATATAAAAATATAGCTATTTTTTACAAAAGTTTTATTGATGTATAACTTACATGCCATAAAATTCACTTGTTTAAGTATACAATTTAATAATTCTTACTAAATCTCATTCAGAATATTTCCATCATCCCCAAAAGAAACTTCTTGCTCATTTGTAGTCACTCCTTATTCCCATCCCCACCACTAGGCAGCCACTAATCTACCTTTTGTTTCTGTAAGTTTTGCCTTTTCTATACATTTCATATAAATGGAATCATACAATATGTGGCCTTTTGTGTCTGGCTTCTTTGCTTTAACATGTTTCTGACTTTCACTCATGTTATAGTATGTGTGAATGCTTCATTCCTTTTTATTGCTGAGTAGAATCTTATTTTATAGAGTTATATTTTATCTATTCACAATTAATGGACATTTGGATTGTTTTTACTTTTTGACTATTATGAATAATGCAGGTATAAACATTCATGTACACATCTTTGTATGGACATATGTTTTCATTTCTTTTGGGTAGATAACTAGGAGTGGAATTACCAGGTCATAACTGCCAAACTGTTTTCCAAAGTGGCTGCTTCACTTTACATTCCTACGAGCAGTGTATGAGGATTTTAGTTTCTCCATATCCTTGCCAACACTTGTTATTGTCTGTCTTTTTTTATTATAGCCATTCTAGGGTGTATGAAGTGGTATCCTTTTGTGGCTTAATTTGCATAACTGTTTCTTTTAGTTGTTTTTTACTTTGAGTATTACAATTTTAGTTTGAATTTACTGTAGTTTTGAAATCGTGTAAGGCTTAAACTGGCATGAATTTCTTTGCCATGCTAAGTATTGATTTCCCAGGAGATTCTGACTCTGTCCTGTGGGGTCTGAGAAAGTCTTTGAATTGTTGTGATTTAACATTTAGGTCTTTTCAGGTAAAATCAAAAGGGAAAGAAATTATTTACTTGTCACAAAAACAATAATCAATCCTAGTCATTTGACATGTTACTGATCATTTCCTGCTTTAGCTTACATTGTCGGGTTTGTTTGTTTTCTAATATATTTTATTGGTTTCAGAGAGAGGAAGGGAGAGGGAGAGAAAGCAACATCAATGATGAGAGAGAATCATCCAGTGGCTGCCTCCTGCACGCCCCCTACTGGGGATTGAGCCTGCAATGGCTGGGAATCAAACCGTGACCTCCTGGTCCACGAGTCACTCAACCTCTGAGACACAATGGCCAGGCACAGTTGGTTTTTTTTTTTTTTTGTCTTGTTCTTAATCTATTATAATTAATTATTATTCCAGTCTCCTGAAAGTGTGATGATAATTGATGAAGTAATTGATCATGTAATTCCCCTTTCCCCTTCTGGTATAGCCAAGAAAATAATCTCCCTCCCTCCCTCCCTCTCTCTCTCTCCATATCCTATCTAATAAAAGAGAAACATGGTAATTAGCGTACGACTGCTACCCTTTCCATTGGCTAATCAGGGAGATATGCAAATTAACTGCCAGCCAAGATGGCGGCCAGCAGCCAGGCAGCTGGAAGCGAACATGAGGCTTGCTTGCTTCAGTGATGGAGGACTCCAACATTCCCCGCCTGACTTGCCAGCCTCTGAGCTTGCAGTTTGAAACATTGTAACAAATATAGAAGCTAAAGAAAACCCCAGAAACCTGCTTTCAGCTGGCCTGGGATCTCAGAGCTGGAGTTATACATTGTTTCGATTATAGAACCCAAACAAACCAGATACCTGCTTTCAGCAGAAGAGGCCTCAGAGCTGGGGCCAGAGCTAAAGCTGGCCCAGAATAAAAAAAAAAGAAAAAAAGGAGCAGTTGGGAGCTTCAGTCACCCACCAACCTGAAAACAGCCCTCAGCCCCTCACCCAGACTGGCCAGGCACCCCAGTGGGGACCCCCACCCTGATCCAGGACACCCTTCAGGGCAAACCAGCCAGCCCCACCCATGCACCAGGCCTCTATCCTATATAGTAAAAGGGTAATATGCCTCCCAGCACCAGGATCAGCGGAGCCACGAGGTCTCCCAGCACCGGGATCAGCGGAGCCGAGAGGCCTCCCGGCACCTGGATCAGCGTGACAGGGGGCAATGCCCAAACCCCCTGATAGCCCTGCAGCTCTGTGTGTGACAGGGGGCAGGGCCACAACCTCCCTATCCGCCCTGCTCTGTGCCTGATACGGGGGAGCTCCCCAACCCCCTGATTGCCCTGTGGCTCTGTGTGTGACAGGTTGCAGTGCCCCAACCCCTTGATCGGCCCTGCTCTGTGTGTGACAGGGTGCGGCACCCCAACCCCCTTCCCCCCCCACAGGCCCTGCTCTGTGTGTGACAGGGTAGAGCCATAACCTCCCCATCGGCCCTGCCCTGAGTGTGAGAGTGGCGGCGCCCTAACCTCCTGATCGACCCTGCTCTGTGGGTGATAGAGGGCGGTGCCCCAATCCCACCCCCCCCCCCCCCGGGCCCTGCTCTGTGTGTTATGGGGTAGAGCCATAACCTCCCCATCGGCCCTGCCCTGAGTGTGAGTGCCAGTGCCCCAAACCCCTGATCGGCCCTGTTCTGTGGGTGATAGAGGGCGGCGCCCCAACCCCCTGATCCGCCCTGCTCTGTGTGTGACAGGGGGCAGTGCCCCAACTCCTCTATCGGCCCTACTCTGTGAGTGACAGGGGGGAGCTCCCCAACCCCCTGATCGACCCTGCTCTGTGCATGACGGGGTGGCGCCGCAACCTCCCTATCGACCCTGCCTTGAGTGTGACGGGGCGGTGCCCCAACCCCCCAATCGGCCCTACCCTGAGCGTGACTGAGGGTGGCATCGCAACCTCCCAATCCGCCCTGCTCTGTGCATGACAGGGGGTGGTACCCCAACTCCCCAATCGGCCCTGCTCTGAGCCCGACCAGGGGCTGCACCTAGGGATTGGGCCTTCCCTCTGCCACCCGGGAGCAGGCCTAAGCCAGCAGGTCGTTATCTCCCAAGGGGTCCCAGACTTCTAGAGAGCACAGGCCAGGCAGAGGGACCCCCCCTTCCCCCCCGAGTGCACAAATTTTTGTGCACCGGGCCTCTAGTTTATATATATATAAAAAGAGCCAGGGTCCATAACATCCAAAATGACTGAAGGGATGACTGAACTCCAGGCTGCGCACGCAGCAGGCTCAGGTGGGCATGGACTGGCGATCGGGTTGAACTGCTGACCTTTCGGAGAGAGAGAGAGAGAGAGAGAGAGAGAGAGAGAGAGAGAGAGAGAGAGGGGCGGAGCTGATCAGCCCCTGCCGTGGCTGCTGACGAGGCCCAGAGAGAGAAGCAGGGTCTGATCCGCAGCCTCTGTGGCAGCTGCTGATCAGCCTTTGCCTCTTTCTCTGGGCCTCGCCAGCAGCTGCACCTCATTGTCTCTCTCCAAGAGGTCAGCAGTTCAACCTCCTTGCCAGCAGTCTGGGGCAGCTGCTGATCAGCCCCACCTCTCTGGTCAGGGCTGGAGACACTGACTGGCATAGAAACTGACCAATCAGAGCCAAATCTGGGTGAACTGTGAGGAGCCAGTGGCTGCTTAGGAGGTGGAGCTTTTGATGCTGACTTGCATAGAAACGGACCAATCAGAACCAAATCTGGGTGAACTGCAAGTAGCTAATGGCTGCCTAGGAAGAGGAGCTTTTGACGCTGACTGGCATAGAAACCAACCAGTCAGAACCAAATCTGGGTGAACTGCGAAGGCAGAACCTAAGGTGGGGGCTGAGGAGGGGTTTTAAGGGCAACAGCTGTTTGGTGTAAGGTGTAAGAAAGCGGTTTAATTTTTTAATGACTGGTTTGGCAGTATAGTGCATATGGCTGGCTATCAGTCCAGATATAGGGATTCTGTATTTTTGTCTGCCAAGAGCATCCCCTCCTGCTGAAAAAGCCCCCCCCCCCATTTAAGCAATCCTATCCTATATAATCTATCTATACTAATAAAAGGGCAATATGCTAATTAGACCAGGTCGACAGGCCATCTTCCGGATGTCTGTCTTCTTTCCAGACAAAGCCATGGTGGTGGGGGCTGAGGCAGAGGCAGTTAGGGGTGATCAGGCCAGCAGGGGAGGGCAATTGGGGGCAAGATCAGGCCTGCAGGGGAGGGCTGTTGGGGGCAACCAGGCTGGCAGGGGAGGGCAGTTGGGTGCAAGATTAGGCAGGCAGAAGAGGGCAGTTGGGGGCGGATCAGGCTGTCAGGGGAGGGCAGTTGGGGGCGAGATCAAGACGGCAGAAGAGGGCAGTTAGGGCAATCAGGCAGGCAGAGGCAGTTAGGGGTGATCAGGCAGGCAGGCAGAGAGGTTAAGGGCAATCAGGCAGGCAGGCAAAGGCAGTTAGGGGTGATTAGGCAGGCAGGAAGGTAAGTGGTTAGGACAGTGGTCCCAGATTGCGAGAGGGATGTCCGATTGAAGAGGGTGCAGGCTGGGCTGAGGGAACCGCCCCCCCCCCCCGCACAAATTTTGTGCACCCGGGCATCTAGTTATTAAATAATAGATGCCAGTTGGCAAGGAATATCTGAGAGCTTTCATTATTCCATCATTTTCGATTGGGCCATAAAAGGCATAATAAAGTAAATATTTATATATTAAATATTTATTGTTGAAAGTATTACAGATGTCCCCTCTTTTTCCCCCCTTTGGCCCCAGGCCTTCACCACCCTGTTGTCTGTGTCCATAAGTAATGCATATATGCATTTAATCTCTTTCCGCCCTCCCTCCCCCCTTTCCTCTTTTGGAGGTTTTTTTCTTAAGTTTGATATGTAAAATGTGAGCAGCACTATTAGTGGTAAAATGAAGCTAAAGTAAAGTTTATATTTGGTCTTTTACTGTTTTGATTATTTATTTTAAAAAATAATTTATTGATTTTAGAGAGGGGGGAACGGGAAGAGGGGAGAGAGAGGGAAAGAGAGAGAAACATTGATTTGTTGTTCCACTTATTTATGCATTCATTGGTTGCTTCTTGTATGTGCCCTGATCAGAGATCAAACCCACAACTTTGGCATATAGGGACGGTGCTCTAAGCTACCTGGCCAGGCTTTGTGTTTCAATTATTTAGAAGCTTAAATAGTGAACTCTTCATTTTTTAAAAAACTAAATTATTTAAGTAATAAATAACTTTCTAAAAGCTATTTTAAATAGTTTAATACCTATTTTGACTGTTTAAAAAATGATTTCCACTCTAATTGTTGAAATAACAGTTATTGAAAACTCCAAATAATTATTGAGTAATGTTAAATGTTATGGGTTTGGCTGTAAGAGCGTTAACATGTGGGAATTAATGTTATAGGTTTGTTAAATAGAACTTTTGTATACTGTGGATAATTTTTTGAACATCTGATCGATTGAAATAGTAAGGCAAATTTGAATTATTTCACATGATTAATAAAAGAAACTAATGATTTTTTTTTTCCTCATTAGCAAGGTCTTCACAATTTATGAAACAAGGTTAGGTTAAGTAGAAAAGATGACTTCTTGGGAAAGGCTCCTAATCGGCAGTACCTTTATTAATAAATGTACTGAGAACATACAGCCATGTACCTGCAAGTTGGAAAATAAACAAACTTCGTAAATTATGCAGAGTAGTATTGGTTTGCCTCAACAGCAATGTTCTCATTAAAGTTTGGACTTAGGAAAAAACACCAGTGTATTCTGCTTCTCCTTTTCACTACACATAAATTGTGCCAACAGCACACAGCCAAGACCTGGTAAAGAAAGACAAACCATGGCTGTATTGGGCCTCTCGGCAGCAGAATTTCTAGAAACTTCTCTATAGAGTCTGTTGTTAATTTTAATCCCCACTATTAGCCATCTGTTTCTCTCATTTATCTAACATTTAGAATGGTGAGAGAATCTGATTGACTCTCTTGAGTCAGCTATCTAGCTTTGGATCAGTGTGAGAGGGAGGGACATGTTCACGATCAAATATAGTAGAGACATGGTCCTCGGTAGTCCCCTCAGAATAAAGCAGGGCCTTTATGCTTAGTAGTTTAATTATTTTACTTAAGTATAAATGAGAGATAGGTATTGAATCACCTAGATACTTGCTTTTCAATCTTAAAGATTAAAGATAGGGCCTTGGGCATTTTGGGGGGTTATTGTGGGATCCCTGAAATCACACTATATCTAATGTTTTACTAGCTCTGAGAATCTTTTTAATCTCTCTTGTTTTTAAAAAAATGTAAATTGATTTTTAAGAGAGAGAGGAAGGGGGGGGGAGAGAGAGAGAGAGAGAGAGAGAGAGAGAGAGAGAGAGAGAAATATCAGTTGCCTCCTGCACATGCTTAGATTGGGGATCAAACCCTGAACCTGAATATGTGCCCTGACCAGAAATCGAACCTGCCACCCTTCAGCATATGGCACAATGCTCCAACCAACTGAGCCACACTGGCCAGGTCTTTTTAATCTCTTCATTAAAGGGGAACAGAAGAGAGGAATCAAGTGAGACAGTGATGGCTACTGCTTTCTCTTTTATGGTTGCTGGTGATGGCCCTCTCTCATTGGCTTCTTCCAGAACTTGAAGTTCTCTCAGTTCCACCACGAAGCTGTTTGCCAGGCTCTTTTCCTTTCATTCCCTCCCTTTCCTGTGTTAACCAACTGAATTCCTTCCATTGCCATCTGATGCAAGAGTCCCATACAGAATGCTGTTCTTTTCTTGAGCACTTGGTATTTACCATTTTGGTTCTTTAACTCATTTCCCCCCTTAATATCCTAGGATGTAGGTAGCTATCTGCTCTTTTATAAGACTAGTTTCTCACACTTTTGTTATTTAGATATAACTTCTTAGCTGAAAATTTTTATTTTATAACTCATAGGAAAAACCTTATTTATTTTCATAATGGGACTTAATTAAATTGATTTTGAGCAGTGGCAGTTGGTTTCCTAACAACTTGCCCCCTCCATGAGAAAATGTATTCAAAAGCACTTAGCTCAGTGCCTAACACTTGATGCTACTCAGATAATATTAGCTTCCATTTTATCTTGAATTTTGTAAATGATGTTTTTTTAAATCATAATGTAAAAGTAATACATGTCTATCATAGGAAAAGTAAATGTAGGTAAGGATAGTCAAATCACATTGTTACCCTATTGGTAACATTGTGAATTTTTCCACCCCAAATTAGGATCATATTGTATTTAGTTTTTTTATTGCCCTATTTTTGTGTAACATACCAAAAGTACTTTCTCACATCACTAAACATCCCTTTAAAACATAAATTTTTAATGAGTATAATATTCTATTGTATAGGAATGCCATAATTTATTAAACCCTCTGCTTACATATAGCATTCATGTATTAAGTGGCAGGGTGTGTGTGTATGTGTGTATTTAAGTCTTCCTGTCTTGTCCTGGGCTTTTGAGAGACACGGTGGTAAAAGGAAAAATATAAACATAACTCAGCTGACTGCTTCTAATACCAATTCAGATATGTCTGTTCTTCCTGGTGTCCCTAATCTAGCAATCTAGTTAGCTCTGTATTCTGAGTCCCTGAGTCATTTTTCTTACCTTCCCTGTTGTCCCCTATCCTCCAAACTCTCTAGCTTCCATATCTCAGCTAATGGCTTTGCCTACTATTTAAATAAGATCAAGAGTATTTGACACAATTGTGTTTAACTACCTGACCACCTCAAAATATTTCAATATTTTTAGCTTTCCTAACTTTACCTTCTTTCTTGAAATGCTTTCCTTGTTTAGCTATTACTATAGTATATTGTTCCAGTTTTTTTCCTACCTCTCTAATTTTTCTAAGTCTTCTTACCCGACTTTAATACTTCTTTCCAGTTAAATGTTTATTTCTCTTAATAGTTTGTTCTTGATTTCATTAAGCTATTCTATTTCCCTAGATTATCAGGTTGTCCACATAACGTCCAAGTACCTAGTTTATGCCGCCAAGTTCCAAATTTTGTACCTTCTTAACTTTCTAGAATTCTAGCCATAATTTCTAGCTGTTGTGTAGTTCCAACAACCCTTTCTAAACCTGTTTTTATTCTCTGCTGTAGTTAATGATATTAGTGCAGCCCCAGATACTTAAGCCAAAAATTGTCATTTTTATCTTTTTCCCATGCCCCCATATCTAGTAAGGTACTGTTCTTTTTCAGACCATCTCTCACTAATGTATAGTGTAACTAGAGGCCTGGTGCATGAATTCATGCACGGGAGGGTCCGGCCAGCCTACCCCGATGGGGGCCGATCAGGGCTGGGCTGGCCCCGCCCCAATCAGGGTCGGGAGCTGATCGGGACCCCAGTTGGGCCAGTTGGCCACCACAGTGCATGTCATAGCGACCGGTCGTTCTGGCATATTGGTCGCTTGGCTCTTATATATATAGATAATGCTTATTTTATTCTGCTTTGAATTATAACTAACTCTCTTTGGATTTGAAACTTCTTAAAGGCAGATTCTATCATAACCATCTCTCTGTTGAATTAAAGAATATTCTTCAAGGCTTTTTTCTAAACTTGAGTCAGTGTTTTACTATATCATTAACTAGCTTTCCTTAAGCAATAGGAACTTGGTCATGATTCATGATTTGATTATATGTATGTGGCCTTGTAATACACTATTCTTAGGGTTAATGCAGGAAAGGGCGTGGTTTTAGTTGATGCATAACCTGACAGAATATATGGGAAGATTTTAAATGGATTTAGCTATTATTATTTAGTATCTGCAGAAGAGACCTATTTTTTTCTTTCAATTTCATTTTGTATTGGTTTCAAATATTCAGCATAGTGGTTAGATAATCATATATTCTTAAATAGTATTCCCTTTGATATTTCCAGTACCCCAACTGATACCATACATACTTACCACAATAGTATTGACTATATACCCTGTGCTTTATTTACGTCCCTGTGACTGTTTTATAACTACCAATTTGTGCTTTTTAAAAAAATATATATTTTTTTATTGATTTCAGAGAGGAAGGGAGAAGGAGAGAGAGATAGAAACATCAATGATGAGAATCATTGATTGGCTGCCTCCTGCACGCCCCCTACTGGGGATCAAGCCCACAACCCGGGCATGTGCCCTTGATCAGAATCGAACCTGGGACCCTTCAGTCACCAGGCGGACACTTATCCACTGAGCCAGCCTGGCTATGGCTGTGCTTTTAGAAAGTGTATGTATTTTTATTGATTTCAGAGAGGAAGGCAGAAGGAAAGGAATAAAAATATCAATGATGAGAGAGACTCATCGATGGGCTGCCTCCTGCACGCCTCCTCCTGGGGGATCAAACCCGAAACCTGGGCATGTGCCCTGATAGGAATCAAACCTTAACTTCCTGATTCATAGGTTGACCCGCAACCACTGAGCCACACCGGCTGGGCTGTGACATTAATTAATAAAATTTAGACTTCAGATATACAATTCTGTAATACATCATCTATATATTGTATTGTGTGTTCAATTTCAATTTGAAGCACCAATTTGTGCTTCTTAATCCCTTTACCTCTTTTATGTAGTCACCCAACTCCTCTCCCCTCTTGTTCTTTGTGTCTATTTCAATTTTTTTTTGCTCTTTAGATTCCACATGTAAGTGAAATCATATGACATTTGCCTTTTTCTGACTGACTTACTAGTATTTTACTATCCATCCTGTCTCAAATGGTATAATTTCATTCCTTTTTTATGGGTGAGTAATGAGTGTTCCATTGTATGTATGTACCACAGCTTTTTTTTATCCACTTGTCTATTGATGGGCACTTGGATTGCTTCCAGATCTTAGCTGTCCTATATAATAAAGAGCTAATATGCAAATAGTTGTCATGCCCTCGCACCCTCACACTGGGGCCGGGGGACCTGAAGCTGCGCCCTATGCCCTGACGCTGGGCTGGGGGACCTGAGGCTGTGCCCCCTGCCCAGCAGGGCTTGACGGGGGACCTGAGGCTGCACACCCCCCTCCCCGCCCGGCAGGGCTTGAACGAGGACCTGAGGCTGCCCCCCCGCCTGGTGCCAGGCCAGGGGACCTGAGGCTGTGCCCCCACCCGGCGCTGAGCCAGGGGACATGAGGCTGCGCCCCAGGGGGCTTGACGGGGTGGGGCCGGCTGGATCTGGGTCTTACGCGATTTCAAGGTGCGCATGGGTTGGCGGGGACTTGACTCTGGGTCCCGCGGTGCACCCCAGACTCTGGCAGGAGGGGGATTTTCATATACATTTTACTAATTTTCTTTCATCTCTGACACTTCTATTATAGAGAAAGGGCAAATAGCAATATTAAAATATTTCTTCTAATTAATTCCCTTTTAATGTGCATGAATTTCGTGCACCAGGCCATTAGTTGTAAATAATGCTGCAAGGAGCATAGGGGTGCATATATTCTTTTGAATTAGTGTTTTGGGTTTCTTTGGATAATCCCCAGAAGTGGGTTCACTGGGTCTTAAGGCAATTTCATTTAAAATTTTTTTTTAGGAAACTCCACTCTGTTTTTTCAGTATGTACTTCCATAAACAGTATGCTAGGGTTCCCTTTTCTCCATATCCTCGCCAACACTTGTTATTTGTTGATTTATTGATGATAGCCTATTCTGACAGATGTGAGATGCTATTTCATTGTGGTTTTGCATCTCTGATAATTAGTGATATCAAGCAACTTTTCATATGTCTATTGACCATTTGTATGTCTTCCTTGAAGAAGTGTCTATTCAGGTCTTCTGCCCACTTTTTTAATTGGATTATTTCTGGGGCTTTTTTTAATGAGTTCTTAATGTATTTTTAATATTAGCCATTACTGGATTATTATTTTCAAATATCTTCTTCCATTTAGTGGGTTGCTTTTTCATTTTGATGATGGTTCTCCTTGCTGTGCAAAAGCTTTGCAATTTGCTATAACCCCATTTGTTTATTTTTGCTTTTGTTGCCTTTGCTTAAGATATTTCCAAAATATATATTGTTCTAAGATTGATGTCAAAGAGTTTAGTGCCTATGTTTTCTTCTAGAAGTTTTATGGTTTCATAGCTTATATTTAAGTCTTTAATTCATTTTGAGTTTATTCTTGTCTGTAGTGTAAGAAGGTGGTCTAGTTTTTTTGTTTTGTTTTTTTCATGTATCTGTCTAGTTTTCACAACACCATTTATTGAATAGACTGTCTTGACCCTATTGTATGTTTTTGTTCTTTGTAATAGTTTAATTGACCTTAGAGGCCTAGGTTTATTTGGGGCTCTGTTTTGTCCTATTGACCTATATGTCTTTTCTTTATGTCAGTACCACGTTCTTTTGATTACTATGACCTTAAGTATAGTTTAATATTAGGTAGTGTGATACATTCCATTTTGTTCTTCTTTTTCAAGCTATCTGATGCTATTTGGGGTCTTTTGTGCTTCCATACACATTTTTGAATTATTTGTTTCAGATCTGTGAAATACGCCATTGATATTTTGATAGGAATTGTGTTGAATCTAGATTTATTTGGGTAGTATTGACATCTTAATGATGTTAATTCTATGAGCACAGTATATGTTCTATTGACTATTATCTTATTTAATTTGTTCTTCAAGTCTCATAATTTCCTGAGTATAGGTATTTTACACCCTTGGTTAAATTTATTCCTAGGTATTTTTTAAAAATGTAATTGTAAATGAGATTGTTTTCTTAGTTTCCCTTTCTAGTTCACTATTGGTGAATAAAAGTGCAATCAATTTTTGAATGTTAATTTTGTATCCTGCTACTGTACTGAATTCATTTGTCAGTTCTAGTAGTTATTTGCTGGAATCTTTAGTGTTCTCTGTACATAGTATCATGTCATCTGCAAATAATGACAGTTTTACTTCTTCCTTTCCAATTCGGATGCCTTTTATTTCATCTTGTCTGAGTGCTGTGACTAGGACTTCCAGTTGAATAAGAGTGGTGAAAGTGGGCATCCCTATCCTGTTCCTGATCTTAAGTGATATGCTTGTAGTTTCTGCCCATCAAGTATGATCTTGGCAATGGGTTTGTCATATATGGCCTTTATTATGTGGAGGTATGTTCCCACTTTGCTGACAGTTTTCATCATAGATGGGTGCTGGATTTTGTCAAACGCTTTTTCTTATCTGTTGATATGATCATATGATTGTTATCCTTTATTGTGTTAATGTGGTGTAACAAGTTAGTTGATTTGCACAACTGGCATCCCAGGAATCGTGATGTATCATCTTTTTAATGTAATGCTGGATTTCGTTTGCTAGTATTTTGTTGAGGATTTTTGTGTCTATGCCTATAATTTTCTTATTTTATAGTGAGTTTCTCTGGTTTTTAAATTAGAATGATGCTGGCCTTGTACAATGAGCTTGGGAGTCTTCCCTCCTCTTGGATTGTTTAGCTAGTTTGAGAAGGATATGTTAGTTCATCTTTGAATATTTGATAAAATTCACCTGTGAAGCTATCCGACCCAGGACTTTTGTTTATTGTGGGTGTTTTTATTACTGCTTTAATTTCATTAATTGTATTAGGTCTGTTTAGATTTTCTGATTCTTTTTGATTCAGTTTTGGAAGATTGTATGTTTCTAGGAAGAGAGTATGCATTTCTAACAAGTTCCCAGGTGATGCTGAAACTGCTGGTCCAGAAACCATACTTTGAGAACCACGGTAGTACAGTATTGATCACAGAAGTCTGAGACAGAACTGAAGCTAACCTGTGCCGAATGACTGCTGAGTTGCTTGTAATGCAAGCAGAGTTATATCCATAGGATGGGTACCCACAATGGTCATTTAATGTAGTGTTGTTTTTTATTTATTTTCATAGATTGGAGCATATGATCAACAAATATGGGAAAAATCTGTTGAACAAAGAGAAATCAAGGTAATGTGTTTATTTCATTTTGTATATTCTGAAACAAAGTTCTTTAGATTGATTATTAACCATACTTTATATAATATCTTTCCATATACTTTTAAGGTATAAATTAATATTATTCTATCCAAGCTTTTAAATGAAGATGCTAAACTCTTTTATGATAGCTTAGTTCTGTCTTTACCTCTGATTTTCTTTTCTTTTTAGCATATTTCTATTCTTTTAAATTTTAATTTTAATAATTACTTTTTTGTCAGCTCTTTTCCCCTTTCACTTGTCACCTTATACTTCTAGTTTGCTTTTCTTCCCTTTTGATGCTGTCATTGCTCTATACAGTTTATTAAACTGGTAAGTGTTTCAGGACTTTTCCCACCTGAGTGATCCTGCGCAAATGCTGCTCTTTTTAATAGAGAACTGCTTTTTTTGTGCTACTAACAGAATGACTTGGACGCAAACAGAGCTGCTGAAAATTTGGTCATTTTAAAAAAGAATTGAGGAAAATAAAGCATTAATTAAAATGTTTTTGTAGTAGGTAGTTCCTTCTTGGACATGTAATCACTTAGGCTGATGAGATTCTCATAGGCTACCTTGCTAGCATGAAAACTATTGTTTAACTAAATTTATTGTTTCTCAGCAGTCACTCCTTTTTTGTGATAAGATTTATATTTTTCATTTGCATAGGTAATACTAATCAGTGTGGTCCTGCACGAGCTAAATTTAATCTGGGCCCAGAGAATGTTACTTGAGTTGCTTGACATTTTCTGTTTTGTACATAAAGGCTTACATGGGATTGAAAACCAATGTCTCTCATTAACTTAAAAATCTATCCAAACAATCTGTGTTTAGACAATTTGCACATTTGTAATAAAGTGCAAGATTCTTTACCATTAGTTAATTTTAATTTTTAAACTATTTTCATGAGGAATTAATAGTTAACAAAAATTCAATAAGTTCCTACTATGTGTTAAACATAGGGTTAAATTATAGGAACAAAATAATGAAATAGATTATAATTTTGTAGACAAAATGCATAATTACAGATGATACTAATCCAGTTAAGAGAAAGATGTGTAGGTCTCTTTTGGGGAGCTCAGGGGGAAGCAGCTCTGTGAAGGTTAGGAAAGATTTCACAAAGGTGGTGACTCATGAGCTAAGTTTGAGAGATCTTAGGGAGAATGAGGAAATCATTCCAGACAAGGTGAAGAGCATAAGAAAATATACATAAAGGAATGAAGGAGCATGACTCTTGAAGGAGCTTGATTGGTAATAGGTTGGGTGGAGGAGGAAGATTAGGGTAGTTAGAAGTAAAACTAGAAATGAAAATGGAAGTCACATCACAAAGGAAGTCACATCACACTGCCTTACAAGAGTCTAGAAAAAATCTGGAAAACAATTATGGAAAACATTGAAGGATTTTAAGTAGAAAAGTTTCCTCGATTAAATTTATATTTTAACAACTTTGCTAAGTGTGATGGCAAATACTAGAAGAGAAGCAGATAAAGAATTCTGTTTTAGAAATATCCAGATGATACATTGGTGAAAGATTTGGGAGTCCTCACTATGTAAAGTAAGTGTGTGTGTGTATGTGTGTGTGTGTGCGTGTGTGTGTCTGTGTGTGTGTAAATTATATATTCTACACATTATATAAATACAGCTATAGGAGTGACTGGATTTACATTGAATGATGAAAGAAGAAAACTATGAATGGAATATTGGGAAAGAAATATGTAATGGGCGGGTAAAGGAAGAAGAAATGTAAAGAAGGAGGAAGAGAAGTAAGATATCCATGATACAGTAGTCTGTAGTCTGGTAAATTGAAGTAGTCAGGAGTTGGAAGAGTCAAGCAAATAAAGAGCAGTAGAGAGTTCTAGTAAGATTCCTTAAAATCTTTTATCCTTTTGACAGTCTTTAACTTGTTGGACTGGGAATATTAAGTATTTTGAGAAGTTGTGTTACCAGTTGGTACATTTGGATGATTTATGAAATTTGAAAATCTAAGAAAAAAAGTCTATAAAAATTTTTTTAGTTTTAAGCTGCTCATCACAAATTACGTGTTATGTAATTTCCTCATTTTTATTTATTTATTTATTTTGATAAATAGAACTTCCTATGTTTTATTAGATCAATAGGTACAGACTTATAGATTGCTTCAGTACATAATTTTATTGAGCTTGAGGCTTAATACTTTTTTTTATTTTATTAAATCTTTATTGTTCAGAGTATTACAGTTGTTACTCTTTTTTCCCCCATAGCTTCCCTCCACCTGGTTCCCACCTCACCCTCTGCCCTTACCCCCCCCCCCACTGTCCTCATCCGTAGGTGTATGATTTTTGTCTAGTCTCTTCCTGCACCCCCCACACTCCACCCCCCACCCCCAGAGAATAGTCAGTCGACTCCCTTTCTATGCCCCTGATTCTATTATATTCACTGATGTATTCTGTTCATCAGATTATTTATTCACTTGATTTTTAGATTCACTTGTTGATGTGTATTTGTTGTTCATAATTTGTATCTTTACCTTTTTCTTCTTCTTCCTCTTCTTAAAGGATACCTTTCAGCATTTCATATAATACTGGTTTGGTGGTGATGAACTCCTTTAGCTTTTTCTTATCTGTGAAGCTTTTTATCTGACCTTCAATTCTGAATGATAGCCTTGCTAGGTAAAGTAATCTTGGCTATAGGTTCTTGCTATTCATCACTTTGAATATTTCTTGCCACTCCCTTCTGGCCTGCATAGTTTCTGTTGAGAAATCGGCTGACAGTCGTATGGGTACTCCCTTGTAGGTAACTGACTTTTTTTTCTCTTGCCACTTTTAAGATTCTCTCTTTGTCTTTTGCTCTTGGCATTTTAATTATGATGTGTCTTGGTGTGGTCCTCTTTGGATTCCTTTTGTTTGGGGTTCTCTGCGCTTCCTGGACTTGTAAGTCTATTTCTTCACCAGGTGGGGGAAGTTTTCTGTCATTATTTCTTCAAATAGGTTTTCAATATCTTGCTCTCTCTCTTCTTCTTGCACCCCTATAATTCAGATGTTGGTACGCCTGACATTGTCCCAGAGGCTCCTTACACTATCTTCATACATTTTGATTCTTTTTTGATTTTGTTTTTCCGGTTGGGTGTTTTTTGCTTCTTCGTATTTCAAATCTTTGACTTGATTCTTGCGATCCTCTAGTCTGCTGTTGGATCTCTGTATAATATTCTTTATTTCAGTCAGTGTATGGTTAATTTCTAGTTGTTCCTTTTTCATATCCTCAAGGGTCTCACTAGATTTCTTGAGGGTCTCACTAAATTTATCGGCGGTTTCTAGAAAATTCTTGAAAAACTTTATAACCGTGGTTTTGAACTCTATATCTAGTAGTTTGCTTTCCTCCATTTCTGTCATTTGTCTCCTGTTTCTTTGTCTCCGCATTTTGGCTGCTTCCCTGTGTTGATAGAGTGGCTTTGTGTGCTAGGTGTCCCATAGGGCCCAGTGGCTCAGCCTCCCCATTTACCTGAGGAAGACACTCTTGGTGCACCTCTTTGTGGGCTTTGTGCACAGTCTTGTTGTAGTTAAGCCTTGATTGTTGTTGGTATCACTGGGAGGAGTTGACCTCCAGGTCAATTGGCTGTGAGAATCAGCTGTGTCTACGGTGGGAGAACTGTGCTGGAGACACCCTTATGAGGCAAGACTTGCTTCAGTGGGGCTTTGGTGCTCACTGAGTCTGCCCCCTGAGTGTGTCCCTTATGGATCTGAGGAGTTGTAATCTGGATGGTCGCACTCTGACCACTGGGTACACTGGCTCTTGGATCTCTAAGGAGGTGTTAATTTAGCCTCTGCCTGAGGCTACCCAGCAGCACCTACGGAGAGATCTGAAGATTCCTCTTTTTTATTTGGGGTTTGGAGATGCCCAGATGAAGCCCAGCTGTGAAGCAATGCAAGCTGCTATGGGGCCTTGGGCCTCCTTTTGGATGTTCTTGGTCTCTCTGATCAGCAGCAGTTTGTTAGGTAATTTTAGATTGCAAAGGTCCAGGCCATTCATATGCAAAAGCCTCTGTGCACAGCTTGGGTGGGGCAGGGTTTCAGGGAATCAACAGTGTGGAGCAAACAGCTTTGGCTGATCCTCAGCCCTGCCCAGGCCCCAGGACACTGGGGTCTCGTGTCCCGAGCTAATCGCTGCAAGCACCTCTGAGAGAAAGCCGCTTTCGAGATTGCCCGATGCCAGACAGTCCAGCTTCTCCCAGTATGAGTCTGGGTCCCCAGAGACTCACCCGGAATTGGAGTTCAGAGCAGTCGGGAGCTTGTGTCTCCCTCCCAATTGAAAAAAAAACAACCACATCCTCAGTTGCCAGCCCTTTCCGTGTGTGCCTCTGTACCTCTGCACTTCTGCACCTCCTCTGAGTCTCAGTGCGCTTTTCTCTTTCCTTCTAGTTGTAGAATTTCCACTTAGCCAGCCTTCCTGTGGTTCTGGATGATGTCCATTTTGTCTTTTTTTTTTTTTTTTAATATATTTTATTGATTTTTTTTTTTTTACAGAGAGGAAGGGAGAGGGATAGAGAGTTAGAAACATCGATGAGAGAGAAACATCGATCAGCTGCCTCCTGCACACCCATTACTGGGGATGTGCCCACAACCAAGGTACATGCCCTTGATCAGAATCGAACCCGGGACCTTTCAGTCCGCAGGCCGATGCTCTATCCACTGAGCCAAACCGGTTAGGGCCCGTTTTGTCTTTTAGTTGTATTTTTTAAGTGGTTGTGCAAGGTATCAATTTCAGGTGTTTACCTATGCCGCCATCTTGGTTTCTCTAATTTACTCATTTTTAAGAAACGGTTTTAATGCCTATATATAGAGATTAAAATAAGGAAGGATTATATTAGTTGTTTCTTAGTGTGCTGACAGGATGAATTTAGGGAAGGCTAAGACCTGTGACTTGTTTCTCAAATATGTCTACCTTTAAAGATAATACTTTAAAATGGTAATTGAAGAATTAAAATAGTATTAAAATTTACTCTTGTTATTTTTAATTAAAAGGGTCACTGTGTTGACAAGCCCAAAACCACTTTTTTTTTTTTTAATTCTCACCAAAGTATATGCTTTTACTGATTTTTAGAGAGAGAGGGTGAGAGAGAAAGAAAGATCTATGTTAGAGTGAAACATCAATTGGTTGCCTCCTGCATGCATCCTGTGGATCTAACCCACGGCTTGGGTATCTTTCCTAACAGGGAATCCAACCTGAGACCTTTTGGTGTTCCAGATGATGCTCCAACCAACTGAGCCACACCAGCCAGGGTGTAAAACCATTCTTGCTGAACATTCTAGTGGAGGCATATTGTTTATAGTGTTAGATATAGTGTTGCATTTATTCTAAGAAAGTTGGACAAGTGTATAACTAGTGTATTACTATTAATCTTGATATTTGATTTAAAACAAAACATTGTACCTGTGATGTAGAGAACACTGTTATTGATTTGCATATATATCAAAGCAGTGAGCAACAACTAAAGAAATCAAAGCCATGAAATTATATTTCTTGGAAATGTTTATTTTTTAAAATTAAAGGCCAAGAGTGGTAAGTCTTTTGTTAGTTGCAAATTATTTTTTCTTAAACATTTAGAACATGTAACTGAAAGCTTTTACTTCCTGATCACCTTGACCCAAATTTAAAATTGAATATGGCATTTCCCCTTGGTTTAGACTTAATAGATTTTTAAAGTTTCAGCAGAAAGAACTAGGCTATTTCATTTTAACGTCATTATAGAGGAAAAATGGCATGGAAGGAACTAAGCAGGATATCCAGAAAGAGAAACTGATGGTTACATTCTTTAATGGAATGTTAAGTGTTATGATAGTTCCATGCATGGGAGTCTAAATCATTAAACAGGATTATTTTCTAAACTTAAACAGTCTTTTGTAGCTTTTTGGCCCAACATTATCTGTGTTAGTATAGAACAGGCTTTCGGCTTTAATGGCTATTCCCTCACCCGAATTAGTCCATTATATCGAGGTTTTACTGTATTTTTAAAAGAATGTATAAAAACAAGTAAATTTAAATGTTACTGTTTTCAAATTTGTTGGCAGTAATAAAGGTAAAGTCTCATAATAAACATCATACCAAATCTAAATATAAATGAAATTTTGTTAAGTGTATGTATTATTAGAATTCCTTTCCAGTTTATAAAATATCAGTAATGTTTCATAGTTTCAGTCAGCCACTTTTTCATGACATTAAAATGGGAAATGAAGTACCGATGAATCGATTCTCATTATTCACAGTAGTTATTTTCTGTAAAGTCACCATGAACACTGAATTAGCGAATACTGATCATTGCTCCTAGGGAAAATATAGAGTTAAGTTTCTACAAGCCTCTAGTCACAACCTTTCATCAACTAATACATAATCTTGTTTTATATATTTTTCTGTTGAAAAAATCCTTATTTAATATGTATTGTTGATTTCATTAACATTAAACTCATGCCCAACAACACTATAGCTATGCCTGAACAGAGCTTATCTTACACACATTTTCTCAGAGGCACATCACAGCCTTCTTGCACTTAGAAGCACTAGACAGGTACTTCAGTACTATGCTTGGGGGCCATTTTAAACAAAATTATCAATATAAAGCACGTGTGCGTGCGCACGTACACACACTGCAAATTTTGAAACTGAATATGAAGGTCAACTGTATGTAAAATTATAATGAATATATCTTTAATCCTGACCCTTTCTCTTTTGTTTTTGTATCTTTGTATCTCTGGGTTGTTTGTAATTTCAGATGAACAGACTATTTGCAGGAGTTCAAAGGTTAATTGCATCTTGAATTCAGGGTACTTTGTTTAAACATCTCAGTTAATTTTGAGCTCAAATGCTGTCTTCTTCTTTGCTTTATCAGTGGTTCTCAACCTTCCTAATGCCTTGACCCTTTAATACAGTTCCTCATGTTGTAGTGACCCCCAATTTCATTGTTACAAATTGAACATAATTAAAGCATAGTGATTAATCATAAAAACAATTTGTAATTATATATGTGTTTTCCGGTGGTCTTAGGCGACCCCTGTGAAATGGTCGTTCGACCCCCAAAGGGGTCGCGACCCACAGGTTGAGAATCGCTACTTTAGATGCAAACAGTACTTAATCAAATTCTTACTTTAAGTGGTCATTGTTAATTACTTGGATTAGGAAGGGCCAAACAAAGCACTGAATAGTTATTACTTGGTTAATTGAATGAGTAATCAACAAATCGTCTAAACACTATGTCATCTATTAGCACTTGGCTCCTGAGGAATTTAACCTAAGCTCTTCCAATCTTAATATCCTAGACTTAAGTTATAAATTTATTTTTTCATAGTCCCCCCGCCCAGTAATTTTGATCTCCAACCTTACTTCCATTTCTGTACACTGATGGCAAAAACTTAATCTTAGTGTTTAGTAATTTCAAGTTTTAAAACTAATTCAATTTGTGAGTCCTGCTTTCCCTTCTTCCACCAACTGGGCATGGCCTCTAAGTTTTGATTTGATTAGGTGGCATTGTGGTCTGGTTATGCATGTGAACATAGTGGCATCCCTGAGATATGCATTGTTCTCTCTGGGTCTTAGCTGATACCACTCCTACATGCTGGCATCTGCTGAGAAGTCTGCTTCCCTGTCCTCAGCTCTGTGGTTCACTGCTTTCTGCAGCAACACCTGCAGCTTCACACCTTGAAGGTCCTTCAGAGCCACTGCTCCCCCAGCCAGCTTCAATACTCGCCTGTGCAAATCTGGGCCAATGCAGGCTATCTCAGGCTGTACATCCAAATTGATTGGTAGCAATCGTCTTTGTTTTAGAATTTTACTTTATCTTTTTTACTTTTTCTAAATTTATCTTCATGGAAAGATGATTTTTTTCTGCTTTTCTGGATTTAAATACACATATAGAATTCTAATACTATTTTTATTAGAACATAATGACATAATGTTATTTTAGTTTTAGGTGTACAACATAGTAATTTGATGAAATGATCACCACAATAAGTCCAGTTAACATTTGTCCCCATACATAGTTACAAAACTTTTTTCTTGTGATGAGGACTTTTAGGATCTACAGTCTCACCAATACTACTTTTAATATATTATAGGGACTAAGGAATAAACCAAAGAAAACAGCGCATGTGAAACCAGACCTCATAGATGTTGATCTTGTAAGAGGTGAGCCTTGGATAAATAAGTGCTTAATACAATTAGAAATTGACCTTGTAGAAACAATTCAAATGGGTTAGATATATATGTTTGTAGAAATAAAAGTAATGTGAGCTTAAATGAAGGCAGAAAATCCATAAAAAGCAGAAAATGGAAGCATTTAAATACCATTGACTAGTTTTTCCTCCTGCTAAAGATCAATACAAGAAGTACATACAAAAGAAAAACATCTCATGTTTGCTTAGCAGGCTATAAGGCCTGGTTATAAAAATTAAAGTAGTAAGATTTAAAAAAATTTTATTTAAACTAGAGGCCTGGTGCATGAATTTGTGCATGGGTGGGGTCTGGCCGGCCCGCCCCGATTGGAGTGGGTGGGGCTGGCCAGGGGAGGGGCCGCAGGCAATTGGCTGGCTGGCCCCGCCCCCTGGTTGAACTCCTGGTCCAGGGGACAATTTGCATGTTAGCCTTTTATTATATAGGATTATAGTTGACATACAAATACTATATTAGTTTAGGGGTTAAAGTGTAATTGACATTTGAATATTGTCTTATATTTATAAAATATGTAGGAGAAATTCTGTTATTTCAGTTAAAACTTGTTTTCAAAGTACCTGAGTTAATATGATAGCATGAAGAATGTTTTTTAAAGTTGTGTTACCCAAAATTGGACATTTCTTAGCATAGTATAAAATAAAATAATGCATTTTATTTTGTTTTTCTTCAAATGTTGAAGTTTTTCTCTAAGGAAATTAAAGACTAATAAGTATACTCTGTTGTCTTATTTTACTTTTCTCAGGGTCTGCATTTGCTAAGGCAAAACCTGAAAGTCCTTGGACTTCTCTGACTAGAAAGGGGATTGTTCGAGTTGTGTTTTTTCCCTTTTTCTTCCGTTGGTGGTTACAAGTAACATCAAAAGTCATCTTTTTCTGGCTTCTTGTCCTTTATCTTCTTCAAGGTACAATTAAATGATAGAAATGCATTTTGCTTTTAACTTTCAGGATATTATATTTTTAGGATTACCAAAAGCTTTTAAAAAAACATACAGTACTACTGAGTATAAAGGTAAATATTTATTGTAATATTTCACTTAATAAGACACTGGTTTATATTTAAAATGCTTGAGAAAACAAAGCAATTATTTTTCAATATAATTTTGTGAAAATTTGAATCTGTGGTTGGCTAAAGAAAAAAAAAAGTTGAGAAGATTTTTAAAAATTAGAAAGTCTCTTCAAAATGCACCTCCCACATATACATACCACACGGTCGTGTTTGTTGTTTTTTTTTTATACAAGTTCATTTTTCCTGCCTCAGCCAGTAATCTGAAACTGTCCTCATTCTGTACTGAAATTGTGCATACCATGCATTATTGTAATTGCTTTTCACGAATTCTTATTTATCACAACCACCCAGTGAAGTATAGGTTCTATTACTATGCCTAGATTATAGACATGGGGTTCTGAAGAACCTGAGGACCCAAAGTCACACAATCATCCAACTGTGGTAGAGCCCAGGTTTCAAGTTTAAACTATCTGACTTAGAGCCACATGCTTAACAACTGTGTTGCACTGCCTCTCACCACAGCAGCATTCTAATGTGCACTCATAGACTGCATACTATACAATGCATACTATACAACACTCGAAAGCATTTGGAGTCTTAAAAAAGAAACCGCTCACATTCCATCACTCTAACAAAGCAATGATTATAATTTGGTTGGTACTCTTTCAGTCTTTTTAATGTCTTTTTTAAAAAGCACGATTTTAATCCTAAAATGATTATTTAAACATGTTTTTACTCACAAACTCTAAGTAGAAGATAAATTTTTTTAAGTAAATGAAAATATAATAAAAACTACAGATTTTTACTTAGGTAAAGCTGTTTCCTTAAGACAGGGTAGACATCTTATATACATAAAAGAGAGTGAACTCTGAAGATTTTTTGATTGTTAAGATTGTGTGTGTGTTTCTGATTAAAGAAATTATACATATTCATTACAGAAAATTGGAAAATGTAGGAAAAACTGAAGAGAAAAGCCATCTATAATCTTGCCTTTAAGCTTACTTTGCAACGTTTTTTATATAATTGAGATTATTCTGTGTAAATGATTGTATTTTTATTTTCTCCTTTTGTCATAACAAGTATCAGAGGCTTTATAAATATAATTTTAAATTATTAGAAAATACCCTAGCAATACCCTACAATATTGGGCATTTAAGCTTTTTGCTGTCTTTTGTTATTATAATTTATGCTGAAGTGAACATACAGTTTGTGAAGTTTTTTTTATACTTTGAATTATTTTTTTATGACAAATTCCTAGAATGCCTGCAATTAAGTATAGGATTTTCATATAGCTTGTCACTGCTTTCAAGAAGTTGACCTTTGTTGTTGCTAAGTATAATACCATTACACTATATGCCAGTTCTTCTAAATGTATTTTTATCTTAATTTTTATAGAGTTACTTTCTTGTGTTTGCTTTGCTCACAAAAGGATTTAAGAGAGCGTAATCTTCTAATGCTTTCTAGCTTACCTAAAGGAGAAAGCTTTATTCTAAAGCAGTCAGAAAGTGCAATTACTTATTAGAGTAATAATAAATCAGTACCATTAATTGTAATTACTGTGCATCATCCTTTTTTTAATACCGTTGGTTTCTAGTTTTCAGTGTAACTAGTTTTTCACAAAATATTGTGTCTGAAATTTACTCACTGGCTTTTCTAAGCTAAATAGGAAACACAGGTCAGATCAGGCATGAAAAAGATATTTTTTAGTTCAGAACTTAAGTTTAACATTATGTGTTCATAAATCATGATTACTGAACATTCTCTTAGTATAGCTTAAAGAAGTGACTTAACCTGATCCAAATCACACAGCCAGTGACAAAGTCTTGCTATGACCCTAATGACCCTCAGCAGTTTGCTGGTACCTTTAGAAAACCCTGTGCCTCCATTTCCATGCATATAAAAGTAGGATGCAGCCTGGGTGGTGTTGCTCAGTGGTTGGAGTGTCAGCCTGGGCACTAAAGGGTCACTGGTTCGATTTCTGGTCAAAGGCACATACCTGGGTTGCAGGAGCAACCAATTGATGGGTCTCTCTCACATTGATGGTTCTTTTTCTCTCTTTCCCTCTCTCCCCATCTTCCCTCCTTCCCTTTCACTCTCTCTCTCTCAAAAAAAAAAAAATCAATGGAAACAATATCCTCAGGTAAGGATTAACAAAATAAATAAATAAAAATAAATAAAATTAGGGTGCAATACTCTGAGTTACATCTTCATTCTTTGTCTAACCCTTATCTTCCCAAAGGTAGAATCATGTGCAATCAGATTTGGTTTTATATAACTACATATAGTATTTTTACTTTAATTACATGCCTTTTAAGTATCTCAACTTTATATTGTCAGCTCCATTCCTAATTTTTGCTTATATAATTTCTTGCCCAGATTACTGCCACGAGCCCTTCTACCTTCTGTCCATTTACCTTTTAAATTACAAATCCAAACTAGCCACTTAAGGTTTAAATTGTTTCCTAGTTATTATCGACTTCAAGATATAAGACAAGTTTTTCAATCAATCTCTTGTAGTATCTCTCCACAACTTTAATCAAACTAAATTAGCTTTTTGTTGTTTCTTAAATATTTTGTGCTCCCCCCCCCTCCCCCCCCGGCCAATATACCTTGGACATGCAACTCTTCTTTGCTTGTGTAGCTCTTTTTATTTACCTACTCAACTCCTGTTTGTTCTCTCAAAGTTAGATTAGGACCTTCTTTCAGAATCCTTTCATAACCTCCCAATTTAGTTATATCTCTTTCCTATGTATATTGTAGAATTTATCATAGGTATTCTATTAGTTTGCTCGGGCTCCCATAACAAAAATACCACAGACTGGGTGGTAACAACAGATTTTTATTTCTCACAGTTCGGGAGGCTGGAAGTCCAAGGTTAGGCGCCATCAGGGTTGGGGTCTAGTGAGGTTTCTCTTCCTGACTTTTACATGGCTGCCTTCTCAGAGGGCCTTTCTTGTGTGTGTGAATGGAGAGAGATCTCTGGTATCTCTTCCTCTTATAAGGATATCAGTCCTACTGGATTAAGGCCCCAACCTTATGACTTCATTCAACCTTTTATTTTATGCTTATAGGTCCTGTCTGCAAATATAGTCACATTGAGAGGTTAGGGTTTCAACATATGAATTATGAGGGTGGGTACAAAATTCAGTTCATTATAGGTGTTTTAATTGTTTCTTTATATGTCCCACCTCTTCCCCTCTAAACGGAGGAGGAACAGGGAATATAGACTGTGTTTTACTTGTCTTTCTACTCTCAATGTCTAACACTAGCCACTAAATCCTGGAGTGACAGACCTAAAAACTGAACCTTAGAATTTTACACTCCTGATGATTGTCCCTGGAGTTCTGCTTGGCCAGTAGATGATCCCCTGCCTTGGAACTACTTGTGCCCGATAAAGAACATTTTGTCTCAGTCGATCTTTTGAAGAAATCTCTAGAAGTCTTCAACAGCACGGTCTGGTTCATAGTACTTTATTAAATGATCAGAAAGTACAACAGAGAAGTGAATGTTTTCTCCTTCTATCTTCAAACCCTTAACTGAAGGAGGAACAAAAGGAAGGAGATGATACCAGAGCCACTGCCTCAGGAACTGAGACCATGGGAGGGACATGACTACTTTGAGAAAGAGGAAGGGAGAGAGAGAGAGAAACATCAGTGTGAGAGGGAAACATCAATTGGCTGCCTCCTGCACGCCCGCTACCAGGGATCGAGCCTGCAACCCAGGCATGTGCCCTGACTGGTAATTGAATCAGCAACCTTTCAGTATATGATACGATGCCCAACCAACTGAGCCATACCAGCCAGGGCCCCCTTCTCCTTTTCTAATGTTTTTTTTATTGGCAGGATTTAACAGTATATAACAAGATCCTGTTGAGATAGAAAATACAGTTTTTAGGTTCCCAGCCCTGGCATTACAGAAAATGGTCATAGGACTGAGACATAAATAACCAAGAAGTTATATCAAATCTGAAGTTCTTTAAGATGTTATTCTTTGTGCCTAAAATTCTGAAATTAAAATACTTTTAAGGAGTATTTACACCCCCCCCCCCCATTTTAAAGATAGTTAATAATAGCTAATAAAAGTACTGCTTATCGATGGTAGTTACACTTTTCAAAGTATTTTACATATATTACTTCATTTGAAACCTATGTAGCTATATACTGTTTTTGTATAGAGGAATGAACAAGGCTCAAAAATGTTAAAACTGGATAAAGGACACATTAGAGTTCATATTAAAAACAACAAAAACTCTATATTTTTCCAAATTCCAGACTCTATTATAAAACAACTAGAGAACTTCAGTTAAATTCCAGGGTAATTCATAAAGATGATTGACATTTTTAAAAATTTAAGTTTTTTTCCTTTTCAAAGAATTTTACTACTCAGGAGAATGTAAAGCTGAAATTTTGTTGTATGACACTTCTTAAACATCTTAAACGATAAAGTGGTGTTTTAAGCTTAAATCTTGGTATGCTAGGCCAGGATTCTTTCAGTTGCAGATGACAGAAACCAAATGCAAACTAGCTTTTGTAAAACGTGTTTTTTGTCTTTACTGTTTATCATAAAAGTTTTCAGAAAAAAAACCCAGGAAACTAGATAGACCTGTGCAAAACCCAGAGTGACCATATGTTCCAATTTGCTTGGGACTATCTAACTATCAAAGTTGACTTGTGTTGTCCTTACACTTTTTTTTTTTTTTTTTTTTTTTTTTTTTTTTTTTTTTTTTTTTTTTTTTTTTTTTTTTTTTTTAATTTTTATTGCTTAAAGTATTACAAAGGGTATTACATATGTATCCATTTTATCCCCCCGCCCTAGACAGTCCCCTAGCCTCCCCTATCACCCAGTGTCTTATGTCCATTGGTTATGCTTATATGCATGCATACAAGTCCTTTAGTTGGTCTCTTACCCCCCTACCTCCTGCCCCCCAACCCTCCCCGGCCTTCCCGCTGCAGCTCGACAATCTGTTTGAGGCAGCTCTGCCTCTGTATCTATAGTTGTTCAAAAGTTTAGAATGGTCTCTATTGTCCACGAATGAGTGAGATCATGTGGTATTTTTCCTTTATTGACTGGCTTATTTCACTTAGCATAATGCTCTCCAGTTCCATCCATGACGTTGCAAATGGTAAGAGTTCCTTCCTTTTTACAGCAGCATAGTATTCCATCGTGTAGATGTACCACAGTTTTCTAATCCATTCATCTACTGATGGGCACTTAGGCTGTTTCCAGATCTTAGCTATGGTGAATTGTGCTGCTATGAACATAGGGGTGCATATATCCTTTCTGATTGGTGTTTCTGGTTTCTTGGGATATATTCCTAGAAGTGGGATCACAGGGTCAAATGGGAGTTCCATTTTCAGTTTTTTAAGGAAACTCCATACTGTCTTCCATAGTGGCTGCACCAGTCTGCATTCCCACCAGCAGTGCACAAGTGTTCCTTTTTCTCCACATCCTCTCCAGCACTTGTCGTTTGTTGATTTGTTGATGATAGCCAGTCTGACAGGTGTGAGATGGTACCTCATTGCTGTTTTGATTTGCATCTCTCGGATGATTAGTGACTTTGAGCATGTTTTCATATGTCTCTTGGCTTTCTGGATGTCCTCTTTTGAAAGGTGTCTATTTAGGTCCTTTGCCCATTTTTTGATTGGATTGTTTATCTTTCTTTTGTTAAGTTGTATGAGTTCCCTATAAATTTTGGAGATTAGGCCCTTATCAGATATGTCATTGGCAAATATGTTTTCCCACACAGTGGGTTTTCTCGTTGTTTTGTTGATGGTTTCTTTTGCTGTGCAGAAGCTTTTTATTTTGATGTAGTCCCATTTGTTCATTTTTTCTTTAGTTTCAAGTGCCCTAGGAGCTGTATCAGTGAAGAAATTGCTTCGGCATATGTCTGAGATTTTCTTGCCTTTGGATTCTTCTAGAATTTTTATGGTATCCTGTCGTACATTTAAGTCCTTTATCCATTTTGAGTTTATTTTTGTGTATGGTGTAAGTTGGTGGTCTAGTTTCATTTTCTTGCATATATCTGTCCAATTTTCCCAACACCATTTATTGAAGAGACTATCTTGGCTCCATTGTATGTTCTTGCCTCCTTTGTCAAATATTAATTGAGCATATTGGTTCGGGCCGATTTCTGGGCTCTCTATTCTATTCCATTGATCTATATGCCTATTCTTGTGCCAGTACCAGGCAGTTTTGAGAACAGTGGCTTTGTAATACAACTTGATATCTGGTATTGAGATCCCACCTACTTTGTTCTTTTTCAGGATTGCTGCAGCTATTCGGGGTCTTCTTTTATTCCAGATGAATTTTTGGAAAGTTCGTTCTAGATCTCTGAAGTATGCTGTTGGTATTTTAATGGGAAGTGCGTTGAATTTATAGATTGCTTTGGGTAGTATGGACATTTTAATGATGTTGATTCTACCAATCCATGAACACGGTATGTTCTTCCATCTGTTTATGTCTTCCTCTATGTCTTTTTTCAACGTCCTGTAGTTTTCTGAGTAGAGGTCTTTTACCTCTTTAGTTAAGTTTATTCCTAGGTAGCTTAATTTTTTTGGTGCAATGGTAAACGGGATTGTTTTTATAATCTCTCTTTCTGAAAGTTCACTATTGGTATATAGAAATGCCTCAGATTTCTTGGGGTTAATTTTGTATCCTGCTACATTGCCAAATTCATGTATTAAGTCTAGTAGCTTTTTGATGGAATCTCTAGGGTTTTGTATGTATAATATCATGTCGTCTGCAAATAAGGACAGTTTTACTTCCTCTTTTCCAATTTGGATGCCTTTTATTTCTTCTTCTTGCCGAATTGCAATGGCTAACACTTCCAGTACTATGTTGAACAGGAGTGGTGAGAGGGGGCATCCCTGTCTTGTTCCTGTTCTTAGGGGAAATGGTGTTAGTTTTTGTCCATTGAGTATGATGTTGGCTGTGGGCCTGTCATATATGGCTTTTATTATGTTGAGGTATGATCCTTCTACTCCCACCTTGCTGAGAGTTTTTATCAAAAATGGGTGTTGAATTTTGTCAAATGCTTTTTCTGCATCAATTGATATGACCATGTGGTTTTTTTCTTTCAATTTGTTTATGTGATGTATCACGTTTATTGATTTGCGGATATTGTACCATCCTTGCATCCCTGGGATAAATCCTACTTGGTCATGGTGTATGATCTTTCTGATGTACTGCTGGATCCGATTTGCTAAGATTTTGTTGAGGATTTTGGCATCTATGTTCATGAGGGATATTGGCCTGTAATTCTCTTTCATTGTGTTGTCTTTACCTGGTTTTGGTATTAGGGTGATGCTGGCTTCATAGAATGAGCTTGGAAGTGTTCCTTCCTCTTGAATTTTTTGTAGTAGTCTGAGGAGGATAGGTTTTAGTTCTTCCTTGAATGTTTGGTAAAACTCCCCTGTGAAGCCATCTGGTCCTGGGCTTTTGTTTGATGGAAGCTTTTTGATGACTGCTTCAATTTCTTCCATAGTTATTGGCCTGTTGAGATTTTTAGATTCTTCCTGATTGAGTTTTGGAATGCTGTATTTTTCTAGGAATTTGTCCATTTCCTCCAGGTTATCTAATTTGTTGGAGTAAAGCTGTCCATAGTATTTTTTAACAATCATTTGTATTTCTGTGGGGTCTGTTGTTATTTCGCCTCTATCGTTTCTGATTTTATTTATTTGGGTCCTCTCTCTCTGCTTCTTGGTGAGTCTGGCTAGAGGTTTATCAATCTTGTTTATCCTTTCAAAGAACCAGCTCTTGGTTTCATTGATTTTCTGTATTGTTTTTTTGGTCTCTATGTCATTTATTTCTGCTCTAATCTTTATTATCTCCTTCCTTCTGCTCACTCTGGGGTTTTCTTGTTGCTCTCTTTCTAATTCTTTGAGTTGTAGAGTTAGATGATTTACTACCATTTTTTCTTGTTTTTTGAGATAGGCCTGTAGAGCTATAAACTTCCCTCTCAGGACTGCTTTCAATGTGTCCCATAGGTTTTGGATTGTTGTGTTTTCATTGTCATTAGTTTCCAGGATGTTTTTAATTTCTTCTTTGATCTCATTGGTAACCCAATCAATATTTAATAGCATGCTATTCAGCTTCCAGGTGTTTGAGTATTTTGGGTTGTTTTTATTGTAGTTTATTTCTAATATTATGCCATCGTGGTCTGCGAAGACGCTTTTTATGATTTCAATCTTCTTGAATTTGGGGATACTTTGCTTGTGACCCAGTATGTGGTCTATTTTTGAATATGTCCCATGAGCACCTGAGAAGAACGTATATTCTCTGGCTTTGGGGTGAAGTGTTCTGAAGATGTCTATTAAGTCCATCTGATCTAGTGAATCATTTAGGATTGCTATATCTTTGCTGGTTGTTTGTCTATAGGACTTATCCAGTGCTGTCAATGGTGTATTAAAGTCCCCTACTATGATTGTATTGTTGTCGATCTCTCCTTTGATATTTTCCAGGAGTTTTTTTATGAATTTGGGTGCTCCTACATTGGGTGCATATATGTTTACCAGGGTTATATCTTCTTGTTGTATTGATCCCTTTAGTATTATGAAGTGGCCTTCCTTATCTCTTGTTAAGGCCTTCACTTTGAGGTCTATTTTGTCCGATATAAGTATTGCTACCCCAGCTTTCTTTTCCTTTCCATTTGCCTGAAAGATATTTTTCCATCCTTTCACTTTCAGTCTGTGTGAGTCCCTTCTAATGAGGTGGGTTTCTTGTAGACAGCAGATGTATGGGTCATGTTTTTTTATCCATTCAGCCACTCGATGTCTTTTGGTTGGAGCATTTAGTCCGTTTACGTTTAAAGTTATTATTGAAAGGTACTTGTTTGTAGCCATTTCTTTTTTTGTGTGGCTGTTTTCTTTCTGAGCTTTTTATTTCTTATTTTTATATCAGTCCCTTTAGCATTCCTTGCAATGCTGGCTTGGTGGTGACAAACTCCCTTAGCCTTTTTTTGTCTGTGAAGCTTCTTATTTCCCCTTCAAGTTTGAATGATAGCCTTGCTGGATAGAGTATTCTTGGATTCAGTCCTTTGCTTTGCATAACTTTGTAAATTTCAGTCCATTCTTTTCTTGCCTGATGTGTTTCTGTTGAGAAGTCATTTGACAATCTAATGGGAGATCCCTTGTATGTAACTTTCCGTCTCTCTCTTGCAGCCTGTAAGATTCTCTCTTTGTCCTGAACATTTGCCATGGTGATTATGATGTGTCTTGGTGTGGGTCTTTTCGGGTTCACCTTGTTTGGGACTCTCTGGGCTTGTGTGACTTTTTTCTTCCCCATCTCAGGAAAGTTTTCTGATATTATTTCTTCGAGTAGGTTTTCTAATCCTTGTTCATCCTTCTGTTGTTCTGGTACTCCTATTATTCGTATGTTGTTTCGTTTCAAGTTGTCCCAAAGCTCCCTTAGGCTCTCCTCCTGTCTTTTAATTTTTTTCTCCAATTGCAGTACATTTTGGGTGTGTTTTGCTTCCTTGTCTTCTAATTCACTTATTCGGTCCTCTGCTTCTCCTAGTCTACTGTTGATACTTTCAATGGAGTTTTTCATTGCAGCTATATCACTCTTCATTTCCTCTTGGGTCTTACTTAGGTTGTTGATTTTTTCATCTGTTTCTTCTAGCTTCTTCCATATGTTATCGATTTTTTCATCTGTTTCTTCTAGCTTCTTCCATATGTTATCGATTTTTTCATCTGTTTCTTCTTGCTTCTTGAAGAGGTTGTCGATTTTTTCCTCCATCCGGTTTATGCACTCTAGGATCCTTATTCTGAATTCTTTATCTGTCATGTTGCATGCCTCTGTATTACTTAGCTGCTTTTCTGGAGAGTCCTCCTTCTCTTTCCTTTGGGGGTTTCTTTGTCTACCCATGTTTGATCTCAATGACATATCTAGACGTTGAGTTGTTCAGTGGTTGCTCCCTTGGTGGCAGTGACTCCTTGGTCTGTGGTTGCTCTTCGGGCGGTTGCGGTAGCAGCTGCTCTTCAGTTGTCAGCAGCTCCTCTGGTGGGTGCTGTTCACAGCTGTGGTGGCTCTTCTGGCTGGTGGGGCGAGGTTTCACGTACAGCTGCTGTTCCTCAGCAGAGGATGTGGTGCTCAGGAGGTTGCTGTTGCTTGGATCTGCTGCGTTGATTTAAAGGCACAAAATACAACACAACAAGGCACCACGTACCAGGCACTATACACAAATATATTCACGATATTAATAACTCCAAATAAAGGTGACCACCTGAATTAAGAGAATTAGGGGATAAGGAAGAAGGAAGAGAAAAAGATAAAAGAGAGAAAGGAAAAGAAAAGTAGGGACCAAAAAAAGGGAGTGCAAAAATGAAATTGGGAAAAAGGAAGGGGGAAAATAAAAGCGAGAAAAGAAAAGAAAAGAAAAAGAGCGAAAAGAGAGAATGAAGTGGAAGAGGGGAAGAGACTTTTTATATGAGGAGAATACTCCTATAGAACAGCCATTAATCCCAACAAATTCCAGCAACAGCTCCCTGGATGTGAATACAAACTAGAAACAACCAATAATATGACGATGAAAATAGAATGGTGAACACTAATCCCAAAATAAAATAAAGAAAAAATAAAATGGCCCTTTAAAAAATGGTAAAATGGTAGCAGTAATAATACTGGTTAAAAATAAGAAGGTAGTAATTAAAAGGGTAAAATCAGGTGATGGAAAAAGAAGAAAAAAAAAAAAAGAACAGAAAAAAAAAATAAAAAAAAATTGGTTTCTTAGTTAAAAAGTGAAAAAAGAAAAAAAATTGTAGTAGTGAATGTCCTTCGTTTCTTCTATTCTTCAGTGTGGCTCGTCTTAGACCTTCCAGGTATTGAGGAGAGTGTTGAGATTCCCTGCGATATACTGTTCCTCTGTGTTGTAAACCACAGTCCTTATTTTAAAGCATGCCGCATTTATTTCCCAGACTGCCTTATTTTGTGTTTAGCAAAGAGTCAGTTTGTGGGTCAGCCTCTGGGTGGCAGTGTTCTGGGGTTGGCCTCTGAGGCTATAGGGCCTCTCTGTCGAGTGGAAGTTCACTGCCCAGAGCTGACTTCGTAGTAGTTAGGTACCGGCGCTATGTTGTTGCTGGGATTGAAAATCCCCCTATAGGCCAGACCCTGTTAACTCCCAGGGACTGATCAGGTTATCTTAATCCTTGATCTCGTTCAGGGTGGAATCTGGGTGTGGCTGTGCTCCTTGCCTGGGGGCTGGGGGGAGGAGACTCACCCTCAGGAGCGGGTGGCTGCCCCAGTCCTGGCCTCAGGGGTGTCTCAGCACTCAATTCACTACCACCTCTCCCGGCTCCCCCTCTTTCCCCAGTCTCTCCCCAGATTCCACTCCTCAGCACACTCTCCCTCTCTTCAGCACAGGTGAGTGTCTGTATCCGAAATGTCCCATGAACAGGATTCAGTGTAAACAAACAAACAAATGCCGGCCGCGGAAACGGGGAAGGCTTGGTTTCTGTAAGCTTCTTCTCTTACCGGGACTGCATGGTCAGGTCAGCTCTTCAGGCTGCCCCCTTTAGGCTCAGTCCTCCGTGATCACAGAACCCAGCTCTCAATTTCCCTGGCGGCGCCAGGAATCCCGCGGTTCTCCTTTCCCCCGTCAGGGGCTGTGCCTGTCCCAGGGCACGCGGCTGTCTGCCACGCGGTCTCCCTCCGACTCTCTGGGCTCAGAGGTCTGGCAAACTTTCCTGCCCAAATCCCTGGTTTTTTTTTACCTTACCAGGGGAGTTCTGCTCTTCCCGGCTGCAAACCCTCTCACCAGCTGAGCAATTTCGCCAATTCGGTGTGAGTGTTACTAGCTTCAGCTTCCATTTGCTCCGGGACACGACCTGGGACACGTCTGCCTATATCGCCGCCATCTTGGTTCTCCTCCTTACACTTTTATTAACAGCTCTCATCTCACTCTCAAAAGAGTCCTGATTTAGATGATAAGATACATAGTCACTTTAAACACCCATATGTCCATCTCTTTGATTAAATAATTAACATTTTGGCATATTTACTTAATCTATTTTATCAAAGTAAATTATGTACATCATGGAATTTTACCCCTGAATGCATTAGTATGAATCTTTTCTAAATATTACACAATTACATTATAATTATTACACCTAACAAAATGAAGAGAAATCTAATACTCAAATTCTCCAATTGTCCCTAAAAAGAGTTAGGTATTCCTAGGCTCTTGACTCAAGTATTACTGGATCTAGAGGCTTAGATGATGTCTTCACTTTTTATGCAGTCCCCAAAACTTGTCTTAAACTGGTCTCATTCTTAGGAAGGCTTTTTTTGAGTGATGGCTGAGGTGCCCCTGGCAATTTCTTACTTTCATAGTCCTTAGGGTTTTATCTAGGAGAAAGGCCTTCAAGCACCTCTGTTACTCCCTGTAAAAGATTCTGATTGGCCCTGCTTAAATCACATGCCCATCTTTTTATTAATTACTGTGCCCAAAGTTAAGATTGTGACAAAGCCTAGATTACAGGTCTATCCCTGAGGTAGAAGAAATAAGACCATTCGATTGACAGATAAAGGAAGCAAATTCTCAAAAGGTAAAGAGTTTATGTCTAGAAGGCTTAAGGGATGCTGAGCAAACAAAAACAAGATTTCTTCTTCATGTGGAAATGATTAGCAATAATGGGTGTTCAGTGGTTTCCCTGAAAAATATGTCCAAGTAAATATATGTTACTAATTTTGAGTAGATAGACCTCTATTGAAAAGAAGCTCTTTATGCCTTATCATAGACTTCTGTGTTTATTAAACAAAGAAATAAGTGCACTTGAGGTTAGTATGGCTCTATTGCCTCTCTGGGATTTTAACAGGAGTGGCATGAGATTCATATGCATCTAGTTTTCACTGTAGTTTTAAAGTGTGTATTTTAAAGACCATGTTGGGTGTTATCTTGTTCCAAGAGTTTATTACTGAACAGCAAGCTTGGTTAGTCAGTCTGAAAGAGCTTGTCTGGAGAAACATTTCAACTTATTTAAATTTAGAAAAATAATCTGGCAAGAAGCAATGTTAAAACAATTTTTAAAGATTTTAAAGAGTGACTATCAGATCTATAACGTGTTTTCTTTCTCTTTTTGTAGTTGCCGCAATAGTATTGTTCTGTTCCGCTTCCAGTCCACATAACATACCTCTGACAGAAGTGATTGGGCCGATATGGCTGATGCTGCTCCTGGGAACTGTGCACTGCCAGATTGTTTCCACAAGAACACCCAAGCCGCCTCTGAGTACAGGGGGGAAAAGAAGAAGGTACTGCCTATTTAAAAATTATCTTTTTTGTAGATTTCTATAATTTGAATCTATAATTATTCTTGGCTTCAATAAAATGCTGTCTTGTAAAGTTACTCTTTCAAATAAAGCAGTGAGCTTCAGAATCAGCTACCAAATACAATTTTGTTTTCTGTATTTGCTTCAAGGTCATTTTGAGACCACACACCTGCTTTGTTTTTATTTTCTTTCTTAACGCTAATTTCTAGGCACCTAATAACAATGTAGGGAATATATGTTAGTTGGAGTTGCTAATAACTCCCCCTGTTTAAAAAAAGTTTGTACTTATAAGAGGCTTTGCCAAAAACAAGAACCAAGAAAAAACTTCAGCTAAATTTTATTTATTAAATGCTATTTGAGCCCTGGCTGGGCAGCTCAGTTGGTTAGAGCTTCATCCTATGTAATAAAGTTTGCAATTCCTGGTCAGGGCATGTGCCGGAGGCAACCAATTGATGTCTCTCTCTTTCTCTAAAAAATAAAATAATAAATCAATAAACATGTCCTCGGTGAGGATAATGAATGAATGAATGAATATGTGCTATTTGAAACTATTTAATATTGCCCCTAGGTTAAGTAAACATAGCAAGTCTCACTGGCCACTTTGTGCAATGGAGTTCTGTTTGAAGGGTCTTTTGGAACAATTCCTCTTTTGAATATTGTTGCTAAGAGATTATGATATATGCAGATTGGAGGTGTTAAAATTTAAGCCCTTTTCATTTTGAAAAGATAAATAGATAATAGCACTGCTAGTCAGTTAGATTATAGTTCTTTTATTCAAATTTTCTTCCTCACCTGCAAATAAGTGGCATTCAAATGGGAAGAAATATTTTTGTAAATACCTATCTAATGTGACCTTACAACCTAATATTCACTGACTGGCAGTCTAAGCAAAGAACAGTACCTTACCATTTATAGAAATTGGTCTTAAACATGTACTTTATGTTTGGGTTAACTTTCATCAAGTAAATTTGAATTTTATTGTGCATTAAAATTCTTGTGTTTGTGTTTACAAACATTTTGAACATACTAGCGAGAAAATGGTTGTTAAAATTTTAAAGTTACTTTCCGTTCTTAATCTCTTCTAATGAAGGAAATTAAGAAAAGCAGCCCATTTGGAAGTACACAGAGAAGGAGATGGTTCTAGTACCACAGATAATTCACAGGAGGGAACAGTTCAGAGCCACTGTACAAGCACCTCATACAGCGTTGGCGCTGTCTTCAGAGATCTTTGGCATGCTGCTTTCTTTTTATCAGGGTTTGTATTTATTCAAGATTTTATATGGCATAGAGCACTGTCCCTTTTCTGGCACTTCAGTCTCAGGTAATGAATATTAATGACTTTACATATGACAGACCTATTACAGATTTTGTTTTGATCAATTATAATGCTATAGATAATGAAAAATGGAGACCATAAAGTTTGTTTTGGGATATATGTAAATATTTCTAAATGATTATACACCATAAAGTATATTTAGTTGGGTTTCTAAATTTTAATTTCTTTTGTGATTTCTCAGGTCCTACTTCTATTAAATTGGTTCTTTTTATTAGTACTATAGGTCAAATTGGCTTTACTGGTATGTCATGAGAATTGCATGATATTTTAAATTTAATCCCTGCCTCGGTTATCTAAAATTGTCTGATATAAAACATGTAGGCGCCGAAACCGGTTTGGCTCAGTGGATGGAGCGTCGGCCTGCGGACTGAAGGGTCCCCGGTTCGATTCCGGTCGGGGGCATGTGCCTGGGTTGCGGGCATATCCCCAGTGGGAGATGTGCAGGAGGCAGCTGATCGATGTTTCTCTCTCATTGATGTTTCTAGCTCTCTATCTCTCTTCCTTCCTCTCTGTAAAAAATCAATAAAATATATTTTAAAAAAAACAAACAAAAAAAAACCATGTAGGCATTTGTATTTGAAAGAATAAGTTATATACTATAGGATGAAATTCTATTTTTGTGTATTGGGTTTTTGTATAGTTTGTACCACAATGAATGTTTACCAAATAAGGAAATGTGATTATAGCAAATTTCAAAAGTAAATTAAAACTAATTCAATGTTGTATAATTATTTTGAATAATTAATTCAAAACACTTAAGGGTTATAGTACTAGTGCACATATACACATAATAAATTTGAAAGCTATGATCAAAATAGTATAACTGATAAAAGTTGCTAAATAAATCAAGAAAAGAGATACTACAAATAACTAATTTGGTCACTTTTGTTAACTCCTCTACTAATACTGTTTCATCAATATGTGATTGTGCTCTTATGATAAAGTTTATCATGCATTACATACTAAAGGAATTATATCCTGGGCATATTTTCATTGATTGTAATTTTGGGGAAAGTTCTCCAAAATTTTAATAGTTTGCAATAACATTGCGTAAAGTTGCTTCCTACAGAGAAGATACAGGTTCGGTTTGGTTTTTAACTTACATTGGATTCTATCTGTATCTCTCTTAGTCTGTTTTTATTTATTTATTTTTAAATAAATAGCTCTCTTTTCTAACAGTAGGATGTAATGGTTTTATCACTGCAAAGCCAGTTTCTTAAACATTTCTCAATAACTTTTAATAAGCAATTATAAAAAAGCATATGGATATGTTTTCCTTTTGGGGAATCATTTAGTTGTTTTGGTTGTCCAGAACTGATATTTTATAACTTAGTATTCAGAATCCCCCTAATGTAGTAGGTTGGTGCCTTTGGAATTCTGTGTTTCTCAAATTAGATTCAGACTTCAGTTTCCTTCCTTTGGGATTGTAGCATAACCTTGACTGCCAGTTGGTAAAATAATGACTAAATCCCTTTGGGTTTATTCTCTGTAATCATGGCAACTATAATCTACATGTTTTTAAAGATGCACTGTTTTTTAACTAACTCATTCTGGGACTCGTTTGCCAGCTTATGAATAAGACTGTTTTAAATATTAAGTACAAGAAGATCTTAAGAAAAATGTTAATTTCAGAAGTTCTAATCTTGAGTTTTCAAATCTTGATGTTTTGTTCTTTCAGTCTTTAATAAGAAAGGCTTTAAACTGAAATATCAGCTTGGGACTTAAAATTGTTTCTGGTGATAAAAAATTGAAAAACTGGATACTTCCATTAAGGTGTCTGAATTAACATAATGGATGGGAAAATAAATGCATAACCACACAAGGATTTAAACTTTGTGTATGGCATCTTGTTGGTTTTCTAGATGTTAGGATGAAATCTGCAATTCTTACATCCTGTATTTATAAGATGGAAAGGCCCTACTTATCATCTCTGAGTACATTTCTTCTCAAGATAAAACAATTCTTTTTAAAGCAAAACATACATAGTATTTCTCATAAAAAAATTAGGAATTATTATAAAAGAACTCTATGAACCTAAGAAAACAATGCTAAAGAAAGTATCAATTTTAAAAGATGTAGAAATCAACCATTTTTTCTAAGGGTTTAGTACTATAATTTCACTGTACTATAGTGTTAAATTAGCATAATTATAATTTCTACTCAAAATACTGAACAGAAAGAATTACATCTAGGTTATAAATCTCTTCAGTATAATGCCTGTTTCAGAATTCAGATAGATCCTAAGTTTTCTTTCATGTCTAAGATTCACAATATTATTACAAGCAGACAGTGAAAAGAAATTATGCTTTTTGGGGGGTAATTTTATTTTTTTCTTTATTGATTAAGGTATTACATATGTGTCCTTATCACCCCATTGTCCCCCCACCCCCCACTCATGCCCTCACCCCCCTGGTGTCTCTGTCCATTGGCTAGGCTTATATGCATGCATACAAGTCCTTTGGCTGACCTCTCCCCCTTACCCCCACTTTCCCCTACCTCCCCTCTGAGGTTTGATGGTCTGATCAATTTGTCTCTGTCTCTGGATCTGTTTTTGTTCATCAGTTTATGTTGTTCATTGTGTTCTATAAATGAGTGAGATCATGTGATATTTATTTTTCTCTGACTGGCTTATTTCACTTACCATAATGTTCTCCAGTTCCATCCATGCTGTTGCAAATGGTAAGAATTCCTTCTTTTTTACCACAGCATAGTATTCCATTGTGTAGATGTACCACAGGTTTTTAATCCACTCATCTGATGAGCACTTAGGCTGTTTCCAAATCTTAGCTATGATAAATTGTGCCGCTATGAACATAGGGGTGCATATATCCTTTCTGATTGGTGTTTCTAGTTTCTTGGGATATATTCCTAGCAGTGGGATCACTGGGTCAAATGGGAGTTCCATTTTTAGTTTTTTGAGTAAACTCCATACTGTTCTCCACAGTGACTGCACCAGTCTGCATTCCCACCAGCAGTGCACGAGGGTTCCTTTTTCTCCGCATCCTCACCAGCACTTTTCATTTGTTGATTTGTTGATGATAGCCATTTTGACAGGTGTGAGATGATACCTCATTGTTGTTTTGATTTGCATCTCTTTGATGATTAGTGACATCGAGCATGTTTTCATATGTCTCTCGGCTTTCTGTATGTCCTTTTTCGAAAAGTGTCTATTTAAGTCCTTTGCCATTTTTTGATTGGATTGTTTATCTTCCTTTTATTAAGTTGTATGAGTTCCCTGGAGATTAAACCCTTATCTGAAATAGCATTGGCAAATATGTTCTCCCATGCAGTGGGCTTTCTTGTTGTTTTGTTGATGGTTTCTTTCTTTCTTTTTTTTTTTTTTAATATATTTTATTGATTTTTTACAGAGAGGAAGGGAGAGAGATAGAGAGTTAGAAACATCGATGAGAGAGAAACATCGATCAGCCGCCTCCTGCACACCTCCTACTGGGGATGTGCCCGCAACCCAGGTACATGCCCTTGACCGGAATCGAACCCGGGACCTCTCAGTCCACAGGCCGACGCTCTATCCACTGAGCCAAACCGGTTTCGGCTGGTTTGTTTCTTTTGCTGTGTATAAGCTTTTTATTTTGATGAAGTCCCATTTGTTTATTTTCTCCTTAGTTTCCATTGCCCTAGGAGCTTTATCAGTAAAGATATTGCTACGACATGTGTCTTCTAAGATATTTATGGTTTCTCATCTTATATTTAAGTCCTTTAACCATTTTGAGTTTGTTTTTGTGTATGGTGTAAGTTGGTGATCTAGCTTCATTTTTTTGCATGTATCTGACCACATTTCCCAGCACCATGTATTGTAGAGACTCCAGTGTACGCTCTTACCTCCTTTGTCAAATATTAATTGAGCATAATGGCTTGGGTCTATTTCTGGGTTCTCTGTTCTGTGCCACTGGTTTCTATGTCTGTTCTTGTGCCAGTACCACAAGAGCCAGTTTTGAGAACCTGGCTTTGTAATATAGCTTGATATCTGGTATTGTGATCCCTCCAACTTTGTTCTTCTTTCTCAGGATTGCTGTGGCTATTAGGGGTCTTTTTTTTTTATTCCAGATGAATTTTTGGAGAGTTTGTTCTAGGTCTGTGAAATATGCTGTTAGTATTTTAATGGATATTGTATTGAATCTATAAATTGCTTTGGATACTATGGACATTTTAATGATGTTGATTCTACCAATCCATGAACATGGTATGTTCTTCCATTTATTTATGTCTTCCTCTATCTATTTTTTCTATGTCCTGTAGGTTTCTGAGTAAAGGTCTTTTACCTGGTTAGTTAAGTTTATTCCTAGGTATCTTAATTTTTTTGGTGCAATGGTAAATAGGATTGTTTTTTTAGTTTCTCTTTCTGTGAGTTCATTATTGGTGTATAAAAAAGCGATAGATTTCTGGGTGTTAATTTTGTATCTTGCTACATTGCTGAATTCATTTATTAAGTCTAGTAGTTTGTGATGGAGTCTTTGGGGTTTTCTATGTACAATATCATGTCATCTGTGAATAATGACAGTTTTACTTCTTCTTTTCCAATTTGGATGCCTTTTATTTCTTCTTGTCTGATCACTATGGCTAGCACTTCCAGTACTATATCAAACAGGAGAGGTGACAGTAGGCATCCCTGTCTTGTTCCTGTTTTTAGGGGAAATGGTTTTAGTTTTTGCCCATTGAGTATGATGTTGGCTGCAGGTTTGTCATATAAGGCTTTTATTATGTTGAGGTATGATCCCTCTATTCCCATTTTGCTTAGAGTTTTTATCAAGAAAGGGTGTTGGATTTTGTCAAATGCTTTTTCTGCATCGATTGATATGATTATGTGATTTTGTCCCAGTTTGTTTATGTGATGTATCACATTTATTGATTTGCAGATATTGTACCATCCTTGCATCCCCAGAATAAATCCCACTTGGTCATGGTGTATGATCTTTCTAATACAGTATTGGATCGAATTTGCTAGAATTTTGTTGAGGATTTTAGCATCTATGTTCATCAAGGATATTGGCCAGTAGTTCTCTTTCTTTGTGGTATCTTTATCTGGTATTGGGATTAGGGTAATGCTGGCTTCATAGAAAGAGCTTGGAAGTGTGCCTTCCTCTTGAATTTTTTGGAATAGTCTGAGGAGGATAGGTTTTAGCTCTTCATTGAATGCTTGGTAGAACTCCCCTGTGAAGTCGTCTGGACCAGGGCTTTTGTTTGCTGGAAGATTTTTGATTACTACTTCAATTTCTTTGGTAGTTATTGGCCTATTCAGTTTTTTTTTTTTAAATATATTTTTATTGATATTTTACAGAGAGGAAGGGAGAGAGATAGAGAGTTAGAAACATCGATGAGAGAGAAACATCGATCAGCTGCCTCCTGCACATCTCCCACTGGGGATGTGCCCGCAACCCAGGTACATGCCCTTGACCGGAATCGAACCTGGGACCTTTCAGTCTGCAGGCCGACGCTCTATCCACTGAGCCAAACCGGTTTCGGCGGCCTATTCAGTTTTTTTTAAATTCTTCCTGATTGAGTTTTGGAAGCTTGTGTTTTTCTAAGAATATGTCCATTTCATCTAGGTTGTCCAGTTTGTTGGAATAGAGTTGTTCATAGGCTTTTTTTCCTAATCCTTTGTAGTATTTACATTTTTTATTTTCTTTGTCATTTCAGCTTGGTTTGGAACTTATCTGCATTTAGTTCATGAGAAACCTCAGGTAGCTACCATAGTTTAGTAACTTAGTGTTCATGTCTCTGATAGTGTTACTCAGACTTTGAGGAAATAGTGGGGAGAGAAATAACCCAGAGAAGATTAGGAGGATGCAGAGATAAGGAAAGGAGGAAGTGGGAGATTGCTGAGAGGTGTCAGTCATATGGCATGGATGCTATTGATACTCTTTCCCTTGGCATAATACAGTTTTTACCCTGTCCTGGTAAGGAAGGAATAATATAGTCTTTACCCTGTCTGGTAAGGAAGGAATCATCCTTCAAAGTTTTTTCACTGGGCTCTTAACTTTTGCCCTCTCGAGTTCTGGTTCACTCTGCACATTTTCAACCATTTTTTCTACTTTGACTACTGGCCTCCAGACCTATGTTTTAAACTGCCTACTGATCTTAGGAGGGCACTGTAGGTCTACCATTTCCATCTTTCTTCCCAATTAAATTTCTCCTCTTGCATATCCTGTCTGATTAATGGTTCTACCAACTTTCCAGTTTTCCTTTACCACCTTTTCCCTCTCCCTTTCCAGCCCAGTGTCATTTCCATGAACTTTTATAAATACCGTTTCAGAAAACTCCTTCTCTCTCTTTGAGTTCTCACATTTTCAAGATATCAAGTAACTTTACCTCCCTTGGTCTTTTTCCACATCTCCATGTTCAAAGGAGAGGTAAAGGGAGCAATTGATAACTGTTTCTATCACTTTCTTCCCCAGTCAGGGAAGGTCACAAGTTTACACTGCACCTTTTATTTTCTCTTTTTGCCCCTTTCCTCTCCACTAGAGTCCATTTTTCTCCCTCCCTCTGCCACTCTTAAATGGTCTTTGTCCTGTGGTTCATTCCCTTGGCCTTTTCATGTCTCAGGATCATGTAGAAAGAGAACGGTCAGAAGACTGGACTTATGAGTCTTGGCAACTCTGTAGAGATGTGTTCTGAATGACTAGAAAGCATCAGAGTGCCCTGACTGGTGTGCCTCAGATGGTTGGAACATCATCCAGTACACTGAAAGGTCGTGGATTCAGTTCATGGTCAGGGCACATACTCAGGTTGCAGATTCAGTTCCCGGTTGGGGATCTCACACATTGATGTTTCTGTCTCTCCCTGTCCCTCTCCCTCTCCTTTCCTCTCTCTAAAAAGCAATTTTTTAAAAAGGAGGTTGGGGAGAAAGCCTTGGAGCTCTGTAGAGCACGTGAGAAGTATGGTCTGTCTATCCCTTTTAGTAATCTGGCAGGAGAAGATCAGGAAGGAAAGGGACTTGTTTGTATAAGACAGAAACTTTCTAGGCTTTGATGAGTGTGTTAACAAGAAATCCTAACAGGAAGTTTCCCAAAGAGTGTAGTTGGAGGTAATATGGAGAATTAAATTAGCCTCATAATTAGAAGGTCTATAATCTAGTGCTATGTTTGCCTCTTAAATAAATCATTTAGACCTTTTTATACTTCTGATTCCTTATTTCCAAATTTACCATTTCAAACAGGGGAGTTCTAATAAAATTGAGTAACTATAGTGTTAAAAATAACTTTTTTGGTACATTAAAAAAAACTTTTGTTGTTGACCCACATGAAGGCAATATACTAGTTTCTTTCTTGCAAAATTGATACTCTGGAGAAAATTCAAGGGGGTTTATTTAAATATAATTAAATATAATTACTTTTAATAATGTTCTATGATTAATCTGCACTGAGCACATTCTAATTTTATGTCGGACTTACATTATATTTCTACTAAACATTACCTTTGGATAGCCATTATTTCACCCGCTAGAGACTCTGAAGAGGACTCTTCAAGCATTTGCCTATTAATCAAAAATGTCTTGTTTATTATTTTCTATGTCGTATCTTATGTACTGAGAAAAATTTAATTCCTATAAATGAAGAACCTCAATTGTAGCTACACGATTACTGATATTTTTTCAGAGTATTTCAGTTGGTGAAAGAGGTTACTTTGTTTTCTTTGTGTTCTTTATTTCTACTTCTTCCATTATTTAGAACCTTATATAAAGTTTTTCCTTTTTTCATATATATTTATGTAACAAAGGTTCTATGTCTCCATTGTATATTAAAATAAATTTATCTGAGATATTTAAGTATATATACTAATGGTAAAGTATTTTGGTAAATGAGAATGTTAAAACTAATTTAAACCACTAACTGCAACTTAGCCTGATAATTACTGATATATTTCTTAAAAATAAAACTTTAAAAACATATTATTAATCATAATAAAATGGGCAAAATTTTTATCCTAGATTTTGCTTAAAGACCAAGTAATTTTGACCAAGAATTGTTTGATAAGCTAAGACATGTCTCTTAGAATTGCTATATTTGTAAGATCTCAGAACCTATAAAATAAGCTGAACTATGACATTGATTTACATTTTTATTTTATATGATGGATACTATATTTCTAAATTATTTGTTGTAAAAAATGAGGTGGCCATTAAAATTCTGAGAAGTAACTACCGGATTTTATTATTAACAGATCATAATCTCTATCAGTAACCCATCCAAAATAAGGTAAGTCCATTTAACATGCTTCTTAATTTTTTTTTTTTTTAGATCAAAGAAAACAAAGAATTCAATTGATAAATCAACTGAGACTGACAATGGCTATGTATCCCTTGATGGGAAAAAGACTGTTAAAAGCAGTGAAGGTGGAGTACAAAGCCATGAACCTCAATGTGAAACTATTCAATCAGAAGAGACAACCTGGAACAAAGGAACAATGAGGAACATTCCCAGTAAAGTAAGTGTGGGGTTTTTTTTTTTGTTTGTTTGTGTGTGTGTGTGTGTGTGTGTGTGTGTGTGTGTGTGTGTGTTTTTATTAGTTAAGGTATTACAAATGTGTCCTCATCCCCCCCGTTAACCCCCAACCTCCCCCCCGCCCCTCCCCGCACACTCATGCTCCCATCCCCCTGTTGTCCATGTCCATTGGTGTAAGTGTGGTTTTTAAAAAATAGTTTGTTTGTGTGGTTTTACATTAACTAATGGGAAGTAACTTAGACATAGTGGTTTTTCTTGAACTATATTTTTTATTCCGAATTTATTCTCTGAACCTTTACAAATCACACTGATGAAGCTGAAAATCTAATAAAGTAATATGAATAAACTTTATTGTCAATATAATTAGTGCCTTCTTGAATTGATTAATGACTCAAATTTTTTCAAAATGTTAAAGCACTTTAATAATTTCATAGTTGGTGCTTATTAAACCTTACCTTTTCTTGCCCCATTTCCATGTGTATAAGAATTTCTTTTAAATTGGACATTAAATTATTCTAGAAACAAAACTAGAAACCTGATTTTCCATTCATGTTTTCCATAAGAAAATATTACCTTGTTTTTCCTACCTTTATTACCTTTGGTGTCAGCACATTTGTTTTGTTGTTAGCTATAAAAAAATTCTTATTGAGCACATATTCACTAACAGTTTTTTGTTTAGTTTTCCAAAATAATAAAGCTACCCTGGGCTATTGTAGCAAAGCGTAATGTAGATCTTCTGTCTCTTTATTTCACTGAATTTTTCTTAGTCAAATAATTTATTCTTTAAAAGCTGGTATAATAAAATAATATGGTCAAATTAAAAGATGTTAACTGTTAAATTTAGCAATATAAGCCTGAACATTTGTGTTGAGGAAAATAAATAGAAGAAAAGAAGACTCTCTAATTCTGAATGAAGTATGTGTTACTACTTGACAGTATGTGTATTTTTAGGACCAGTAGCTGTATAATAAATAGTTTGGGACTGCAATGAAATATAGTACATTACTTGATTTTAGATTGTTGACACATTTGGCTCTCGGATAATGTGAACCTCACATTACTTTCAACACTGAACAAATAAGTTCTCAATCATTCAACTTTCAAACACACTTTCTGGTATGTATTACCTACTAAGGCTATATGAAAGAATCATGAAAGTGTCAATAAAACTCATGTTTTGAGTCTCTCAGTTTCAGAATTTCTGAAATCTGGATGTGTCTTACAAATTTATATGTAGATAATGTCTGATATATGCACCCATTCAACTACTAGTCACCTCCTTCTGCCTCATAAGCCATTATTTAATCAGTGGTGGTCTTATAATTGATCACATTTTCAGTTTGTGAAAATAGTATAATTAGTTCATCTCAGGTATCTCAGCTTCTTTTATCCTATTTTATATTTTGTAAGCTATTTCAAATCTTTTTGTGGAACAGAAACATTATAGAACAATTTGACAGATGCCTGTGGAATTACTATTAACATTAAAATACCAGTTATAGTCACTGATGTAAGGTATTTTTTCAGAAAATTAAGTAGCACTAATCACTTTGAGGGTTTTGAAGGTATTTAAAGCAATATGTGCATATGTGTGTATAATTGAAAGTTTCGCACTTTCAAAACTGCAAGTTAAGTTAGAAATTACCATAATCCTCTTTGTGTACTCCCATTTTAGGATACCCAAAGGACGGTAACAAATGTCTCTGATGAAGTCTCCAGCGAGGAAGGTCCTGAAACAGGATACCCAATACGCCGTAATGTGGACAGGACTTCTGAGAGCATTCTTCGGAATAGAAAGTCACACCATTATAAGAAACATTACCCTAATGAGGTATATACTTTGGCTTTACATGTATATATATATACACATCTTTTTTAAAAGTATATATATATATTTTATTGATTTCAGAAGGGAAGGGAGAGGGAGAGAGAGAAACATCAGTGATGAGAGAGAATCATTGATCGGCTGCCTCCTGCATGCCCCCTACTGGGGATTGAGCCCGCAACCCAAGCATGTGCCCTTGACCAGAATTGAACCTGGGACCCTTCAGTCTGCAGGCTGACGCTCTATCCACTGAGCCAAACCAGCTAGGGCCATATCTTTTTTTATATGTTACTAATTTATAACTTATTTTAACAATTGAATTAACAATTAACAATAATTATGAAAAGAACATATTTGCCCTCAGTATCAATATCTGATTGTTATATGATCTGGATTTATAGAGTAGCAGTTTTAGATTTATGTGTTGCATATATGATAAATAGCCATACATTTGTACTCATTTTGAGGATTTTCTCTGAAGATTCATACATTCAGTTTGTTGTTTACCTTTAAAGAAGCCCATCCTGGAGAGGCAATCTGTGAACTCCTGTGTTAGTCTTTCCCACAATTTGAATGGCTTTATGACTAACTGATTATTGCAAAGTTATTATTCTAAGTGACTTTATGTTCTTGTCACCAGTTATTAAGTTGCCCATACTATTAAATTCAATCTTTTTTCTCCTTTGATTCTATTTTTCTTTATTAACGTTTGTTTTTTTCTAAACCCTTTTCTAATTTATCACATCTCTTGAAGCTCATTAAATAGTAAAAGAGTTTCATTCAACTGTATTTTCAGTGTTTATTCTAAAGAACTAAGAACATTTTATTATCTCCCTTCAAGGCAAATGAATCAATTGCTTCTCACAGGAAGCCTCCACAGTGGAGATATTCCTCTCAATTGAAAAACACACCACAAGTAGATGTCTCCTACGCCTCCGCCCCTCCTACCAGTCAGTCTCAGTGTACTTTCTTTACATCTCTAATTGTAGGACTTCCATTCAGCCAGATTTCAGGTGGCTCTGAATGATGGTTGTTCTAAATTTTAGTTGTAATTTTGATGTATGGAAGGCAACAAGTACCCGTGTTTACCTATGTCACCATCTTGATTCTCCTCACGGGCATTTTGTTTTTCAAGAAAAGTTACCCAGTCTTTGGTCCATTGGAGGGCCAATACTATATTAGGCTGTCATGGTGTTTGGTACCAAAGGGGTTGGGAATGCAGTGGTGATGTGTCATTCAGTGTGTAGACTTTTACTTTAAGCCCCCTTTCCATACTCCTCCACTTTTTACCCCCAACCCACTTTCTTACCTTTTTCTGTGATATACTATACCTGGTTGGCTTCTTTCATTCACCTGTTGGGAAGATGATGGATTACTTGATTATCTGGGACATAGAAGGTATCCTGGGGAATTAATTGATAGCTTCGTTTAAGCATTTGCCTTATTTTCTTCTCTGTCCTGCTTTGTTGACTCTACAACTATCTTTCAATTTTTCTTTCCTATTGTAGATAAGATTGTCATCTAATAAAGATAGTATTTGATGGAAAGCACAATGCAGAAACTATGGGCTTCCAATCAAACTATTTAAATGACTTTGGAAAAATTATTTAACTTCTCTGAATCTCAGGTTCTGCCTGTGTAATGGGCGGGGGGGGGGGGGGGGGGGAGGAGAACAGCGCCATCAGATTGTTAGGATTAAATAAGATCATGCATAATTGCCTGACACAAAGCACTCATATTATAAATGCTTGTTCTTTTTAAATAAGTAATCCTCTCCTTTTCATTTGACTAGATGCTGTTTTAGCTATCTAAAGATTTGAAATAAGCAGAGCAAATCAAATTAAATGAGCTATTAAGTTGAGCTGTTTTTCCTCAGTTCTAAAATTTCCTATTTTTAGTCTGTAATCAGCAATTTGTAATGAAATTCAAAGTGGCCATTAATCACTTAAATATTGCAGATAAAATAGTGTTTGAAATGTAAGCAATTCTAGGCAATAATTTTTACATTATGCATTTGTAAAATGTCCTATTTATTAATCAGTATTTGGCAAAATACTTATATCAGGAATTATAGATATTTCCTTATTCTTGAAATCATGCATTAGTTTCAGTTAAACATTGGCCATTTAATCTGATACTTATTTCTGTATCTGATCAGCAAGTCTGCATCAGAATTAGTTATAGATAATAAGCTAGCTTTGTGAAAAAATTTAAATTGGCAATTACTGATTGCTTATTACTTCTGTCCTTATTATCTAATGAAAATTGTTATGATGAAAACTACTTATGTTTCAAGTATTCTGCTTGACAGTGAATCTGAAATATTTTTGGAGTGCTTTTTGTAAAAAAAACAAAACAAAACAAAAACGCAGACTGATTTTTACCCTTTTTTTGTAAATTTTTTTCTCTTTTATTTTTCTACTTGTTTTTCTATTCAATTTAAAATTTTTTTTTTTTTTTTACTTTTCTCTCAAACAATCCTGTCACAAATGCTCTGTCACACACTAAATATACATGGTGTCCCATTCTAATATACACAAGATAATTGTCAATAATATAACTCATTCAAGATATTGTGTTACCTGTGGTAAAGATGATTTTTGTCTTTGGTAGACTTACAGTGTATTTGAGAGTTTTGCTTTATTTGAATATACGAAATACATGAACATTTAATTAACACATATAATGTAGATGCTAGATAGCAAGACAAAATTTATTGTCAAATGAATATAATAATAACTCGCTGCAGGGACAAAGTATTCACTGTAAATGGAAGATTTTAAACTAACATTTGTTGGACCTCTGCTTTGTACAGGTTTGTATTAAAAACGATAGTGCTCATTTAATTTTTATTATCTCTTTAAGGTAGGTAGTTTTATTTCCCATTGTCATGGGCTAATTTTTCCCTTAAGTCTCTAAGGTAAGCCAGCTAGAAAGGGGTAGAGATGGTAATTTCCTGACACTTTGTTGAGTAGGCTTTAAAGGAGAGAAGGATTTATAATGAGAGGTAGGAATATAATGAGAGGCTGGAGTGGCAACGAACAAGGTGTGTTTAGGAGTTAAGGAATAGCCCATTGTCACTGGAAAAGAAGGCTGTGGTACTGAGAAGTGGAAAACAAGGTCCAAAAAATAGCCATTTGAAGAGAAGGGTGGTAGGTGAAGGAATTTGAACTTTATCCAGGAGAGCAGCAGTGGGAAGCCACAGAAGGATTTTGGTCAGAGGAGTGAAAGAACAGTTGTACTTTGGGAAAATTAATCTGTAAAGAGGGAGGCTTTTAGGTAGGGGTCAATTAGGAGGCTCTTATAGCAAACAAAGAATGAATGATATCTGGTGATAGCATAGAAAAGAGATAAATATAAAACATTTTAAAGGTAGAATTGACAAATCTTAGTGCCAGGATTGCTAAAATAAAATCTAAAAATTTCAGCATGCTTTGCTATAAGGATGGCTGTTATTCTTTATTCAGTAAAAGTTATTTTGAATTCATTTAAATTAACATTTTACTCAAAGCTATTTATTTTGTATATTAAAAACTAGGAAAATAGTAAATTTATTAGAAATTATTTAACTTCTTTCTTTTAGCTTTTACTTTCATATCATAGATTATCTCAAACACATAAATTGACACTTTGTAGCTATTCATGTGCTTGAGATAATCTATGATTATTTGTTCATTTTTTCAATTTATTGAACTTGTTTGAGAAACAAAGACAATAGATACATGGAATCTATTGTTGCTAAAATAGACTAAGAAAACTCCATTAAACCATCAATTAAAGTGGGTGACTATGCAGTCCATGTGAATGTAGACTAGTCTTTGCCTGCCTGAATTCTGAACTTTGTATAAAGTTTAAGAGAAAGAAGTCATTGGCGGGGGGCGGATGGGGGAGAGGAGGGCCAAGGGGGGGGGGGAGGGGGGGGGGGCAGGAAACATATGTAAAACTTTAGACAATGAGTGAATAAAAACAAAGAGAAAGAAGTAAAAAAAAAAGTCATAATCTTTGCATGCAAAGTAACACTTGAGCTGAAATGTGAAACAAATTTTGATATGAGGAAATTTTGTTACTCCTTAAAAATTAATATGTATTTTTAATGTTTTACTATCTATTTCACTGTTATTTGACAGTGTGTTTATTGTTTTAGCAAAAAGTAGCAATATTTGGTTCTAATAGAATCCTTTGAATTGGAAAGGGTACATAAATTGTATTAATGTCAAAGAATATCTTGATTTCAGGATGCCCCTAAATCGGGTACTAGTTGCAGCTCTCGCTGTTCAAGTTCCAGACAGGATTCTGAGAGCACAAGGCCAGAGTCTGAAACAGAAGATGTATTATGGGAAGACTTGTTACATTGTGCAGAATGCCGATCATCTTGTACCAGTGAGACAGATGTGGAAAATCCTCATGTTAATCCATGTGTGAAAAAAGAATATAGAGATGATCCTTTTCACCAGGTCGGTTTACAGTTGTCATGGGCTAATTTGTCCCTTAAGTCTCTAGGATGATTTTAATTTCTAGTAGTAAATTTAAGCCACTGGTGGTTTCTACAGGTTTTTCTCCTTTGAATGTACAAATTTTACAGAGGTGAAGAAAAAGCTTACACTCAATTAAAATATTCTGGTAAAAAAAAATTTTTAATGTGAGCTGTGGTCTGGCTTCATTGGAACATAGAATCTCATCATTTATGTTATGGTTATGTTTCTGACCTTGCAAACATGTTTCTGAGAAGTTGTTGATAAATGGAGTTTTATAAGTCAATTTGTGTTTTAGATGCAATAGTCTTTTTCTCATTCAACAGACTTCATGGTCAGATTTATTTATACCTGTGGTCTTAACTCCACTGTAAGATTGTAATTCACATATATTTCATGAATATCAGATTTGTATCTCCAAGTGCCTATAGTAGTGCTGTCGAATAGAAATATAATGAGAGTCACATATGTAATTTAAAAATTTCTGGTAGCTGCATTAAAAATGTTTTAAAAGGTGAAATTAATTTTAGTATCTTTTATTTAACCCTATATTCAAAATATCACTTCAACATATAACTAATATGAAAAATAATGAAATACATATATTTTTAATACGAAATGTCTTCAAAATCTATCACAGCACATCTGATTTGGACTAGTCACATTTCAAGTGCTCAGTAGCCACATGTGAGTAGGGTGTACTATATCGGACAACACAGGTCTGTGGGACATCTTCATTTGAATGTTTCACCATTGCCTCAGCTTTAACCAAATACACCACCTTCCCTCATAAATTTATTTTTCTTATGGCATATAAAATCTTGGTGAATTACATCTTCATTCATCTGCTCACTGTCCAGAAACCTGGTAGTCATTTAAAATCCTCACTGTTCTTACTTTCTTCTCTCTCTTATCCCAAGTCCTCATGAAATCCTAACAATGAAACCAACAAGTAAACTTAGAAAACTAGAGGTAGAAGGGAACTTCCTTAATCTGATAAAAGGTAGCTATCAAAGAACCTTCTAAAAACCTATATATTTAATGTTGAAATTTTAGGAGCATTTTTATTAAAAGCAGGAACAAGAGATGCCCATCATCACTGCTTTTTCTATTAAAATTCTACAGTATGTTTGTATGTCTCTGTTTTCAGTTGGACTTAGACAGATTTAAAGTTCACATTAAAGAACAAAATGTCAATAGCAGAAGCAATTTTGAAGAACTACAGGGAACTTTCCATATTGGATATAAAAATGTATTTTTTAAAATATAGTAGTTAAGGTAGTATGGTATAGGTATATGCTATAGACTGAATGTGTCCCCATCAAAATAAGATCGCATTTGGAGGTGGGCCTCTGGGAGGTAATTAGGCATGAGGGTGGAGCTTTGGGCCCCACCCCCTCTCCCAGAGATGTGAAATGTTTAAGCACATATGTGCATAGGAGAAAACCAGTAGGGAAGAATTAAAGAGGTACAGGAGAAAGTTAAATAATGTGTCTTATAATTCTAGTGGGAAAAGCCTAGTTAGGAAGCTTAAATTCCTCCTTGACAGGAAGAGAATACATCTTTTGTTGAAATAGGAGGAAGAAGAGTGCCTGAAACAAGTAAGATGATGAGAGAGTTGCTGCCTGATAATCTCTATTCTGTGAGTGCTGGAGGTTAGGGAGTCTGTTAACAATAAGAAGTGAGATGATGGGATAGGGGACTTGTGGATGGTGGTGAAGGCTTGAAGTTATCATTTGCAGGAAATGGGGGTAGTGGAGAGAGAGTATATGTATGCATCTATTCAAACCAATTAAAAAAGTCGAACTGTCACATTGTTGAGGATCCAGCTAGAATCTGAAACCATGAATTTGTAGTTGCTCGTTCCAGACAGTTGTGTGATATTCTCTGGAATATAGTTGTAATAATCATAACAATAGCAAGCATTTAATAAGCATTTACTAAAAGCTAGGCACTGCAATGTAATCTAGATGTATTATCTCATGTAATCCTCTCAACCTATAAGCAGTAGGGTTTATTTTTATTTTATAGCTGAGAAAATTTAGTCCCAGAATTAAATAACATACCCAAAGTCACACAGCATAGGTGTTCACTAAATAATTGCTATTCAAGAGACAGGAGAGGGGATGGTATACTGATTGAAAGAATGGATGTGGTAAGAGTCTAGCCATGTTGGATTGAGAAGGAAATGAAACCAAGAAGAGACTGATAGATTAGAAGATAGGTGTGTTCAAGGAAACAAGTGTTTTATTTTTATTTTTATTTTTAAATATATTTTATTGATTTTTTACAGAGAGGAAGGGAGAGAGATAGAGAGTTGGAAACATCGATGAGAGAGAAACATCGATCAGCTGCCTCCTGCACATCTCCTACTGGGGATGTGCCCGCAACCCAGGTACATGCCCTTGACCGGAATCGAACCCGGGACCTTTCAGTCCGCAGGCCGACGCTCTATCCACTGAGCCAAACTGGTTTCGGCAAGTGTTTTAGAATTGAAGGTTTTTGAGTCCTGGCAAGATGAGAGGTGTGGTTCAAGACTCATATTAGAAGTAGAGCAATTCTGTGTGGTGACAAGATCCAGGATGTGGCCATGGGAAATAGCTATAGTTCCCCAAGATTAAGTGAAAAAAGCAATGAACAGTTAATCCTTGAGAATGGGGTTGATCCATGTGTCATTTGCATATTCATCTAAGTCACCGAGATGATAACTAGAATTGACCTGTAAGAAAATGGCTGTGAACTATTTCCCCAGAGATACCAGCTGCATAGAAGCAGGGACCATGTGTTCTTTTGCTCATTGTTGTGTCACACAGTGCCTGGTACATAGTAGGTGTTTAATAAATATAAGTTGAGTGAATGAGTTAAATGAAATAAACATTTTTCAAAGCATGCTGATTAGGCCTTTCTTAAATGATTAAAAAATTATTTTTAATGAATGCTATACAGAATAAAATTGCCCAAAATGTTTCACATCATTCTGCTCTTTTTTTGATAAGATGAAGATTTTTTAAATTTTCTACTCTGCATGTCTAATAGTATTCTAGGTTTCCATTGGTTTTGCTTTTGGGTGAAAAACTTGATTTTACATACATTTCTTATTCTCAGATTTCTGAAAAATAAGCTCAAGTTTTCAGTTTTACTAATAGCCATGTAATTGAAATTGGCTCCCTTTAGTGAAAAGCTACCAGTTTTTTTCTTGTACAGGCAGTCCTTGGGCTATGTCAGACGCGACGTACATCGTTTCGTGCTTATGTCGCCATCTCCCATTATTTATTAAAAAAAAGTTCCATCATTTCGACATATGTACATATGTGCATTATGTTTTTTATAATTTATTTACCACAAGTAAAGGTCAGGAATTGTTATCTTTCTTTTAAATTTTTTTACTGTTTTACTTCATTACTGCTGTGTCTGTGCTCCATGTGAGTGACGTAGGTGCTTATGTAGGTGGGTTCTGACTTACTGCGGATGCGTTACGTCGCACCTTAGGAACGGATCTCCGACGTAACCCGAGGACCTACTGTATTTGGTTTGGAGGACCCTTTTCTGCCTACTTAAGACTCAAAAATCTCTTATGAAGAAACATTGAGCATTTGAATCAGTATGTTCTTGTCGGGATGACCAAATCTGTTTTTGTTTTATTTTCTTTGTAAATAGTAACAAACATTTCTATAGGAGAAAATTTTCTTCCTCTAGTCATGGCTGAGTGTATAATAAAATATAAAGCCATATTCAAGTGAAATTCATCTTTCAGTAGGGAAAGCCAGATTTTAATAGATACAGTTCCCACAGGTGGAAACTCCAGTAAAGCAGTTGTCATGGTGAATTTATTTGAAACAAAACCTGCCACCATTTTTTATGATTTTAGGCAATTTTGAATGAACAAGGAGCAGTTAAGAATTAGAATGAGGATAAAAAACAATCACTAAAAGAGTTCCAAATTTAAATTTGAAAAGCATACAAAGAAGAACCTATGTGATAACATTATACAATGGAATTATTTACTTCCATGTTTTCCCTGAACCTTTTAATTTATTTTTATTTTTTAAAATATATTTTATTGATATTTTTACAGAGAGGAAGGGAGAGGGATAGAGAGTTAGAAACATCGATGAGAGAGAAACATTGATCAGCTGCCTCCTACACACTCCCTACTGGGGATGTGCCCACAACCAAGGTACATGCCCTTGACCGGAATCAAACCTGGGACCCTTCAGTCCGCAGGCTGATGCTCTATCCACTGAGCCAAACCGGTTAGGGCTGAACCTTTTTAAAAAAGTGTTTCATGTAATGCTGCTCTCCATACATTTAGGCAGTACATGTTTCAACAAGAATGTTTTTCAGAATACATACATTTGACAAACACATACACAGGTATAGGGCTTTTTAAGTAACTTTTTCTCTTCTGTTTTGCCTTTCTAGAAATAAGACAGTGATAAATCTACTTAGAGTAACTGGGAAGGTAGCTGGGCAAAATGAGTACTTTGGGAAGGAGAGTGAAGAACTGCTTGATTTCTGTTTCTGGACCTGCATCATATTGAAATGCCTTGCTTCATGTAGTCGGAAAACCTTTAATTCACTGTTACAGACTGAGAGTTAAGAAATAAGTTAAAATGCCTGTGTGTCAGTGGTTGAAATCTGTTGCCTCTCAGGCTTAACACTTTCCATTCAGCTTCTTGCAGTTGTTCCTAGCTTTTTAGTTTCATTGTTTCATAATTATTAAACTTCCAAGAAAAGTTTGATACATATTTCAATGCAAATTATTTCTATCCCAGACTAGAATATTTTGTTTGAAGATAAATTATGGAACATCATCTGATGAAAATAGTTAATTACCAGTATCTCATAACTTAAGAGCTATGATGAAACATAGCTCTTATATGTTTCAGTAGTAAAATATATGCTATGAAGGTTAATGTATATTAAAATACTATGTATTTGGGAAAGATAAATATTTAGAGGCAACCTCTTGATAGTCAAATAACTACATGGAAAGAGCTTTGTCAATAGCATGACTACTGGCATTATGGTTTGCCTGTAATTATTCACCAGTTTTTATGCTGTTTATAGTAAACATGGTATATATAGCTTGACATAAAGAAAATTAGTGTATGAGGTAGAATAATTTCCTTATCTCTTTTCTTACATATTGTTGACTTACTATTTTATACCTTTAATTGAAATTAATCAATGCAACTTTACTCCCCCCAGAGCAGTAGTTCTCAACCTTCTGGCCCTTTAAATACAGTTCTTCACGTTGTGACCCAACGTGAGGGTCACATTGCTACTTCATTAGCATAAAATTATTTTCGTTGCTACTTCATTAACTGTAATGTTGCTACTGTTATGAATCGTAATGTAAATATCTGATATGCAGGATGGTCTTAGGCGACCCCTGTGAAAGGGTCGTTTGACCCCCAAAGGGGTTGCGACCCACAGGTTGAGAACCGCTGCCCTAGAGGAAAATATATTCCTTACATTTACAGAAACATGTCTTTATCCTATTTGAATCATATTTTGTCCTCCAAAGAATAAATATAACTAGAGTAGATTATTCTGTTCATTGTTAGAAGTTATTTTAATGAAATATGTTATAAAAATAAGTTAGAAAGACTATGTCAGTGATGGCGAACCTTTTGAGATTGGAGTGTCAGCATTTTGAAAAACCCTAACTTAACTCTGGTGCCGTGTCACATATAGAAATTTTTTGATATTTGCAACCATAGTAAAACAAAGACTTACATTTTTGATATTTATTTTATATATTTAAATGCCATTTAACAAAGAAAAATCAACCAAAAAAATGAGTTTGCGTGTCACCTCTGACACGCGTGTCATAGGTTCACCATCACTGGATTATGTCAACAAAGAAATTCATCCAATCCATTCTGGGTCTAATCTTTCAGTGTTATTTCTCCTAGCAATATCTGGTACTACAAAAATTATTGTTTCATCAATTTTGTTGCTATCTTTAACTCCCAACTATCCTATTTTGAAATTTTATTTCTTTAATTATAGATCTAAAGCAAACAAACATAAGCCTGTGATTCTTTTTATTAAGCTTTCAATTTTTCTTTTTACCTTTTTTTATTTCTTGAAACATTGAGAAATACTTGGGAGAGTACTTCTAGTTATTTGTGCTTTGCAATATTTGCTCTGAGGAACAGAAACTTAAATTGATCCTTTGGAGAAATGCTAGATTAAAGTATCAGAAAAGTCAAGTATTAACGGTAGGTGTGTGAGGAAGGGCCTCTTTCAGCATGAGATTGTATCACTATTTAATCTATCAAAGAGGTTCAAATCTCAGCTGTCATTGTTTTTTATTGAATGATCATAAGTTGGACAATTAGTAATATGAACAATGTGATATCTGTTTGTCTATGTATATTATTAGCTATATAGATAGGTTGACAACTAAGTGCTTTTGCTGACATATTTTAGAGTATTTTTGAACAATATATTGCCTAATATCTGTTACAGAAAGTTTTTAACTTATGCATTTTTATAACTGTAATATCTTATGGCTTCTGTTTAATGTATATGCTAATTTTAAGAATTTTAGTGTCATTGAAATTCTGTGTGTATAAATACCGATATAGCTATGCACATAAATGTACATTCTATTTATAAAAGATAAATGCATTCACCTATTTCTACTTTTTACTTGTAATGTAGTTAAAGTTTGTGTGTGTGTATACATATATATGCATATGTATGTATATATGTTTGTTTTATTTATGAAATGAGATAACTGTATTTACCAATTTCTTTTTATTTTTTTATAGAGTCATTTGCCCTGGCTCCACAGTTCCCACCCAGGATTAGAAAAAATAAGTGCTATAGTATGGGAAGGAAATGACTGTAAGAAAGCAGATATGTCTGTACTTGAAATCAGTGGAATGATTATGAACAGAGTAAGTTTTCAAATTTTATTCTTTTAGTTCAAGGATAAAACAGTGATTATTAATATCCTATATAATAAAAGCCTAATATGCTAAGTGTCCAACTGTTTGACTGTTCAACCAGTCGCTGTGATGCATACTGACCACCAGGGGACAGACACTCCAACCGGTAGGTTAGCTTGCTGCTGGGGTCTGGTTGATTGGGACTGGGCAAGATGGCCAGACACGCCCTGGAGCCCTCCCTCGGTCCCTCCCTGGTCCTGATTGTGCACCGGTGGGGTCCCTTGGCCTGGCCTGAAGGGATCGGGCTGAAACCGACTCTCCGACACACCCCGAGGGGCCCCAGATTGCAAGAGCGCACAGGCCAGGTCGAGGGACCCCACTGGTGCATGAATCTGTGCACCGGGCCTCTAGTATTAAATAATTACTGCAATGTTATGTTTATAACCTACTCACCTCACTTTTCAACCTGAAAAAAAGTTATTTGTATTTTTCTTTGTCATTGATTTAAACAGTGATATCACTCTCACCTTTTATTGTTTTCATTCTTGCAACCAAGAATAGATACAATCTAAAATTTTCTTCTTTTATGTTATTCTTTCTTTTGTTTTCCGTGGATCAAATTGAGGAGCTGCTAGATATATACAGTTTTGATGATATTTATTTTTCTTTATCACCCATCTTGGCTCATTTATTTATTAGTACCCAGAACATTAAACAATTCAAACAGAAGATTTGTGTTGATACTTCCTTGCCTAATTAAATGTATAGAAGTAATGCAGCTAGGGGTAAACATCTTGAGTAGTTGGAAGTAGAGTTAGATGAGAATACTGTGGATTTCAATTTTAGTCTTTATTACTTTTTTTAAAAAATCAGATCATTGCTACTTTTAAAGTTTTACGTGATTCCTCTGGACGTCTAGTCATGATTTAACTTGCAGTTCTAAATTTCTTGTGCATTGCTATGCTAGAACCTTTGTACACACTTCATGTGGGACAGGAATTAAAATAACTGGGTATAGAAATTGATCTACTTCCTCTTTCATGTCTCAGTGTGAGCAATGAAATGCTATCAACAAGGAATATCTAGTTGGTGTTCTATATTTTAACTGTCTGTGAGCTAGCAGATTATGGAATGATAAAAAGTTACCTAAGTGATATTTAAGGTTTCTCCCAGTTCTACCATTCTTATATTTTCCCATTACTTAAATTTTAGTTTCCTTTTTTATAATTACCCTACCATCTTTTCCCTTTTCTTTCTTTCTTTTATATATATATATATATATATATATATATATATATATATATATATATATATATATATATATATATTATTGATTTTTTACAGAGAGGAAGGGAGAGAGATAGAGAGCTAGAAACATCACTGAGAGAGAAACATTGATCAGCTGCCTCCTGCACATCTCCCACTGGGGATGTGCCCGCAACCCAGGTACATGCCCTTGACCGGAATCGAACCTGGGACCTTTCAGTCCGCAGGCCGACGCTCTATCCACTGAGCCAAACCGGTTTTGGCCCCTTTTCTTATTTAATTGTACCCGCTCTAACATTTTCTCTCTTCTAAATGGTTTTAGAATTTAAAGAGAGAGATATCCATTTGTATATTGAGCTCTTTGAAGAAAATACAAATCACAAATTTATTGAATAATTAAATATAATTCTAGATTTTTTTCTTTAATGAACTAAATTTAAGTGGATGTGAGATCTCATTCTTTTTAATATTGCAGTATTTGTGAATATTTCTAACTTTTGAAATAATGAGATACATATAATTTATTTTTAAGATCTGGGTAAGACCAAGATAGTTAATCCTTTTTGCATCTACTTAGTGAATTAGAGATCTGATAATGAACTATTTTTGAACACTGAAGAAATAATGATTTACTTTTTACACATTATAGGCTCTTCAACTTTGAGTAAATTTAATTTTTATTATTCATTTAGTAAAACTAATACATTTTAACAAACTGATTATATATTGCTATAAATAAAATCATGCTTAATAGAAATTCATTGTACTGTAGGTAAAATTTGTGTAAGTTTTTTTTCTCTTTCTTTTTTCTCTCTATAAAGGTGAATAGCCATATACCAGGAATAGGATACCAGATTTTTGGAAATGCAATCTCTCTTATCCTGGGTTTAACTCCGTTTGTTTTCCGACTCTCCCAAGCTACAGACTTGGAACAGCTCACTACACATTCGGCTTCTGAACTTTACGCGATTGCATTCGGTTCTAATGAAGATGCCATAGTGCTTTCTATGGTTATTATAAGTTTTGTGGTTCGTGTGTCTCTTGTGTGGATTTTCTTTTTTTTGCTCTGTGTAGCAGAAAGAACTTATAAACAGGTGAGTATATATAGACTTCTGAAGAGAGAACATCTTATCCTTTTCCTTGTTCAAAGTATTCTTGAAGTATTTCAGTATTTCATTAAATCAATCTGAGCTGCTAATTCTTTTCTCGTTTTGTTTTTAATAGTACTTAACTAAATAAAATTCTAACAGTCCATATTTTGTTGATTTTTGTTTTTTCATGGTAATATACTTGAAATTAATGCTTGCCTTTTGTCTTTTTTAGCGCTTACTTTTTGCAAAGCTCTTTGGACATTTAACATCGGCAAGGAGGGCTCGAAAATCTGAGGTTCCTCATTTCCGGTTGAAGAAAGTACAAAATATAAAAATGTGGCTATCACTTCGGTCCTATCTTAAGGTAGAGTGGTAGTGACAAAAGTACTCTTAAATGTGCTGGCTTCCTCTCAGGTTTCCTTTTCTTTGTCAATATGTAGGTATGTCTAGATGTGTATTCACATAAGTCCTCACACAGTGCTGTGTGTTCTTTATGCTCCGTATGCAGAAATCCAAGATAAATGTTTAACTGGTTCTTTATAGTAAAGCACCTGAAGTCTAAAAGGCTTAAATGTATTTGAGGTAGATAATTCAAGATCAAGTTGTCCTTAATTTATCTTTGTTCATAAATCTCACCAACTTCTACTCATTCAAAAGCTAGATTAAAGATTTGGTTTCTACCTAAAATGGTTGTCAAAAGCCAGTAGAGGGAGCCCACTGCTTAGAAAAGAGTTTTTAAAAACTCTGTAATCAGAATCACCTCAGTGAAGTGGCCTATTGCTATTTAAAAATACTAGCTTACAATTCTAAGCCATTCTTTTCATGCTGTTCTTTTCTTTAATCTTGTTAAATAACCTTTCTAATTATAGAAGTAGATTTAAAAAACACATCTCAATGTGTTTGGGAAACATCTTTTTTTTTTTTTTAATATTTTATTGATTTTTTACAGAGAGGAAAGGAGAGAGATAGAGAGTTAGAAACATCGATGAGAGAGAAACATCGATCAGCCGCCTCCTGCACATCTCCTACTGGGGATGTGCCTGCAACCCAGGTACATGCCCTTGACCGGAATCGAACCTGGGACCTTTCAGTCCGCAGGCTGACGCTCTATACACTGAGCCAAACCGGTTTCGGCATTTGGGAAACATCTTAATAAATTTTAGGAAAACACTAAGGATTATTTATTTGTTGCATTAAGTAGCAATGAATTTCATTATATATGAAGTTACCTAAAGACCAAATATCCTCTAACATACCTAGATCTTTAATGCTTATTTTGTTCTTTTTAAAAAAATCTTTATTGTTAAAAGTATTATATGTCCCCTTATTTCCCCCATAACACTTTTTTTTTTTTATTGCTTAAAGTATTACAAAGGGTATTACATATGTATCCATTTTATCCCCCCGCCCTAGACAGTCCCCTAGCCTCCCCTATCACCCAGTGTCTTATGTCCATTGGTTATGCTTATATGCATGCATACAAGTCCTTTAGTTGATCTCTTACCCCCCTACCTCCTGCCCCCCAACCCTCCCCGGCCTTCCCGCTGCAGCTCGACAATCTGTTTGAGGCAGCTAACACTTTTTATTTTGAAGCAACAATGAAAGAAGTGAAAATTTTTTTGCACTGTTTATCTAGCTTTCTATTTAAAATATTCATTATTCTGCTTATTTAACTTATTAAATTCAACTAACTTAATCTCCATTGGAAAATGTTACAAATTGGCGTAGATTATTTTTTGTCACTGTGACATTTCTGTTGTAAAGAGGGATGAATATGTCTTTGTTGCATGGCTTAGTGAGAAGCCACACCAAATTTCCCTTCTTTATCAACGCTACGTAGGTATTACATTCTTTTCTACGTTGATTACTTTATTCAGTAAACATTTATTTAATGTTAACCATGTGCCATCCACTACCCATGAGATGAAATTCTCTACCCTCATGAGCTTGCACTTCAGTGACATTTAACCCCAGACCTATGAATTATCTTTGAAATTTACTTTCTTCTCTTGCATTTCCAACATCCAATTTGTCACCAATTTCCACCCATTTTGCTTCCAAAATATAACTTGAGTTTATTTACTTACATTTGTTTCCTTTTCCATCACCTTAATTGAAAACAATTTGGGCTACTGGAGTTGCCTCTTAACTGGCCTTCCAGCATTCAGAGTTCCTCGTTCCAATACTTTCTTCATTCTGTCAACAGAGATCTTTTTTAAAAATGTAGATTTGACCATATACTTCTTAAAATTTTTTGGAGATTCTCCATTGCCCTTAGGATAAAGAATAAAATCTGACAGGGCTTATAATACCCTTAATGACCCAGCTCTTGCCATTAATCTGTCTTTCTTTCTTCCTACATTCCAGCCACACAAAACTGCTTCAGTTCTTTGAATGCACTATGATCATTCCTGTTCTGTGCTCTTCCTTCCACCAAACCATTGTCATGTGCCATCTTAGTTTGGTATAAATATCACTTTCTTAGGGAAATCTTCCCAGGCTCACACAATCTTGTATTTGGGGGTTAGAAGGGTGGGCCTGGAAAGATCTCTCTAAGGAAGTGATATTTACATAAAACTCCCAATTTTCTCAACGCATCCTATACTTTTCTTTCATAGCACTTATCACAACTTACACATATATCTGTGATTTTGAAATTGATGCCTGACTCCCTAATAATGAAGGTAGGGACTGTGTCTGTTTTGTTCTCTGCTGTGTTTCTACCCCTAGCACAGTATTTCATTCTGAGCAGGTGCTTAAGAAACATTTGTTGAATGAATAGTGTTTGTAAAGTGAAATATTTGGAAGTTATGCTAAGAATTGTAGGCTATATATTCACCATTTCCACTGTGTTGCAAATCCTTAGGAAATAGTAACACTTAAATAAAAACTCATCTAACAAATTAGGTGTATTTTCAACATTATAAGTTACTAGAGGCCTGGTGCATGAATTCGTGCACGGGTGAAGTCCAGCCGGCCTGGGCGAGGGGATGTGGAGGTTGGCTGATCGGGGTTGAGGCTGGTGGGGGGAAGGGCTGTGGGTGGTTGGCTGGCTGGCCGGCCTGCCCTGCCCCCTGATCGAACTCCCAGTCAAACTCTTGGTGTAGGGGACCATTTGCATATTAGCCTTTTATTATATAGGATGATCAACCTATAGGGATGGATAAGCACCTTAATTGAAAGCATGAAATTGACTGCTAATTAGTAAATGTATTTAAAAGTGTTTTCCCTTTTTTCCCCCAGCGTCGAGGTCCTCAGCGATCAGTTGATGTAATAGTTTCCTCTGCTTTCTTGTTGACTATCTCAGTTGTATTTATCTGTTGTGCCCAGGTGAGTTACCTTGTTCTGTGTAGAAATTAGATAATCAGACCTACAAATATTCAGCTTCAAACGTTTTCTAATAAAAAATAATGAAAACAATAATATAAGTAAACCTAGTCACACAATTTTGAAATTGGCTTTTTGCAGTTTATTATTTTTTCAATAGAATAAATAAAGGGAATATTTGGAAGTTATTCATTTATGTGTCACACTAGTGGCTGGCATTTTCTCAGATGTGTATTGATTGGACATATGATAATTAGTTTTTGCCATTAATTCACCTGGTTATATTTATTTCCCAAAACAAACTTATGAGTGACTATAGTTATCAATTGTTTCATACTGGGTTTTTGTTGTTGTTGTTGTTTAAACATATAGTTTATTGATTTTTTTACAGAGAGGAAGGGAGAGGGATAGAGAGTTAGAAATATCGATGAGAGAGAAACATTGAACAGCTGCCTCCTGCACACCCCCTACTGAGGATGTGCCTGCACCAAGGTACATGCCCTTGGCCAGAATCGAACCTGGGACCCTTCAGTCCACAGGCCAACGCTCTATCCACTGAGCCAAACCAATTAGGGCATGTTTCATACTGTTTTACATGAATCCCTGCTTTACTCACATTTAGCATTTATTATTTTATACCTTACTAGGGGCCCGGTGCACGAAATTCGTGCACTGGGTGGGGGGGGGTCCCTCAGCCCAGCCTGCCCCCTCTCACATACTGGGAGCCCTCAGGCGTTGACCCCATCACCCTCCAATCGCAGGATCGGCCCCTTGCCCAGGCCTGACGCCTCTGACAGAGGTGTCAGGCCTGGGCAGGGGACCCTCATTACCCCCCATCACTCGTTCTGCTCCCAGCCCAGGCCTGTTGCCTCTGGCCCAGGCATCAGGCCTGGACAGGGGACCCTTAGACCCCTCCGATTGCTGGCTCTGCCCCTTGCCCAGGCCTGATGCCTCAGCCAGAGGCGTAGACCCCCATCACCCTCTGATCACCTGATCGGCCCCTTGCCCAGGCCTGACGCCTCCGCCAGAGGTGTCAGGCTTGGACAGGGGACCCCCATCTCCCCCCGATCACTGGCTCTGGCCCCCGCCCAGGCCTGAGGCCTCTGGCCCAGGAATCATGCCTGGGCAGGGGACCCCCATCTCCCTATGATCGCTTGCTCCACCCCCCGCCCAAGCCTGACGCTTCCGACCCAGGCTTCAGGCCTGGGCAAGGGGACCATCATCTCCCCACAATCCCCGGCTCAGCCCCCCGCCCAGGCCTGATGCCTCGGCCAGAGGAGTTGACCCTCATCACCCTCCGATCACCAATCACCGGATCGGCCCCTTGACCAGGCCTGAGGCCTCCGGCAGAGGTGTCAGGCCTGGGCAGGGGACCCCCAGCTCCCCGCGGTTGCAGGCTCCGCCCCTGCCCAGGCCTAACACCTCTGGCTGAGGCGTCGGCTCGGGCAGCGGGGACCCGCAGCTGCAGCGGCCCCGCGATCGTGGGCTCCGCTTTAGGCCCAGGCCAGGGACCCCTAGCTCCCGGGACTGCCAGCTTCGACCATGTCCAGCTCCCATCGCTGGCTCCCCCCCTACTTCCTGCTATTACTGGCCAGGGCGGAAAAGGCACCTGATTCTCCGATCATGGCTGGGGGGCCAGGGCCCAGGGCCGCCTTTGCCCTGCCCCCCAGCTCTTAGCTCCCCCCTGGGTTTCCGATCACTGTCAGTGGCAGGGGGCTTCTTCCTGCTTTCCCTTTCGCCTCCCTGCATTGTGCCTACGTATGCAAATTAACGACCATCTTGTTGGCAGTTAACTGCCAATCTTAGTTGGCAGTTAACTGCCAATCATAGTTGGCAGTTAATTTGCATATAGCCCTGATTAGCCAATGAAAAGGGTATCGTCGTACGCCAATTACCATTTTTCTCTTTTATTAGTGTAGATTTGTTACTGTAGCTTGACTGCCTCATGCTCTGTAAAAGAATTCTTGTTGACCAAGATTAGTCAGGAAACAGAAGTATCTCAGGATATGTTTTGTGCTATAAAGTTTAAACTTCTATTTCAAGTAATATTACCTACTGAAAATTCTTCTGCTTTAAAGCATCATACAATGCTGGCAAAATAAAATCCAGCATTTTATATATCTGAGTTTATAAAACAGTAAGGGACCAAAGTGAAGATAGCATTGAACAACAGAGCAGTTCAGTATACGTGTTAATGCATGGCAGCCCTAGGATAAGAAAGTGAGGCACATTGGCACTCTTAGTATCCTAGAGACTTGAGATTTTATGCCCACAGGAGGACAGAAGATGAGGCCTCGACCTGCATGCACACATTCTTACACATGCTTACACAAAAGCCAGAACCCTCAAAGGGCTGCAGTCTCCATGAAAAGATGCAATAAGAAAAGCAGTCTGCCCTGCAGCACAGGAAGACAATAAGGAATCTTGTCTCTAACTCTGCCTAGACTCTGGCAAGGAGTTGGGGAAAAGTCTCCCCTAAGAACTGTAGGTCTACACTTAATCACAGGTTCGGGGTTCAAATGTACATTACAGGTCTTGTCCTGTAACCCCTTTGTCAAAAAATTATATAAAAAGTGGTCGTAAGCTCTTAGATACCCAGTGGAAGCAAAGCCGAGACTGTTCTGGGTTATGTGACTTCATCTTAGGACTCACAAGATTTTCACAGATGAAGCCTCTTCAGATTTCAAAACACGTGAAGAAACAATAGAATATGAGTGCATCAACAGATCAATAAACAGCAGGAATAGATCTCTAGCTACTTCAGATAATAGACTGATCAGATAGAAACTATAAGGTTACCTTGCTTAAAATGATTAAAGACATAGGTTAACACTACAAAAAAAGAGATAGCTTTAAAAAAGAACAAAATAGTACTTAAGAGAAATAAAAAATATGGCATTGATATTAAAAACAGAAAAAAATAGCAGATTGAAAACAGGTAAAGATAGTGAATTGGTAGAAGGGAAAAAAATTACCCAGAATATAAGAGAGTGTCTAACAGATTGATATACAAAAAGCAATTGAGACAGATAGGATATTCAACATACATCTATCTAACGAATTGCAGATGGAAGGAAGAGGGAGAGCAATATTTGGAGAGAAAATGCTAGGGGTTTTTCTGAATTGATGAAAGACGTTAATTTTTACCACACTTAGACACATTTTGGAGAAACTGCAGAACACCAAAAACAAAGAGAAAACTCTTAAGAGCAACCAAAAGAAAATGACTTGATTTCTAATTTCTACTCAAAATTTCTAATTACACCTCAGTCCTTTCTTCAGGGTTTAATTTCCATATTCCTGAAGTACATCTTATAATTCTTCTTTCTTTCAAAAACACATAAAACCTATTTATTGCTAGCAACAAAAGACACGTGAGACATAATAACATTGAAGGTTTTTGAATGTAGAAGAGTAGAAAAAGATACTGTAGGCAAATACTAGCCAACAGAAAGCTGGCAATTTTCATTAATATCAAAAGAAATAGACTATGACCCAAGAAGTCTGAGAAAAATTTAAAAATTAATTCATTAAGAAGACCAATTTGTATGCATGTGATCGTATAACTTTAAATATATCTATATATAACCAAAGTCAGTAGTAAAATACCACATTGGGAGGTTTCAACATATTTCTTTTAGTAATTGCTAGGTTAAGCAGACAAAAAAATGAAGTGAAAATATGGATCTAAACAAGATAGTCAGAATTTTATTCTAAAATTGGAGAATACATATTCTTTTCAGGCCTAAGGACAGTTATAAAACTCCCATTTTCTAGGCCACAAAGTAATTTTCAACTGATACTATCCAGGCCACTTGATCTAGCTGTAATGCAGTTAGAAAATAGTGACAGCAACAAAAGACCTCATACATTTGGAAAATTTAAAACATAAATAACAAATGTTTAAAAATAAAAGGCAAAGTATTAAACTGAAGTACTGGCAGAGTTGAGGATTTTTTAAAAAAGAATACTAGTATAAGTTACTTTCTGCCAGTAAAGTTGAAAGCTTTACTGACAGAAAGTAAACTTAACTGACTCAAAACTAATTGAAAAACTGAGGAGGTCTATAACCATAAAGCAGTATTGATTCAATAATTTAAAAATCTGCCACCAACAAAAACCTCCAGATGCATCTGTTTTTAGTGGTGAATTTTGCCAAATATTCAAATAGACAGGTAGTCCTAATCTTATACAAATACTAGAGGCCTGGTGCACTAATTAGTGCACGGGGGGGGGGGCGGTGGTCGGCCAGCCTGCCCCAATCAGGGCCAACTGGGCCAGGCCGACCAGGTGAGGGGACATGGGAGGTTGGCCGGCCTGCCTTGCCCCCGAAGCGGGGTGGGGGTGGGGGGGTGATCAGGCCAGGCTGGTCAAGGAGGTTGGTGGGCTGGTCCTCCCGCCCCCTAGTCGAACTTTGGTCGAACTCCTGGTCAATAGGACAATTTGCATATTACCCTTTTATTATATAGGATAGAAAAACAGCATATTCCCCAATTCATTTTTTGCAGCTAATATGACCTTGATACCAACACCAGAAAGACAGTATGAAAGTGGGAAACCATGAGTTTATTTCCCTTATTAATAACTGAGATGCAAAATACTAGGAAGATGAAACCAGAGTTTAATAAATATAAACATGCCATGACCAAGATAGCAGGAATGCAAGGATTTTCAACTTTAGAAAATCCACTAATCTAGTTTGAGCTCCTTTAGTTGATTAAAGGATCAAGAAACATCTGATCATCTCAATAGATGCAGAAAACAAATTGGTAAATTTTATTGGAGATTTATAATGCAATGACTGGAAAGTACTGTCCTTAATCTGATAAAGTATATCTTTCAAAAGTTGGAATAAACATTGTACATAAGTATTTATTACCTCATGTGCATTTTAAAAACAGAAATAAGACGCTTACCCTCTCTACCACTTCTAGTGAGCATTTTGATAGAGGGTATTAACCAATGAAGACAGGAAAAAGAAATAAATGGTATAAAGATTGAAAAGGAAAAACCAAAATCACATGCTATATGACTATCTACATAGAACATCCAAGTGACCCCATAGACAATTTATTAAAAATATGATACATTTTTAGATGATCAAGAACATCAAAAATGGTTACATCAACATAAAAAAAAATTAATTTTTGTCCTAGAAGCCAGGGAGCAGCAAATTTCCTCTGCAAAGGGCCAGATAGTAAATATTTTAGAATTTTGCCTGACTCATGCAGTTTCATATATTCTCCGTCACCCCTCCCTTAAAGTTTTCAGTACTACTAAAGACACCATACTGAAAAAATGGAGCCTGAGGAAAGATATTGGCAAAATATGTGACTTAAATGGCTTTGTTATTCAGAATATATAAATAACTTTTAAAATCAGTAAGAAAAATAGAAGTGGATATGGAATAGAAAAAGTTAACTTACAGAAGAGGAAATCCAATGACTAATAAGCATATGAGACATATTTATCTGCCCTAAGAATCAGGAAAAGTAAAACCAAAACAATAAGAAAACAATTTACACTCATCAGATTGGCAGGTGTTAAGAAGTTGGATAATACCAAGTGTGGGCAAAAATCGGCAAAGGAAACTGATAACACTGCTGAGAGTATAAATTGTTACAACTGTTCAGAAACAAATTCGTAATACCTAATAAAGTTGATATGTGAATAATATCCAAGGACCCGGCAATTTTACTCCCATATATTAACTCCTAAAGAATGCTCTACGTATGTGCACAAAGAGATGCATAAAAGAATGTAAGCATTGTGTGTAATAAGGAGAATTGACAACAAAATAAATGTTAATGGAGAGAAGAGACCAGTACACTGTGCTTGATTCTTTCACTGTAACACCTTATTGAAGTTGGAATGAATGAATTTGAGCTTCATGTATCAGCATGGATAAATCTTGAAAACAAAGCTCAGTGGAATAAAAAACCAAATTAAAGAATGGTGTGGACAATGTGATAACATTGTTATAAATTCTAAAAAATATATAAAATAATATAGTTTAGAAATATTTATGTAGCTGAACTATGAACTGCATGGAAAAGATAAACACAAAACTTATTATCCTTACAGAAAGGATAGGGAAGAAGAAATAATGATTAAGGAAAAGTTTAAAGGGGCTTCAATTGAATCTTTTACCTTACTTTTCAATAATCTGAAAGAAATATTGCAAAATACTAAAATTTGACAAAAATGAGTAGAGGCCCCATTGGTTTTGATTACATTATATTTTTAGGTGCTTGAAATGTTAATAAATGTGAAATGTTTTTTTTAAATGTAATACTATATTCATGGTCAATCTGTACGAAGTAAAGTACGTTGTTTTTTCTTAAGAAGAAATTGTGTGAATGACATCGCTTCTTCATGTTGTCTTTTTCAAACACTTTCAGTTGCTTCATGTGCATGAGATCTTCCTTGATTGTCACTACAATTGGGAACTGGTGATCTGGTGTATCTCATTAACACTTTTTCTGCTAAGATTTGTTACCCTTGGATCAGAAACAAGTAAAAAATATAGCAATACCTCAATATTACTTACTGAACAGGTGAGGATCCAATTGATTTACTTTAGTTGTTATATTCTTAGGTTGATTTGACTCTGGGATTAAAGTGTTTCATCTTTTAAATAAAGACATTTAGATTTCCTTCCTTGTTGCAGCTTTTAATTATATTTAAAAATTATTTTCTTATAAGTTTATTGTAGGAAATTTGGAATATACAGTAAAGTGTGAAGAATATTAATATCACCTATAATCTCAATAACCAGAGAACTACCATTAATATTTTAGTGATGTCTGTCAATATCTTTTAAAAATGAGTATTTGTTATAATTTTAAGTATTTTTAATTGTTTACATTTTTTTTTATAAAAGATAAACCTGTACTTGAAAATGGAGAAGAAACCTAACAAAAAAGAGGAACTGACAATAGTGAATAATGTTTTAAAACTGGCTACTAAACTGCTAAAGGTAAAAATAAAATTAAAAATGGGTATAATGTAGAATATGCTGCTTGACATATTTGAGTCCTTTGTAGATCCTACCTTGTATTTGGTTTTCATGACTATCCACCTTGTTTCCAAGTTATATTTAAGCATATTCACACTATTTATATTTTCTCATTGCAAAACCAAAGTAATCCAAATCATTTCATTTTGAAATTTTGATAACTTGAAATTTTAAGACTTTTAATAATGGTTAGAATTTTTTAGGCATTGGCATCTTTGGAAATTTTTGCCTCCTATAGCTTAAAATAGATTTCACAAAAGGAGATTTGATGTCAATTTGGAAAATATTTTTTATTTTGTATTTCTCACAGCAGTCTTCTGCTTGGCCTGCGTGCGTTAGCTTAAAAAGTGGTAATACATAATCATTATAATACTAGAGGCCCAGTGCATGACATTCATGCACTGGGGAGGGGGTCCCTCAGCCTGGCCTGCACCCTCTCACTATTTGGGACCCCTCGAGGGATGTCCACCTGCCACGGAGGCGGGAGAGGCTCCCCCCACCACTGCTGCACTCACCAGTCGTGAGCCCAGCTTCTGGCTGAGTGGCGCTCCCCCTGTGGAAGCGCACTGACCACCAGGAGGGAGCTCCTGCATTGAGCGTCTGCCCCCAGGTGGTCAGTGCATGTCATAGGATATATTGGTAATATATACCAGTTGTTCCACCGTTCGGTTGATTTGCATATTAGGGTTTTATTATATAGGATATATTAACAATAAACGTATTTTTAAGTCATTTTTGGTGATAAAAAAGAATATAGCCGAAACCGGTTTGGCTCAGTGGATAGAGCGTTGGCCTGCGGACTGAAGGGTCCCAGGTTCGAGTCCAGTCAAGGGCATGTACCTGGGTTGTGGGCACATCCCCAGTGGGAGATGTGCAGGAGGCAGCTGATCGATGTTTCTGACTCTCTATCTCTCTCCCTTCCTCTTTGTAAAAAATCAATAAAATATATTTAAAAAAAAAAGAATATAATTTCAGTATATCTGATCTCATAATACCTCTTTGGAAGTAATTTAATAAAATATTTTTATCACTGCATTGCAGTGTTAGTGATGCTTTTCTTTTCTTTTTTTAAAAAAATATATTTTATTGATTTTTTACAGAGAGGAAGGGAGTGAAATAGAGAGTTAGAAACATCGATGAGAGAGAAACATCAATCAGCTGCCTCCTGCACATCTCCCGCTGGGGATGTGCACGCAACCCAGGTACATGCCCTTGACCGGAATCGAACCCAGGACCTTTTAGTCCGCAGGCCGACGCTCTATCCACTGAGCCAAACCGGTTTCGGCAGTGATGCTTTTCTTCAAAGGAAAATATTTTTTAAATTCTCAATTTCTATAGCAAATGAAATATTCTTAGAGTTGTTTATAAATGTTCAGAATACAGTATGAAATTAGTTGGGCCTCAGTGTTATGGTTAATTCTTCACTCAACTAAAAAGCATTAATTTGCTATAGACTGTGCCTGACAGTATACTAGGCAAGGAAAGGGTTCAGAAGAGGAGTGTGGCTTTGATACATACATATTAAATATCTTCAGAGTGTAGGCACTGTGCTGGACAGGAGGAAGCTATAAAGATGAGATTTAAGAGCAGCTGCCATTTCTCAGAGTAGAGAGAAATATAAAAATAACTAAAATACAATGCACAACAGCATGATTGTTTTTTTATCATACAGTCTTCTAGTCGGAAACCTGGGACTTAATATAAATTGCTCCTTCTCTCTCATTGCACAGCCAAGAAATTCTCTGGCACATTGATTCAACCTCTCATATATCTTTCAATTCATTCCCTCTTCCCTGTCAATACTGCCCTAAGTGAGACCCTCATCATCTTTCACTTAAGCTTTAGATACACTGAACTCTTAAGGTATTCCTGCTTCTGGTCTCACTACTCTCTCATCCATCTTCCACCTTGCCGACTGGTGAGCTTTCCCACATGCACAGCTGATATGCTTCTCCCCTAATTAAATTTCTTTGGTGCCAGTCTGTCAGTACAATCAGCCTAAAGAATGACCCTCACATACATAGCCAGCTTTATAAATTTGAAGTAATTCTTTCCTTGTTCTTGGGCTCTAACAGTGCTGAGCAACATCCAGCAGTTCACAGGCGCCATGTTGTCAGTTGTCTTGATGGCATTCCTACTCTCCCTGCCCTCTAAGTTTCAGCCCCACTGCCTTTTATACATACTTCTTTTGTGGAACTGTAATAATTAAATTATTTATTTGTAGGGTCTATTAGACTGTAAGGTCCTTCAGCACAAGAACTGAATCTTAATTTCCCAGAGCCTAGCACAGGGCCTGGGACTTTAAATGTTTGAATCAGCCAATTCATTCATTTATTCATCCAAAAATTAATTTTCTCAAAGGAATTTTAATATATGTATTAGTATTGGCAGAATATTGGCTAAATTTCTAATTCTTCTGCAAAAAGATATTGTTTAAGTTTATATTCTTACACTAAGAAATGTTCTCAAACTTGGTAGCTATTAGGCCAACACTTTCCTAGTCATTCATTTGGGAGAGAACTTGGAGTTTCAAATTTAGATTATTATATAGTGTTTTTTCCCCCAGTTACATTTGACATTAGTTTATATTAGTTTATATTAGTTTTAGGTGTATGATTAGACATTTATATAACTTATGAGGTGATGCCTTGATAAATCTAGTACCTACTTGAGACCATACATAGTTATTACAATATTATTGACTATATACCCTATACCAGGGGTCCTCAAACTACGGCCCGCGGGCCACATGCAAATACAAATATTGTATTTGTTCCCGTTTTGTTTTTTTACTTCAAAATAAGATATGTGCAGTGTGCATACGAATTTGTTCATAGTTTTTTTTTAAACTATAGTCTGGCCCTCCAACAGTCTGAGAGACAGTGAAATGGCCCCCTGTTTAAAAAGTTTGAGGACCCCTGCCCTATACTATACCTTACAACCTATGACTATTTGTAACTGCCAATTTCTACTTCTTAATCCCTTCATTTTTCACTCATCTCCCACTTCCTTCCCATCAATTAGTTATAGAGTTATTTGAAAGGAAGTCACCTTCTTTAAAGAACAAAACAATAAAAAAAACCCTTAATGTATAGTTACTTATTTCAAGTGTTTATTCTTTCTAAAACTATTCATAACTTGTAACTATTTTTTTTAATCCTCATTATATATTGCCCTGAATTAGTTTAACTGACAATTCTTAATCTGGCTCTTGATTTTGTTTTCTTCTAGGAATTGGACAGTCCCTTTAGGTTATATGGGCTTACAATGAATCCGTTGCTTTATAACATCACCCAGGTTGTCATCCTGTCAGCCGTGTCTGGTGTTATCAGTGACTTGCTTGGATTTAATTTAAAGGTAAGAATTTACAGGTATTTTTTTATTACTTAGTGCACTGTTACATTTTTGTGGCATTTATTTTACCCTAGCTCTCTTTTGAAATCTCACCTGCACAATAATGGAATCATTTTGATAATATTGTATACAATTAATAAAAATAATTTCACAGAATGATAAACATTCTTGGTTTATAATATTGTTGGAACTCCTAGTTTGGAACAGTATTAGTTACAAATAGAACTTTGGTGTAGAGTAAGTGGAGGTATTTATTTTTACTCATATAATCTGAATCTAATTTAAGTGATAAGAAAGAAAAAGAAGAGCCCGATTTCTTTTTGGGGGCCAAAAGTTATATTACTTACCTATAACTAGAGGTCGGGTGCACGAATTCGTGCACCAGTGGGGTCCCTCGGTCTGGCCTGCAGGTTCAAGCCAAAACCAGCTCTCCGACAACCCCTGAGGGGTCCCGGATTACAAGAGGGTGCCGGCCAAGCTGAGGGACCCTACCGGTGCACCATCAGGTCCGGGGAGGGATGCAGGAGGTTAGCCAGCTGGGGAGGGACTGCAGGAGGGCTCCAGGGCATGTCTTGCCTGTTGCTCAGTCCCGATTGGCTGGACCCCAGCAGCAAGCTAACCTACCAGTTGGAGCATCTGCCCCCTGGTGGTCAGTGCACGTCATAGCGAGTGGTTGAACAGCCTTAGCATATCATTAGCATTTTATGCTTTGATTGGTTGAACGGATGACCAGACACTTAGCATATTAGGCTTTTATTTTATAGGATAGCAGTGCACACACCCTTCAACATATGTTCAGCGGTTAGTGAATAAGGTGTAAACTATTCATATTAAACTAGTTGTATATGTGTATTGTGTACACTTCCCTGTAAAAGAAAGCAAGAGAAACCTGATTTTCACTTTACTTGTTTAGGGTGAATTCTTCTTGAAAATAAAGGAGCTTTAAAAAGTAAAATGAATACTTACGAATGAAATTTAGATAAAAATAGTGTTGTGTGATGTAACTTAATAAATTAGGATATTAAAACTGGCTCTAATGGTCACTGCTTCTATTATTTTTTCACCAGTTGTGGAAGATCAAATCATGACAATGCAGAGGAAAGAAGATGTAGCCTCTTTTCCAGAATAAGAGAACCAGCTGAGCGGCCTGGAAGCAGCCCTGACTCTGCTGCAGGCGTCTCAGCTGGGAAACGGAAGTGTTTACATCCCACTGTCTTGTGCAATTCTTATATTTATTTTACGTGTTCACTGTTTTTTTACATTTACTTCAGTCTTTATATTTTATTTTTAGCATCGAGTGTACTTAATTGTTGATGAAAAGGGTGATAAAACTGATATCCAGATACTTGAGATCCTGGTAATTGCTCATAAATAATTGACAAAACAACAAATCGTGAGAATAGAAGCCATTGCTAAGCACTGTTTCTCCATCAATGCCATGAACTTGCCTTACTTGAGGAAAACTTCTTTAACTTTGAAATATTGCAGTGGACTCAGCTAAACCCATAAAGCATTTTCTTCAGTAAATCAAAATCCAGTCAGGGTTTCTCTTGAATTATTTTGGATCAATGCCAGGATCTAAACTGATTAAGCTGCAGTTAAGCACCCTTCAGTATTAATATATATAGTATTACGTAACAGGTCAACAAAGTGCTCTTTTTGATGATAAAACTCTTAATAGAGCAATAATTGTAAATGGTTACCATACTGTAAGATATTTTGATAAAAATTTAGTAGTAATAGTATTTATTTGAAACACTGGGCTGTTTGCACAGCTCTGTGCATGCTCAAAATGTGCACTTTTTAAAATTGTTACTTTTAATGCATATCTTTATATGGGATATGTTATAGTGTACTAGGGCATGATATGGTATCCTTTTGAGTGAGGTATATACTCATCTCACAGGTGAAGTGCCTATTGATATTACTAAAGTACATTATGTTTACTCAAGTAAAATAATTTTCTCCCCATGGTACACTGTAGTGTATGCTGTTCATACCACACTCAAATGAACAACTTAAGAACCAATAAAATACTCCTCTGATTGATAGTTATAAAAGTACTGTATACCCAAATTTTCAGAAAAGACAGCTTCAGCTTGCAAATTCTATCCTCTAAACTTAATCTGGTACATCTCCCCTTCCTCATCACCACCCAATTAATTATATAAGGGCTATTTTAGATGTTTTTAACCTGGAAAGTTAACCCACCACCCCACTGCCCACCCCACCCCCTAAATAATTTGCCAAGTGTCCAAATGAGAACTTATTGTATTGGCACCTTAGGTAAATAGGGCAAATATGATAGTATCTTGTTGGGCCTTGATTTTAAGTTGTTATATTTGTACAATCAAGAATATTTTAGGAAATAATTATAACATGAAATGTATTTGCAATTTTTTAAAACTGGGCATCTAGTTTTTAAAACAGTTTATTTGAAACAATCTGTTTTCTTGGTGCAAGGTGTGTCATGTTGAATATCTTCACATTTTTAAACATTTTAGGGAATTTAAAATACTTGTAAGTGGTTTATTTGATTGGTGCAGTTTTAACCCCTGAATCATCACCTTAAGATCAGGAATGTGTAGAGAACAGAGCCATGTCGTGATGTCACTTTGCTCTTACCATTCCTTCTGATCAGCCTCAATTCAGCCTCTGTAGTATATTTTCTTTCTGTAGAAAACAACAAAAGCAATTGTGTTTTATTTGCCTATGTTCTAATATGTTTAATAATGACCAAAGTGCATTCTGAGTTTTTTCAAGGAATGTATTACTGGAGCTTTAAGAACATACTTACTTTCTCATGTGGAAAATTAGGCTTTGTCTGATATGTTTCTCCTTCCTCTATTGTCTAATGTTGAAGTTGTTTTTAGGAATTATATTTTATAAACTTTTTCAAAATAAGGTACAAAGCTATTCAGAACTTAACATTTTGCACAGAATATGTCAAATATATTTTGAGAAAAAAAGTACAGCATGAGTTCTGTTCAGAATAAAAGAGGAAACTATTATATCTCACAAGAAAACTTATTTCAGAATGGAAATATTTTTGAGAAAAGTAGCTGACTATACTGATTTAGGGAAGTACTTGTTTTGGATTGAAGTTCATTTTAACTTGGAGTTGGGAGTTGACTTAACTGTGTACCATATACCTCTCAACAACTTATTAATAATATGTTGAGTTATTTCATTAATGTGGGCTACAGTAAAATACTAAAGGGAAAGAGTTGTCATTTTAAGCAATTTCAGAACATTAATGAACTGTTTTCAAAAAAGAAAAATTGACTTTGCTGCCTTTTAGAATACCATGAATGTAAGAAAGTAAAAGAAATTATAATATCACATAATACAAAAAAGGCAGTTCAAAGATAGAATTGTGGCAGATATTCTGTGTTAACTATTTCTTTGCCACGTGAGTTGTTTTTGAAAGTTTGAACAGCAGGTTTAATAAAACATTGTATGACTGACAGTTAAACTAGAGGTGTTTTTTTTTTATTTTCAAGTCATATACATTTCTATGGTAATTTTGTTTGACTATAGCATAATCTTTAGTTGTAGCTTTTTGGTTTGAAGGGAGTGGAAATAAATTTTTTAAAACTTACTAACATTTCAGATTTTGTTATTCTCAGAACATGAGAGCATAATACATACACAGGCCTTTTATTAATGATGTTATGACATTATCATTTTTCCTGCCAAGCCTATATGAAGGATACCACCAGTGTTTATCAACAGCACTGACTCCCCACAGTGCTTACTTCCTGGGGAGTAGACTGCAGGTCGAGGAGGTACAGGTATACTTTCAAAAGAGTATTCCCACATGATTGAGGATTACTTTCTTAAGATCATGAATTTTATAGAATGTAAATTTTATTAGGTTTTAATTGTATTCACTGCTGTATTCCCAGACAATAATATAGTGCCTGCTACATAGAAAAATCCCACTGAATGAAAGAGTGGATGGATGGACGGACGGACGGACGGATGGATGGATGGATGGATGAAGTCACCTAGGACCTTAAACACCACCTAGTCCAAAGGCCTAATTTCTCTAAATAAAAAATCTGAGGCCACAAAAAAGTTAAAAAGCTTGCCTTAGGTTGCACAACTAGTTAGTTAATGATAGAGCCTACACTCTCCTTTATTCCCTTTGAAGGTATATTCTGTAATGGTACATGTGTAATACCTCCTGACTGATCAAAATACTTAATCAGAGGCAAATTCTGGGGAGAACAAAAATATTGATAAATTATCTGCCCGTATTTGTAGTGGTTATATATAAACTAAGAAGCCTTGGCAATAGGAAAAGTCAGAATTCATGTGCTATCTCCCTATTTAACTCTGCAGTGTGGCCCGAGTTACATGCTTTGGAGTCAGACTTGTTTTTTGTTTTTTTATTGATTTTTTACGGAGAGGAAGGGAGAGGGATAGAGAGTTAGAAGCATCAATGAGAGAGAAACATCAATCAGCTGCCTCCTGCACACCCCCTACTGGGGATGTGCCCGCAACCAAGGTACATGCCCTTGACCCGAATCGAACCTGGGACCTTTCAGTCCGCAGGCTGACGCTCTATCCACTGAGCCAAACCGGTTAGGGCCAGACTTGTTTTACAATCTTGGGTAAGTTGCTTAATCTCTGTGAGCTTTGGTTTTCTCTACTATAAATTACTGAGAGTAATACCTATCTTACAGGACTATTAGGAGGATTAATGAGATAACATGTAAAGCACCTATCACAGTAACTGACATGTATTGATGTACAGGAATATTGGTTCTCTTGCCCCTTCAAATAAGTAATCACCCAAAACAAGTCACAAAAATTTCCAAGCAAAACCATTCATATTACATAAGATATCATCTGCATCCCTGCCAAATATGAGACATAATTAAGAATCACCCCTCATACAAACTATACATATATATAATAAATATTTTTATTGATTTCAGAGAGGAAGGGAGAGAGAGAAAAATCAATGATGAGAGAGAATCATTGATCGGCTGCCTCCTACACGCCCCTCACTGGGGGGTTGAGCCTGTGACCCGTGCATGTGCCCTTGACCAGAATTGAACCTGGGACCTTTCAGTCTGCAGGCTGATGCTCTATGTATTGAGCCAAACCAGCTAGGGCTAAAAATGTTTTTATTACTGATTTTAGAGAAAGGAGAGAGAAATATCTATGTGAGAGGGTAACATTGATTGGCTGCTTACTGCACATCCCTTACTGGGGATCAAGCCTATAACCAGGATATGTCCCCTGACCTGGAATGGAGCCAATGGCCTGAGTGCATGGACAACACTTAAATCAACTGGCCAGGGTAGGAGTGGACACTTAATTTTCTTTATAAACAAGCACACTAAAATGTAGAAGGGAAGTTTTCTTACTCTTTTGTAAGCCTACATATAATATCCAATTATGAGTAATTTCCCTAAACTCTCAGGTGCACATTTCATTTATGTCTTTATTATTAGATCTTTGTCTCCATTTATATGTGGATTTCCTCACTAATAAATACCCCAGAGTCGTCTTGTCTTCTGCCTGGTCAACCATCAGACTTAAGTTGTCTGTTGTGAGTTGGTGGAGAACATCTGAGTTGACTTTCTACAAATCATGCTTATCAAGATATCCCTGGACCCTAACTGGTTTAGCTCAGTGGATAGAGCGTCGGCCTGAGGACTCAAGGGTCCCAGGTTCGATTCTGGTCAAGGTCATGTACCTTAGTTGCGGGCACATGCCCAGTAGGGAGTGTGCAGGAGGCAGCTGATCGATGTTTCTCTCTCATCGATGTTTGTAACTCTCTATCCCTCTCCCTTCCTCTCTGTAAAAAATCAATAAAACGTTAAAAAAATACATATCCCTGGAACTTCTGGTCCTATATTTGATGTTTTGTTTTTTTAATATATTTTATTGTTTTTAGAGAGGAAGGGAGAAAGAGATAGAAACATCAATGATGAGAGAGAATCATTGATCGGCTGCCTCCTGCACGCCCCCTACTGGGGATCGAGCCTGCAACCCAGGCATGTGTCCTTGGCCGGAATCGAACTGGGACCCTTCAGTCCACAGGCTGACGCTCTATCCATTGAGCCAAACCATCTAGGGCTATTTGATGTTTTTAAAACCAATCTCTTGTCCATTTATATGCTCCCTATAACAGTTCTAACCTTCTTTATCATCCTCAAGCTCCTAATTCCTCTTATTCTATAGCTGTCAGCATTTTTCTTCTCTCACTTTACTGAAAAGATAAAAATCATCACCCATGAATTCTGTCTGCTCTCTTCTTCAGCTGGGGGAAGAGATAGATGATGCTCTCTGAGGCCAGCTCCCCACCAGTGCTTAGGATTCGGTCCCTGTCCTGCTATTTGACACCTCCTCAGTTTTCCCCCGCCACCATTAATCTTTTCCTTTACTGGTTTTATGTTACCAGCCACTTAGATTTCAATGAGAGGTGCTTGGATTGAGGGTATGAGCGTTATTTAAGGTTTGTAGGTTGGATGGAAACATTGTATCCTGGATGGCACTGCAAAGGCTTCCGTACTCTGGCCTTGTCTGAACATGTGCAAGTTTTGTATCTGTGTTTTGTTGTGTTTTTTTAAAATTTATTTTAAAAAAATGTTTGTATTGGTTTCAGAGAGGAAGGGAGAGGGAGAGATAGGAACATCAATGATGAGAGAGATTTATTGGATGGCTGCCTTTTGAACGCCCCCCCCCACCCCCCCCTGGGGATTGAGCCCACAACTCAGGCATGTGCCCTGACCAGGAATCAAACTGTGACCTCCTGGTTCAAGGGTTGATGCTCAACCACTGAGCCACACCGGCTGGGCCCGTGTTCAAATTTTATTGGATTGTATCACCATCTGTCAGCCACAGCTGAATGGGTCAGTGGTTGGTGCCTGGCCCTACAGCGGTCAGCCATTGTATGGGCCTGTGATTAACCTGTGAACCTGCTGGCAATAGCTTTGCCCAATAGAGGTATTCACTCTCCTTGACAGTGACCGGCGGACACACTCAATCTGTTATTGCAAGTTTGAGTCAGGACACAGTGTTAAGCAGGGAAAGTTGCTAGAAAAAGCAGAGGCCCCCAAAGAAACCTTCGCATTAAGCAAAGCAAAAAAGTCCTAGCGAAGAGGTAGTAATGGTGGAGAAGGGAGGTGAAACAAATAGAAACTGCCCAAAGCTGGCAGAGGCGGAGTGTTGATAGCGTGGCCGTGTGCTGTTGGTTCATTCGAGCTGGTCTCAGACTGTGGTAGCTTCCTCTTGTGTCCTGAATTGAGAGGCCAGATGTCCTTGTGATAAACTGAAGTAACCAAAATGAAAGGAGTTTTAGGGATAAATAGACAGCTTTAAGGAGATTTAGGAACAAAGAGGGTCCACAGGGGAGGAAGGCATAGGTGAGGGCTTGGAGCTGCCAAAAGGCATACATTCACAGAGAGGGGGGAAAAAGGTGCCACAGGATAAAGGGAGAGGAAGAATCCACTCACAGAAAATAGGGAAAAGCCACAGGGTATGGGGAGAAAAAGGAAACAAACTTTCACAGAGGATAGAGAAATGCGGACAAATGGGAGAAAGAGGAAAACAGATTTCCGCAGGAGACAGAATTCTACCACTAAAGGGGGAGAGAAAGAGGGACCACATGGGGTGTAGACTTTGAAGCTGATGTTCTGCAAAAGAGTGACCCATGAGAAGGGACTATCAAGAAACACAGAACCTGTGGATTCCTCTAGTATTTTTATGGTTTCCCGTCTTACGTTTAAGTCCTTTATCATTTTGAGTTTATTTTTGTGTATGGTGTAAGTTGGTGGTCTAGTTTCATTTTTTTGCATCTATCTGTCCAAATTTCCCAACACCATTTATTGAAGAAGCTGTCTTGACTCCATTGTATGTTCATGCCTCCTTTGTCGAATATTAATTGAGCATAGTGGTTTGGGTCGATTTCTGGGTTCTCTATTCTATTCCATTGGTCTATATGTCTGTTCTTGTGCCAGTACGAGGCTGTTTTGAGAACAGTGGCTTTGTAATACAGCTTGATATCTGGTATTGAGATCCCACCTACTTTGTTCTTCTTTCTCAGGATTGCTGCAGATATTCGGGGTCTTTTTTTATTCCAGATGAATTTTTGGAAAGTTCGTTCTAGGTCTGTGAAATACGCCGTTGGTATTTTAATGGGGAGTGCATTGAATCTATAGATTGCTTTATGTAGTATGGACATCTTGATGATGTTGATTCTACCAATCCATGAACACAGTATGTTCTTCCATCTGTTTATGTCTTCCTCTATCTCCTTTTTCAGTGTCCTGTAGTTTTCCACGTACAGGTCTTTTACCTCCTTAGTCAAGTTTATTCCTAGGTATCTTAATTTTTTTGGTGCGATGGTAAATGGGATTGCTTTTTTAGTCTCTCTTCCTGTAAGTTCATTATTGGTATATAGAAACGCCATAGATTTCTTGGTGTTAATTTTGTATCCTGCTACATTCCCAAAGCAATTTCTTCACTGATACTGCTCCTAGGGCAATGGAAACTAAAGAGAAAATGAATAAATGGGACTATATCAAAATAAAAAGCTTTTGCATAGCAAAGGAAACCATCAACAATAAGAAAGCCCACTGCATGGGAGAACATATTTGCAAATGTTATCACCAATAAGGGTTTAATCTCCAACATTTACAGGGAACTCATACAACTTAACAAAAGAAAGATAACCCAATCAAAAAATGGGCAGCAGACCTAAATAGATACTTTTCAAAAGAAGGCAGAAGAAAGGCCAAGAGACATATGAAAACATGCTCCAAGTCACTAATCATCCAAGAGATGCAAATCAAAACGACAATGCGGTATCATCTCACACCTGTCAAAATGGCTATCATCAATAAATCAACAAATGAAAAGTGCTGGAGAGGATGTGGAGAAAAAAGAACCCTCGTGCATTGCTGGTGGGAATGCAGACTGGTACAACTACTGTGAAAACCAGTATGGAGTTTCCTCGTAAAACTAAAAATGGAACTCCCATTTGACCCAGTGATCCCACTTCTAGGAATATATCCCAAGAAACCAGAAACACCAATTAGAAAGGATATATGCACCCCTATGTTCATAGCAGCACAATTCACCATAGCTAAGATTTGGAAACAGCCTAAGTGCCCATCAGTAGATGAGTGGATTAAAAACCTGTGGTACATCTACACAGTGGAATGCTATGCTGCGGTAAAAAAGGAGTTCTTACCATTTGCAACAGTATGGATGGAACTGGAGAGCATTATGCTAAGTGAAATAAGCCAGTCAGAGAAAGATAAATACAACATGATCTCACTCACTTGTGGAATATAATGAACAACATAAACTGATGAACAAAAACAGATCCAGAGACAGAGAAGCATCAATCAGACCATCAAACCTCAGAGGGAAGGTAGGGGAGGGTGGGGGTAAGGGGGAGAGATCAACCAAAGGACTTAGGCAAGCATATAGGCCTAACCAATGGACATAGACAACAGGGGGGTGAGGGCATGAGTGGGGGCGGGGGGATGGGGGGGTAATGTGGGGATAAGTACACATATGTAATAACTTAATCAATAAAGAAATTTTTAAAAAGAGAGAAAGAACCGCAGCCTTTATAAACCTTAGAAAAAAGGAGCTTGGTGGGTTACCCCCTTGAAACCCTCTCCCTACATGGGATTCTGTACTTGCTTCCAATAAATTTCCACCCTTTCATTTGCCACCTTTTGTCCGCATCTTCATTCTTCGAATCCATCTGGACAAGGATCCAGGAAAGACATCACCCTTGCATCCTGCTCAGGAAAACAACCTGCTCAAAGGATGACTTTCAGCCTCAACAAGCCTCACACATGTGTCTGGCTGTTTCATTTATGCCTGTTTTTTCTTCTCTCACTGGCTCTCCCTCTATATCTTTCTACTAGTATCTATTAAGTGTAGTACTTAGCTATCCATGCCATGTACCCTTTCAACATATTTAGGCTCCTATGTCTACAAAATAGTTATCAATCTCAGTGCTAAGAGTTTTGCTTGTCCTTTTTTTATCATGTTATTCAATTCTTTGTACTCAACAATGATCTGAAATTTAAATTAGTAGCTTTTTTTTTTGTCTTTCAAAGCTAAATTCAACTCCTACTGCTAAATTTAATCATTGCCTTTTCTGTAGTCGTTTAATAATTTTAAGAGGTTTTTAGGCATTTGGGATTGTCTCAGTCAAATCTCTTACAGGTTTTCATCAATTATTCATATATGGGAATTTCTGGTTTTCCTAACCTTAGTATAAGAGATGTGCATTAAGGCAAAATAGTCTTGTTGCCCAAGGCTATAGCCAATTTGCATTCCTTTGCTTATATACCCAATGTTTGCAAATGCATTTACTTGTTTTTGACTGGAAATGCAGACTGAGTGGGAAGTTGTCCTGCTCTCTGTTTGTACCCTTTTTACTCTCTGTCCAAATTGTCAGGTCAGATTAGCAATGCTGAAAGATTCTCATAACATGGTTTTGGCTGTGCAGGGGAAGACAGTAGGTGAGAGGTTAGCCTAGGAAGTATGAGAAACACACCAAGTACTTTTAAGATTTCAATTTTATTCAGTGTTTCTATCATCCATTCCATGAATAGTTTTTTAATATTATGTGCTAGGCACTGAGCTAGGTACTAGGGATATAGAAATTAAAATATAGCCCTCCTTTCATTCAACTTGAGGCTAGAGGGGGATGCAGCAATGAAAACAAATCACAGTTTGTGGAGGGTACGAGCTGTAATGGAGTTGCCAGTGTCAGTGTCCATGCCAGCAGTTAGGCTGGGCAAAGGGACGTGTACAGGCAAGGGATAGGAGATAATGCCGGGGAATGACTTGGGGAAGCCGCGGCGTTTCACTTTTATCCTCACAGATTAGGACAGCCTAGTAACGGCATGTCAGAGCTGCTCAGTGAATATTAAACTGAGTGTCACGTTCTTCACTAGGGCACTTACGAACAGCTCTAGTCTGATAATTAATTTTTTTAACTTAAAATTTTAGTGCGTGTTAAGGACTCTAAGCTAGAATTTTTGTGTAATTAATAAAAAGCTGACGTAGCACAAATGTGTACCCAATATACATAAAATTGAGCTCAAGTTTCTCCACATTCGGGTGGTGGACTTAAATTATAATTATTTGCAAAGTTAAGTCATTTTCTTAGAAAAAAAAATGACCGAATAACCCAAGTCATCTGCACTGTGCTAAGAATCAGGGGTTCTGGAATCAGGGAGCGCTGGGGTTCTTTGCTGCATGAGCACGGCCGCGGGAAGTCACTTAGCCGCCTGATCCTCACCTGTAAGATGAAGCTGAGCGCTGCGAATGCTGGAGCCTGTGCGCTTCTTGTGAGTATGAAATTAGAGGTCTGTAACGGGCATGGGCTCGGTAAAGGGGTGAAAAGCGAGGCTTTGGGGGCAAACACTGGATTACTCTACGGAAATGAAAAGGAAAACAGAAGGCTTGCGTTTTTGTCTTCGAGGGCGTGACAGCTTTCAGCCAGGGCCCGGATCGCGGTTCTCTATCAGCTCCAGGAAGTGAAGCAACAGACGAATTGCTCTGTGAACTTCTGGTTTGACACACGCACAAAGTACCAAGCACTTTCTCCGCACAGAACGTTACAGAAGTTGTGTCTGTCCCCACACTAGAGATGCTTTAGGCAACTGTGGAGTTCACCTTCTTGGAGACAAGGACTGGCTATTTGATGCATTGGGTCCTCCTCAGCATTATGATTCTACAAGTGCTTTTGTCACTTAGTGGGTGATCTGATGTATCGTCTCATCTACAATGGCATGGCTTCCATCTCGATGGAATGCACAATGAGCTGTGGCCAAAAGGAAGGTCTGCTCTGAGGATCAGGAACCTAGGTCTGATCTTGGCTTTTAGACGAATTTCCTAGGTGACCTGTAGCTGCCCTTGACCCTCTATCTGAACACAGATGGGATGGAATTAGACTTTACCTGATCTAGTCCCATTCAGCTTTACCATTCGGAGACTGTTTTCTTCACATCCCCTTTCTCTGCTGTTAATGAGCAGCAGAATTAAGATTTCTTTTATGCTCAGAGAGTAGACTGCAGTTGTAATTTTCTAATATAAATACTCAATTTACAAGCATCTGGTTTCTAAAAGGAAATTAAAAGGTTTTCTGTGGGGAACTTTAGCTATTCTATTATTCTAACAGAAGTCTGTTTTAATCAGTTGTTCTAACTTTAATCAATTGTTCTAATTTTAATCAATTGTTCTAATTTGAGGAAATCTATTTTTCCTGGGACAGAAAAGACACTTTTGTCTCTTACCATGGCCCATCTCTTTAGTGAATTAGACTTTTTCACTACTCCCAAGTGAGCTTTCATTTGTTTTAGGTTGCTGGGATTAAACAATTACACTTTTCATTTTTTAAAATATGCTTTAATTGATTTTAGAGAGAGGAAGGGAGAGGGAGAGATAGAAACATTAATAGTGAAAGGAAACCATTGATCGGCTGCCTCCCACCCTGGGGATTGCCCCACCCTGGGGACCAAGCCCGCAACCCGGACATGTGCCCTGACCAGGAATCAAACTGTGACCTCCTGGTTCAGGGGTTGATGCTCAACCACTGAGACACACCAGCCAGGCAGCAATCACACTATAAAACAGAGTCTTGGTGTTCAGGCAAGACACTCTTCAGTTTCATGTGTTCCTAATCCCTTGAAATCATGTCCTAATTCAGGCATTTTACCATCTGACCATGGAGTTACTCAGACCACATCTTATTAGTGTGCCCTTATTAAAAACTATGGGGACAGAAGTTTTTTCTCCCGTGGATCTGCCACCGATATCTAAAACTTTGATAGCAACTTTTTTCTTATTTTCTCCAGGCTTGCCTCATTCCAAACAGGCGAATCCCAGGATTGGGAGATGGAAGCGTTGACTGATTGCATGTCATTCCTCCATCCGTGCTCCACTCCTCACCGGGTACCAGACTCTGAATGCCACCTTGCCGGGTAGTGACAACCTCTGCACTGGCTCTCACTGCATTGTGTAGTTAGACCTTCTGTTGACAGCTTACTTTTTCTATCCTCTTCAAGCATCTTAATTAGAAGGTTAGGTAGACATATAATGTAAACCAGGCGTTCAAACAGTGTCTCATGGCTTCACTCCATTTTCTCTTCCCTCCTTTGATTTTTTTTTTAAAGATATATTTTATTGATTTTTTACAGAGAGGAAGGGAGAGGGATCGAGAGTTAGAAACATCGATGAGAGAGGAACATCCATCAGCTGCCTCCTGCACACTCCCTACTGGGGATGTGCCCGCAACCCAGGTACATGCCCTTGACCGGAATCGAACCTGGGACCCTGAGTCCGCAGGCTGATGCTCTATCCACTGAGCCAAACCGGTCAGGGCCCTCCTTTGATTTCTTCCCATTTTCTCCCCCTTCCCCTTCCTGCCTACTTCCGTTTGCTTTGTCCTCCACTCAGCCACAGAATAGGCCCCCGAAGCTCTGAGCGCACAGGGATCTTGAGCTCATGAGCCCAGAGGTAGAAACAAAGATGCGCTCTTCCCGCACCCACAGGCCCAGCCCCTTGAAGACGTTTTCATCCGCTGCACTTGGGTCACACGCCCGTCCCCGGAACCACTGACTTTACACAGAGCCCTGGGGAACCGACTGGCCGGCTGGGCGATGTGCCCTCCTTCGGCAGGAAGTGGAAGACAAATTGGATTGGCAGCCCCATCAGAGCCACGCAGCAGGAGACGGGCAGAGAGGTGTTGGGCAGGCTGCCCCCTGGAAGGGCCATGACGTGAAGCCAACGGCCTGGTATGTGTTTGTGGTTTAAAAAGAAAGGCAGCCCTGTGCCTGTTGCAGCATTGTCGGGAGCCTGGCCTTTCCTTCTTAGTCCCCCAGTTCTCTTCTGAGGAACAGTTTCACCTTTCCCGAGTGCTGTTCAGGTATTTCATCTGCATGGCTTGATTTTGTCTTTGTTCTGAGGCCTTTTACCAGCTTCTGTTATGTCAAGGATAGAGTCCGCCGCCCTGAGCACTCCCAGTCAGTGATAACAATTCCGCGGCGCACGCGTGTTTCCTTTCAAGTCCAGTTTCTTTCTACGAAATCTTTTCTTTCACCTGATACTATCAGAGGTAGAGTCGGGGTTGATATCAAAAGACTACAAAAGGCGTCCTCGTCGGATTTAATAATTAATAATTCAGGTGAGCGATCACCTGCGGCCTCTCTGGAGGTGCGAAGTAGAGTGAGCACGTGGGCGAAGGACTCACTGCACCGAGATGCTTGGTGTGCAAGACAAGCGCGCTTTCCCTCCCAGCCTCCGGTAGAAACCTCGCTCCACCAGTTCGCTTTGGAGTCTCGTTCCTGTGTTTTTCCCTTTTACCCAGTAAAACTGAGCGAAAACAGAGTCTGAATTTGTTTACTTGGAAAACTAGGATCTGTAGTGTCATTTTGGATATAGGTTCAGAATGTAGCTTACCATGTTACATTTAGGTTGGTACTATCAAAATGAAAAGCAACATGCCAGGTGGTTACATTCTAGCTACGAATTTGCATTTGATGCTAAATATAAGGACATTGACCGTTCATAGATCCTGCTAAAGCTCCCGGTTCTGGGAGAGACAAGAATCTGATGTTCAGCTGTTGTGTGCCTGTAAATGGAGAGAAATACTGCAAAAATTAGCAGAAGTTGTCCCTGGAGATGAAAATATGTGTGATGTTAATTTTCTTTCTCTACTTGTCTCTGCTGTCCAAATTTTCTGCAATGAGCACATGCCACTTTTATAATAAAAATAGATTTTAAGCCTGGCCAACGTGACCCAGTGGTTGAGCATTGACTTATGAACGAGGAGGTCATGATTCGATTCCCGGTCAGGGCACAGGCACAGTTGTGGGCTCAATCCCCAGTGTGGGGCATGCAGGAGGCAGCCGATCAATGATTCTCTCTTATCATCAATGTTTCTATCTCCCTCTCCCTCTCCCTCTCCCTTCCTCTCTGAAATCAATAAAAAAATATTTTTTAAAAAAAATAGCTTTTAAAAAAATCAAGCTGGGTGCTGTGAGAGTTACCTGCGGTGTAGCTAGAGGCCATCGATGCTGAATTGTAAAAGTGCTTGGTGTACACCAAATTAAGTTTGAGTAAAATACACCTACTGAGTGAAACTGACTGACATCCAGAAAGCTCCTTGGCTTGACCCCATTCTGGGCGTCTGATTTTGTCTTGACTCTGTAGGCAGGGCCCCAAGGGGGTCTGGCACATGTACCCACCTCGGGACCCTTGGCTGTGCCATTGGGCTATAGGAGACCTGTCTCCACAACACTGTCAGGCCTCTTAGGACAAATCAAGAGAGCACGCTGGAGCTTGAGTTCAGGTCTCCAGTTCCCAAGGTTTCAGACTGTGTCAAAAAGAAGAAAATTTCCTTCAAACTCGAGTGAGAGGTGGGGTGGGGGAGGGGAGCATGTCTCTGTGTAAGTGGGGAGGGAGAGCCACAGGCACCTGCCCGGAAAGCAGACCCTTCACTCCCACACTCTCTCCTCAAGCATTTAGGTCAGCGGTTCTCAACCTGCGGGTCGCGACCCCTTTGGGGGTCGAACGACCCTTTCACAGGGTCGCCTAAGACCATCGGAAAACATATATATTGCATATTGTTTTTGTGATTAATCGCTATGCTTTAATTATGTTCAATTTGTAACAATGAAATTGGGGGTCACCACAACATGAGGAACTGTATTAAACGGTCGCGGCATTAGGAAGGTTGAGAACTACTGATTTAGGTAGCAGGACCACACCCCCTGCAGGACGCCCCCCTCCTCAACCGCTTCCCAGGGCGGTAGCTCAGGTATCAGGATGGGATAGGGTCTGCCCGGCACCCAGAGCCCTGTCAATGGAGAGGGCTCCTGAGGACGGTGCGGTGTGCCAGCCCTGAAATCTCCCCTGGCCCAGCCTGTGGGCCTGCTCTCCGTGACTGCAGTCCACTTGTTCAAGAACAAAGTCACAAGTAGCAGCCACCACCCACTGCAGCATGACGTTAAAAGGGCCAGTGGCCTTGGAGGTAGGCCTGGTGCGAGGCCGGCTTTCACTCTGCGGTGGTGAGATCTGGGGGAAGCACCCCCTCCCCCCACCCCCCCACCCCGAGACTTCATTTCCTCTTGTGTATAAGTGAATAGTTTATTTAGAAAGGTTACCAGAAATAAAATGGGGATGAAATGTTGGCACTCAGAACCTTATTCTAGCACAAAATCCTGTTCTTTAAATTTCCCATCGAACCTGTTAGTACAACTGTTTGTTGCTCATGTCTGAACCAGCTGTCACTTGTCTGTTTCATGCTTCAGCTACAACATATCAGCAGAAAAAGTCGATTTGGCACCCACCCATCTTTTGGATACTAGAGATGACTTTTATCACCGTGGGAGGTTAAGCATGTTTACGCATAGCAAGTGCCATTAACAGGGCAGATCATCATCACTATTATTGAAATTAAAATGTATCAAGGGGGTGTGTGTGCGGGAGGAAACCAAACAACCTATCAATTTGTCTCACATCAATGTGTGCCCCCCACCCCCCCACACACAACCCCCACCCCTGCCTTCCACTCTCTAAAAATCAATGGAAAAAATATCCTCAGGTGAGGATTAAAAATAAAAGTACCAGAGTGGTGGTGTTTTTTGTTTGTATTTTTAAGAAAAGAAAAGAAAAAAACCTTCTGAGTCTACTAGCACTAATCCTGTAGCGGAAGTTAGGGCCTCCATTTTTTGTGTATTCCACTATAACTAGGTTAACTTTTATACTTCACTTTTCTCTGGTTGTTTTTTTAAACCATCTTTGACACTCGTGGTCACTGAATTTGTTTCTCTGATAGAATAAAAGATGTTAGAGAAGATGGAAGCCCTCGGGCAGCTGGCCTTACCGAACACTGAATGTAAAGTGGGCCATCGTGGAATGGAGCAAAGGAAAACAGCCTTAGAGTGCTCATCACATCATAGACATGTTATGGACAATTTTATTTTCCACATGCAAATGTTAGTTGAAGGAAGTGGCTACATTCTATTTCCCCCAACATTATACATACATATGAACAAGTAGCTTGTCAGAAAATGTTTTAGGGAATCTAAGGTGCCATCGACTATAAAATATATAATTATTCTGTATGTTCCTGAGAGAGAAAAAGCACTGTCTCGATTGAAAGATGTTCAATGGGAAAAAGCGAGTCTTGAAGTCAGTCTAAGGTGGTGTATCCTGCTGTGTTTGATGAGCTCATTTTCACATCCTTTGTGTCTCCTCCCTCCCATTAATATTTAAAGACATTAGTTGACTAGTTTGAGAGCATTAATCACAATTAAAATAGATGTTTCACTTTATACAACACAAACACAACCATTCACCGCTCAATGCCTGAATCTTAATAGCATTTTAAACACTAATGAAATGAAGTTAGTTCATGTTTTTTGAATTGATTACATAAAACAAGGGCTCCGCATTAAGCAGATCATGACAGACAACACCAAAGAGTACCGGCGGAGCCTTACGGCGTTCAAAGGATTTGTAAATGGAAATGTCATTTTGTATTATTCTTACCTTCTTGAGCATTTGTTCCAAACCACGCTTTGGGATAATACTAGATCTCCCCACCGCCGCCCCAAACCAGTCGCAGAAGAGCTTTGGAGTTAGGCTAATATTAATGAATTCACACCATGTAGCACATTCTTCAGGAGTATAACAGCCAGAATTGTTTCAGCAAGAGATGTGGCAGAAGGCTAAGGGAAAACTCAGCAAGGAGAATGGTAGATAGAAAATGTCAGGAGAGAAATTGGGTTTCTATGTTGAGGGCAGTAAAACCATTCTAGTTGAATGCATTCGAGTTCATAGCCAATGACCATGCACGTTAAAGCCTTAGGGTGCACCCTCCCACTGAGAGGCGAGGAGTTTGGGCTCTGCCTTCAGGAGTCAGAGAGTGGGAGGCAGGGGCTTGGTCTCTGGAAGCCTCCGGCTGTTAGACTGAGGGTCCCCCAGCCCCCTTCAGTCGGTAGTGCTGTGGTCTAGCGAGAGGCCATTGCTGAATGACCCAGGGCAGAGCCAGCCTTGGGTCAGCTCCCCTGGAAGGAGGTTAGGACTGAGCAACTGCCAGGGCGCCAAGGACTCCTGGCGTCCGCTTGGCACGGGGACCTCACCCGTTGGGTTCCCGGGCCTTGCAAAGTGGTTCCCGTGACTGCTGTTTTGGCTGCAGGTCTCTAAACACCATTCCTATGGACAAGTCCAAATTAGGTGGAGCACCAGCTAGCCAGAGAGTGGGCACATGCCAGGGCTCAGCCAAGCAGAGGCACAGACATGGAGACACGGGCGAGGTGGCGCTTTCTGAGGCAGCCTCATCGGCACCCCACGCAGCATTCCGGCCAGACGGCCTGGAGGCTCTCACTGCGTGGCCTGCCTTTGCTCCTGCCCCTCGGGGAGCCTCCTCACCGTCCACAGGCTCCCATTAGCTGTCCTTGGGCCCTGGCCGGTTCGGTTCAGTGGATAGAGCGTCGGCCTGCGGACCGAAGGCTCCCGGGTTCGATTCCGGCCGGGGGCGTGGCCGGGGGCGTGTACCTTGGTTGCGGGCACATCTCCAGTAGGAGGTGTGCAGGAGGCAGCTGATGGATGTTTCTCTCTCATCGATGTTTCTAACGCTCTATCCCTCTCCCTTCCTCTCTGTAAAAAATCAATAAAATATATTTAAAGAAAAAAAAGCTCTCCTTGGTCTCCATGACTTCCCAATCTCTGCCACTAAGTCTGACTCCTGATCTCTGTCAAGGGCAGATCTGTACTGAACTCTGGAAAGCTGAGATAAGGCCCAAGCATAGAGGGGTCTGGGGGGCACTGCTGGGTGAAGCAGCTGGGAGGACACCTGGAGCGGCCTTGTCAGGTCTTCTGCCGGCTTAGAAGGCTCCTCTCGAAGAGTCTGCTAGATAGTCCACACCCCTAGTCTGACCATCTGCCTCTTTTCTCTGATCCCTTCTCCCTCTGTCCATAAACCCTTTCTGATGCCCTGGGCATGCAATTAAATACTATATTTAAAATCAAGTTTTATGTAAGCTTCTTATGGGTTATCTCTGCTCCCACAGAGGTGCAGGAAACTGACAGCACAATAATTTCACCCAACTTGGCAGGAGGCAGCCTGGGAAGCCGGATGCATGGGGCGGCTCTCTTCTTGGCCTGTCTCTCTTGGGGGTTTCATGCTTTTCTCTTAAGCCCCTGAAATTCTTATTGTAGTTTCCCCACAGTATAGAGAGTTCCCTATATCACAGTGCCTGGGTAAGATGGATTTCATTCTTCCTTCCTCAAAATATCATGTTTATCCAGGCACTGGGGTACCTAGTTCCTGGCATTTCAGAGACATGCCTATTAAACTCAGAATAAGGCCATTTCCTCTGCAATTAGAGACTTTTGGCTCAAACCAGATCTTTTCCGAGAAACCATAAGCCTATATTCTGATATTTCAACATTTCATGCCTCTTCTTTCCCTCACTCCTCATAAGGGTTTATATTGTCCTAGAAACTGAAGATCACCATGAAGCAATCACCCAAACGGATTCTTCCACTTCCCAGGCTTGAGAGAATGTAGTTAAAAACACACAGAGACACCCGGAAACCTATGCGAAGGGCATTTCCAGAAGGAATAACAACTAAAAGGCACCAATAAAGCACTGAAATAAAATCTCCCTTGGAATTATGTATAAGCAAAGTAAATTAGTAAAATCCAAGTGCACTTTAAGAATAGAGATTTTCCATTTTGGAACGGGGATTTATTTCATCATTAAAAAGGAAGGGAAATAGAAATAATAAAGTTACTTATACTTAGTGTCAATGACAAAGTGCTTCACATTTTTGATGACCTTTTCTCTGGTCCATCAGCATATTGTTTGAGCTGCAGATGGCTGAAATTATCATGAAGAGGAGAGTTATTTCATTTTAAGGGGCTGACAATTTCTTGACGTCAGAAGATGGGACATAACGTTCAGAGATTCCTTTCTTTTATTTGTTCATTCATTTGTTCATTTACTCACTCATTTATTCATTTATGAAGCCCCTTTTTCTGTGCTTGTTACTGAGGGGGATAGTAACACAATAGCAGAGCTCTACCCTTCAGAGCTTCAGTCTCCGTCAATGTTTAAGAGAGGAGTACCTTGTCATATGTGTTCTTCATCAGATGATGATAGAAGATGTTTACCAGTGACTCCCTTTGAATTTCAAAGGAGAACTCCTGCTTCCTGTTGGAGTGATCAAGGATGAATTCATGGAGAGCAGTGATTTGAACTGGGTTTCCAAGGGTAAGAAGGATTTTGATAGGTGGAAATGGGCAGGGCGGTGGCACTTGGGGAGAATGGGGATGATAGATATCTGGGAGATTCCAGCAATATTCCTTTCAGATGAGGACCCCTTGGAGTAAGATGAGAAGAGTGGTCTGGAGCCAACCAGCGAAGACCTTTGAATGGAGAACAGAGTTTGTTATGGGGAAAGTGTTTGGCAGGGAAGCCCTAGCATCTGATGCCAGGAGGGTTCCTAAGACTCTTTGCTTAGAAAGTACGACCCAAATCAGCAATGGGCCCTAAAAGAGAACGGCAGCAGAAAGGATCTGGAGCCAGTTCTGAAACTTGACCCTCCTTTGGTTTTAGTTTTGGAAGACTACGCGTTTGCTATCGAACAAGGCAGTTTGGGGTGGGCTTTCTGATATTTGAAGCCTAAAACAACCTCACTGACATACCTCCTGCTACCTCTGTTTCCAGTTCTCCCTTAAGTCCCTAAAGTTCCATCTCAGGAGAGACAAGATCAATATCTAGACTCAAAATACATTGTTTTGGCCCTCCTCTCACCCCTTCCGGTTAGCTCTATAGCCGAACCATTATCTTCACCTCCAGCAAATAATGTTCAGGTTCTCAAGTTGGAATGGGTAAGAATCACAGGGACAAGGTTTGGGGGGTGGCTCTTAAATAGGGAATGTGATCATGTGTGTCTTGGATGGGGGCATAGGAGTCTGCATGTTGAATAGCTTCCCAGTTAATTGTGGTGCAGGATAGCTGAAGACCACATTTTGAAAGCATCCCTCCCTAATCTGACCATCTCTTCCCTGCCTGCTGTCTCCTGATCTTATTATATCAACTTCCTGCCCACTCTGGCCCTCATTCAGGGCTTCATTATTCCTGATTCTCTTTCTAATCTTTTTTCCCCCCAGGATGAAGACGTTTTTCTGACAGGGTTCTCTAAGTATTTAGAGGTGGTAATATAAGTATCATTCATATCTTCAATAACACTGATTAACTGCTCTGCATCTGGCATTGTGGTGGATTCTATCATTCATTCACCCACAAATATTTATTAAGTTCCCACCACAAAGCCACTGTAGTTCTAGAGATCAGGGGATCCTAAGGAGGACAAAATAAAGTTTCCAGATGCCAAGTTGAATAGACAAGGAGCCTATGTATGAGGTTGTCTAACAACTATAGTAAGGACAGGTCATTAATCCTGACATAGGCAACGTAATCAAGAATGGGCTTTCTGTTCTCCTTAATGACCACAAAATACTTCATGATCTGTTATTTTATTTTATTATCGGGAGGTTAATAGAAGAAACCCCACAGTGCCCTTTAGTCTTATCTCCAATTTCCCTTCATCCTGCTACTAGTCCTACTTTTCGCCATCTTCTGTGCTAGCCCTCTAATGCCAGGTTGTAATTCAGTTCTGACGCCCAAAACATAGTGACTAGGTATACTGTCCAGGTTTCTAGTTGCAGGTAACAGAATCCATCAGCACTACTTTATGCACAAAGACATTTATTAAGGGATTTTATAGAATTAGGAGGCTTTGAAGAAATAGACTCTAGGTCAGGCTTCCAGGAACAACCCTCCTGACCACATTACAGAACAGGGCTGCCAAAGAGTTGCTGTCTTGACCACGACCAGGAAGCTGCTGCACCCCTCTGGCTCTAGGACCCCACCTCTGCCACGGTCTGCACCAGCAGAATGGATGCCTCGAGCCCTACTCTCTTCCCAAGTAACTCAGAGCCTCAGTCTCTTCATTTATAAATTGTGAGTGGCAGCTACCTCCAGACCATATTTAATACATTTCACAACTGGTGTGGTATAGGCCTAGATCAAGGAGAATTGATATAGATAGTAACTTGCTCATTAAAACTTACTGGTGCTAACCAGCTGAATATAGACCCTCTTGGAAGTATTACAAGAATGAAATGGGCTTGGCATAGTGATGTGAAGTGGCCAGGGGTACCATGATAGGCCTGACCACTGAGTGGTTTCACTGAGATTACACAAGGTGGCAGTGGTCAGACTGAGGTGAGAATTTTGTGAACCACTAAGACCTTAAAGGAGAGAGAATATTCTTGCAGATTTGGGGAATAAATCCAATATGGTGGGGGCAAGAAGTTGGCATCCTGGTCTTGGACTCTGACGTTGTGGCATCTGGACCATCCACCTGAACACAACGTTGGAGACAAGGAAGGGGCTGGTGGTGATGGGTGGAGGTGTGGATGGTCATTCAGGAGGAGGCTCCATTTCTCAACTGTTGTTCTAATGAAGCCGGTGGATACATTTGGGCCTGAGAAGTATTAAGGAAAGAGAATAACTAGGAGTATTAGGCTTTGGGGTGCCCTCCGCACGAGAATGATGGGCCCTAAACCTGTCTGAGGGAAAGGTATGGACAGGAATGAACACATCAGAGACCAGAGTGCAGAACCTTGAAAGTTTAATGAGGACAGTTAGTGAAGCAATTTTCTGTGATAGATCGCATCCAAAGCATCACTTAAATCAAGGAGAATCCTGGTGGACAGCGACCATTTAATTTAGCTACTTAAAGGTCATTTTTGGAACTCTTAATAGTGCATTGTCAGTAGGACTTGGCTTCTAAATCCAGGCAGATAAAGGTCCATTAAGTCCCTGGAGAGGAGGACTTAAGGTTTGAGCCAACCAGCCCTGGTCAGTGTGGCTCAGTTGGTTGAGCATCGTCCTATGCATTGAGAGGTCACCAGTTCAATTCTCAGGGCACATGCCTGGGTTGTGCTCAATCCCCAGTAGGGGGCTTGCAGGAGGCAGCCAATTGATGTTTCTCTCTCATAGACATTCCTCTCTCCCTATCCCCTCCTCTCTCTCTCTCTCAAATCAATAAAAACATATTTTTTAAAAGAGATTTGAGCCAACTCAACAGTTCGGATGCACCTGAACACATGAGGAAAGGCACAAGGAGGCAGATCAAAGTAAAGCAGAGTCGCTGTGGGTTTTTCACTCTTTGGTTTTTATTTTTTTATTTTTTAAAGATCTCACTTGAGGTCCTGGAAGAGAGATATGAAGACAGGCAATAACTGAATTCAAGGCTATTAGAGAGAATATTGCTATCGTGTTCTGTATGAACATGTTCTACAAGCAGGTTATAAGGGCTACGCACAAAGCACAGAGTTTACTATTACCAGCAAATAAAGCTTACAATGGAATGTATCTGATGCATATTTAATGAAGAGCATAATCAAGGGATATTAGAGATATAGAGGACCGGGCCAATTGTCTGGTTCAACCTCCTCGTTCGCACAGATGAGGAAAATCAATGCAGAGGTGATAGCTGTGTCCTGAGTTTGCATAAAGGTGTGGGCAGGGATTGGCCTTCGGGCCACGCAACTCTGTCTAGCCCATCCACTTCATCGTTATGGCGCCCCAGGAGCCTGGGCTGTGGACAGACACTTCAGTCACTGTGCTGTGACTCCACAAAGACTTCGGGGAGGCAGCTGGGAGAGGGCGCATCGGACTGAGCCACAGCTGCTCAGGAGATCCTGGACGTCTATGGATTTGGAACTCACAGGGCAGAGCCTCCCTCTTCTCAGAGGAAGAGTGTCTAGAGAGCTTAGGCCCTCTGTCTGCCCCCCTTCGCTCCCACCTGCCCCCCCACCTACCAGGTGGCTAAAGAGCATGGAGACAGCCTGCCTTAAGGGGGCAGAGGGATGGGTGTCCATGAGTATCAGATACCCCAAGTCAGTCTCTTCCTCCTGGTGACTGTCCTCAGTTTCACCATTTAACACACAGGTACTTTTCCTCATCTCCCTTCCCATCTTGTGAGTGGATTTCCTTTCTTTGCTGGCTTGCTTACTTTATTTGTTTCATTTCTCCCTCTTTCCTGGTTGGGAGGTTATACCCTCTATTTCTATTTTTTTAGTGTTGGTCTTGATACTTTAACACGTATACTTAACTTATCAAAGTATAGATTTAATCATATCTTTTTAAATTAAATCTTTATTGTTCAGATTATTACATTTGTTCCTCTTTTTCCCCCCATAGCTCCCCTTCTCCCAGTTCCCACCCCACCCTCCGCCCTCACTCCCCACCCACTGTCCTCATCCATAGGTGCACGATTTTTGTCCAGTCTCTTCCTGTATCTCCCACACCCGTTTCCCCGCCAAGAATAGTCAGTCCATTCCCTTTCTATGTTCCTGATTCTATTATAATCACCAGTTCATTCTGTTCATCAGATTATTTATTCACTTGATTCTTAGATTCACTTGTTGATAGATGCATATTTGTTGTTCATAATTTGTATCTTTACCTTTTTCTTCTTCTTCCTCTTCTTAAAGGATACCTTTCAGCATTTCATATAATACTGGTTTGGTGGTGATGAACTCCTTTAGCTTTTCCTTATCTGTGAAGCTCTTTATCTGACCTTTGATTCTGAATGATAGCTTTGCTGGATAAAGTAATCTTGGTTGTAGGTTCTTGGCATTCATCACTTTGAATTTTTCTTGCCACTCCCTTCTGGCCTGCAAAGTTTCTGTTGAGAAATCAGCTGACAGTCGTATGGGTACTCCCTTGTAGGTAACTGAGTTTCTTTCTCTTGCTGCTTTTAAGGTTCTCTCTTTGTCTTTTGCTCTTGGCATTTTAATTATGATGTGTCTTGGTGTGGTCCTCTTTGGATTCCTTTTGTTTGGGGTTCTCTGTGCTTCCTGGACTTGTAAGTCTATTTCTTTCACCAGGTAGGGGAAGTTTTCTGTCATTATTTCTTCAAATAGGTTTTCAATATCTTGCTCTCTCTCATCTTCTGGCACCCTTATAATTCGGATGTTGGTATGCTTGAAGCTGTCCCAGAGGCTCCTTACACTATCTTCAGATTTTTGTTAATATATTTTTTTATTGATTTTTTACGGAGAGGAAGGGAGAGAGATATAGAGTTAGAAACATCCATGAGAGAGAAACATCGATCAGCTGCCTCCTGCACATCTCCTATTGGGGATGTGCCCGCAACCCAGGTACGTGCCCTTGACCGGAATCGAACCTGGGACCTTTCAGTCCACAGGCCGACGCTCTACCCACTGAGCCAAACCGGTTTCGGCGATCTTCAGATTTTTGGATTCTTTTTTCATTTTGCCTTTCTGGTTGGGTGTTTTTTGCTTCTTCGTATTTCAAATCGTTGACTTGATTCTTGCGACCCTCTGGTCTGCTGTTGGGAGTCTGTATAATATTCTTTATTTCAGTCAGTGTATGCTTAATTTCTAGTTGGTTCTTTATCACAACATTGAGGGTCTCATTAGATTTCTTTAGGATCTCACTATATTTATTGGCGGTCTCACCAGTCTTTTCGAGGTCCTTACTAAATTTATCAGTGGCTTCTAGACAGTTCTTGAGAGACCTTAAAAGTGTGGTTTTGAACTCTATATCCAGCATTTTGCTTTCCTCCATTTCTGTCATTTGTGTCCTGTTTCTTTGTCTCCGCATTTTTTATGCTTTCTTGGTGCACCCCCTAGTGGTCTTTGTGCGCAGTCTTGTTGTAGTTAAGCCTTGATTGTTGTAGGTAACACTGGGGGGGATTTGACCTCCAGTCCAATTGGCTTTGAGAATCAGCTGTGTCTGCAGTGGGAGAACTTCTGTCCTGATCTCTAGGGAGGTGCTAATCTAGCCTTTGCCTGAGGCTATCCAGCAAATGCCTCTGTGCAAGGCTTGGGCGAGGCGGGTCCCAGGGGATCTACAGGGCGGGCGGAGTGAGCAGTTATGGCTGCTCTCAGTCCCGTCTCCAGAGCCTCTGCCTCTCAGTGTCCCAGTAACCGCTGCAAGTACCTCGGAGAGAAAGCTTCCCTCAAGTTCCGACCGCTGCCAGACAGTCCCGCTTCTCCCGTTTGAGTCTGGGTCCCCAGAGACTCGCCCAGAACTGGAGCTCAGAGCCTGAGACTCCCTCCCGATTGAAATAGACAACCTCGCCCTCAGCCGCCAGCCCACTCCGCATGCACCTCCACACCTTTGTATTTTACTTCCGCACCGCGCCTCCTCTGAGTCTCGGTATGCTTTTCTCTTTCCTTTTAGTTGTAGAATTTCCCCTCAGACAGCCTTCCTGTGGTTCTGGGTGATGTCCGTTCCGTCTTTTAGCTGTATTTTTGAAGTGGTTGTGCGAGGCAGCAATCTCCGGTGTTTACCTATGCCACCATCTTGGTTTCTCCCTAATCATATCTTAATTCCTTTTTTTATAAGACATTAAGGACATTTGATTCTTTTTTAAAAAAATATATATTTTATTGATTTTTTACAGAGATGAAGGGAGAGGGCTAGAGAGTTAGAAACATCGATGAGAGAGAAACATCGATCAGTTGCCTCCTGCACACCTCCTACTGGGGATGTGCCCGCAACCAAGGTACATGCCCTTGACCAGAATCAAACCTGGGACCCTTGAGTCCGCAGGCCGACGCTCTATCCACTGAGCCAAACCGGTTAGGGCAGGACATTTGATTCTTTAACTCAGAGCCCCCTCTCCTTCTTTCCAAGCCATTGTTAAGTGTTTCAAAGCCTTTTTTAATCTTAAAAATTAGAAACTGTTGTTATTTTGTACAGTTAGTGTTTATATTTACTTCCATGTTTACCAGTGTCTTTGCTCACAGTCCTTCCTCGCTCTGTCTTGTCTTCTGAAGCATAGCCTCCCTTTGTGCAGGTCCTGTGGGTGCAGAGCTCCCTCGTCTTGGTTGTTTCCTCTGTCTTCTTGGAGTACAAGTCCCCTTTCCCCTGCCCCTGGCAACCACAAGCTCATCTCTGTTTCTATGAGTTTGGTCATTGTTAGATTCCACATATAAATGGGATCATGCAGTATTTGTCTTTACCTGTCTGACTTATTTCCCTTAGCATAATGCCTTCAAGTTCCATCAGGATTTCCTTCTTTTATGTAGCTGAGTAATATTCCCGTGTGTGTGTGTGTGTGTGTGTGTGTGTGTGTGTGTGTGTGTGACATTTTCTTTACCCATTCATCCATTGATGGACACTTGGGTTATTTACATGTCTTGGCTACTGTAAATGATTCAGCTGTACTTTAAAAAGTATATGTGTCATAAGGAATCCAGGATCTAGTATTCTCAGGGAGGGATTTTCATAATAGCCATCCATAATCCTAGCAGAAGAGAAATCCCCACAAGTGTGTTGATCTATTCAGTTTTCATACCCCAACGGATTCTGAAATTATTTTAGGGGGCTCCAGGGGTTTGCTGGAGTTATTTTGTACAGCTTTATAAGACATTTATTGTTAAACTTCCAGGAATCTTGTAAGTCATTGGTTAAATACAGCCATTATTAAAAATTAAATTATATTAACTTACAATTAAATAAAGTATATTAAAAACAAAGGTAATAAATACTCATATTCATCACTTCCTAATTATGTTTTACTATTATTATTATCTTTTGTTAATCCTCACTGGAGGATTTCCCCCCTTCTATTGATTTTACAGAGATTGGAACGGAGGGGGAAGGAGGAGAGAGGAAAGAGAGAGGAAAACATCAATGCGAGAGAAACACATCAATTGGTTGCCTCCCTCACGTGCCCCAACTGGAGCAGGGAACCTGCAACTCAGGTACCTGCGCCTGACCAAATCGAACTCAAGACCTTCTCAGGTTCTCAGGCTGACGCTCTAACCACTGAGCATGCCAGACAGGGCTTCGCTATTATTTTTTCTGTTGAGGTCATTTATACCTGTTGTATCTGTGTGGGAAAATGCTACAGAATGATTCTTACTGCACATTTTCCTAAACCCACTTTGAGCAGCCTCATGTTGGTATCTTGAAATTGGCCCTAGTGGGAATATTTACATCATGCAAATATGCAAACACTACAAATCAAGGCCGTATTTATTGCTTTATCGATTGTCTCTAGACTTTATGAAATGATAAATAGAACGTTAACAGTGCAGAATAAACTTAAAAATATGTGATGTATATAGCAGTTATGTTTTGAATAGCGCAAAGAATGAGGAAATATACTTCCAGGACTTGAAAACAATTAACCAATTTGGCAAAGAATGTGCTCACATCACTGAGGAATGAGTGAAGTTCTAACATATGACATAGGTCTTTGTTGTTTCACTTTCACCTTCCTTGTTAAAGTAAATAAAAATAACCAACATTCATGTCTGATCTATTCTTTTTTAAATTTTTATTGATTTAAGAGAGGAAAGGAGAGTTAGAAACATCAGTGATGAGAGAGAATCATTGATGACTGCCCCCTGTATGCCCCATGCTGGGGATCGAGCTCACAACCCAGGTATGTGCCCTGACTGGGAATTGAACCATTACCTCCTGGTTCATAGGTTGAAGTTCAACCACTGAGCCACACTGGCTGGGCTGAACTATTCTTGATTGTTGATTTCAACCATAGGTTAGCTATGGATAAAGAGTTGGGCAAAAATCAACAAAAACATTCTATGAGAATTAATTGGCTGCATAAAATTTATAATAACGAGCATTGTGTATTTTATTGATATTTGCTTATTGTACATTAAACATTCACAATAGCAAAATTTGTAATAATTATATGTATGTATCTGTCTATCTATGTATATGCATTTTTTCAGAGAACCAGTTATGAATCATTCACCAGCACATCTCTGCTGACAGGGATACACAAATACAATAAGGTAACACGGATTTAAAGTAGATGAGAAAGAGAAAGGAACAAGGAGAGGGACAGATTAGGGTTGGAAATGACGTTAATACAAACCTTCATATTGTAGTGTGCAGACATGTGCCATGATTGGCCTTGGGGTTTGTCTCCGAGCTCCTAGCACATCTTGTATGAAAAAAATAATAATTATGCACTGAATTTTCAGGATTTTGTTGAGATTGTGTTTTTCCTAAGCCAAGCCCAGAAGGAATTTATCCTGTGGGTTTGTATAGAGGAGCAACATGCTTTTTATAAATGTCAATAATGTCCTTAGAGCAAACCCTCCTTCAGTCACAGAGATACCCCAGTGGAGACCCTCGCTGAAGGTGAAGTCTTCTTGCCAAAGTATGTTTCTGTAAGAGATACATACTGAACTAGTTATAGATGAAATAATGTGAACGCTGGGATTTGTTTCAAAATTCTTCACAAAACAAACAAACAAACAAACATCAGTGGAGTGGATAATTGAAGCCAAAGAACAAAATATTGATAAATGTTGAAGCTGGGTGATGGGTAATTGGAGATCCATTTTACTTTGAAAGTATCTGATGAACGTGTCCTTTGTCTCTTATTTTATAAGCTCCTCCTCCTCTCTCCCCAACACACCTTTACTCCCCCCACAGCCATGCTACTCACGTGGTGGCAAAAAAAACGGCCATTTGTCCTGTAGAATTTCCTACACGATGGACTTGGCTGTTGCTTCCTCGTGGTGACAAAAAGTGTTACCTGAATAGAGAAATCCACTAAACTTACCTATTATCCTACCAGAGGGAGACCCAAGGCAGGAATGTTTTAATGGACACAAAAGGGAAGAGAGAGGAGGTCACCTGACCTTAGGAAAAATCACATAAAGAGGGCACAGCCCACAGGGAAGGTGAGGAGAATGGGGGCCAAAAAGGAGAGGAGAGAGAAAAAGAAAGCTCTGGAACCCTTCGTCACTCTTGGTCTCTCTCTGAGTTCTTTGTCTCCCAGCACCTTCCTTTCCTGGCACCTTAAACCCCAGGCAGAGTGGTGGGGTGGAGGCAGCAAGGTTGCTGGGCATTTCCCCCCTTCAGGTTGCATTTCTGAGAGAAAACTTAAGAAGGGTTTATTGAGCCCTAGCTGGTTTGGCTCAGTGGATAGAGCATTGGCCTGTGGACTGAAGGGTCCCAGGTTCGATTCTGGTCAAGGGCACATGCCTGGGTTGTGGGCTCGATCCCCAGGAGGCAGCTGATCAATGATTCTCTCTCATCATTGATCTCTCTCTCTCTCTCTCTCTCCCTCTCTCTCTTCTCTCTCCCTTCCTTTCTGAAATCAATAAAAATACATTTAAAAAATGTTGTTGTTTTTTTAAAAAGAAGGGTTTATTGGTGAAAAAAAAAGATTTCTCTTGAACCACATGATTTAAAAAAGGGCAAATACATTTAAAATAAAATCAATTTTGAAGGGGCAGCATCTTTATCCTCTACCACCCTTTGGATTCATTTCACGTTCAAATAAATAGAAAACTACTTGCAAAGTGGCAAATGAGACCCAGATTTTCCCGCAGGTGGCATTTCATGCCGAAACCTAATGGCACTTCATCAACATCGGCTTTTCTGGGCTTCGCTGATTAGTTTGCACTCTAGGAACAGTGCTTTGCCGTAATTTTTCATTAGCTTCACGAATTATGCCATTTGGAACCATGTAAGTTGGCTAATGTTTTAGTGATTTTTTTGGGAAACACTTTACAATCAGAGATTCAAGCACCGAATGCCAGCGTCTCAGAGACCATTTAGACATCTGAGCGATGACCATAATGAAAGATTAGCGGCAGCAGGTGTTGGGCTATTGTAGAGCAGTGATTCCCAAAGTGGGCGCTACCGCCCCCTGGTGGGCGCTGCACGATCCAGGGGGGCGGATCCAGGCGTGCATTTGTTTTAACTTTTTTTGCATTTACCTTTCTATTCTGAGTTCAGTAAATAGTTTCATAATTTCAAACTTCAATGTTTCTAATTTACACCTTTCTTTACTATATTTTACGAAAAAGGTAGAAACATTAATACATATATCTTTCTGTTTAATTGCTATTAAAATGTAAAAAAAATTAATTTCCAGGGGGCGCTGAGTAATATTTTTTCTGGAAAGGGGGCGGTAGGCCAAATAAGTTTGGGAACCGCTGTTGTAGAGTCTTTGAGGCGTACGAACCCTCCTGCGGAAAACGGTGACATCAGCCCCATGGTGTGGCTGTGGCTCAGCTGCGAGCCGGGCGCTGGCTCCCAGTCAGGCACACTCACCGCCAGCCACTTCGCTTTCACAAGAACACGCCAGCCGGGCCGCAGCTCTCCTAGCTGCTAAGGCGGACGGTTCTCTTTCCAGGCAGCACGGAAGATGCCCTCAGCAGCCTCACCTAGAAGAACAACGGCAAACGCACAGCAATCCAAGCCTGGAAGGTGCCCGACCGTGGAGAGGACTGGTCTTCGAGGCGAACTGCCCGGGGTCAGGGGTGGGGGCAGGGGATCGCTATACTCATCCGTGGGTCTTATCCCCATCTTAGAAAATGGAATACTGCAGAACGGAAAACCATCAGAGCATGTTAAAGGATACGTGCTATTTTGTGAAACCTTTGTTTAAATTATGTATGTGGGTGCATGTGTGTGTGCTGAGACATAATGCGGAATGCATTGAAGATATTTTTATTGGTTTCAGAGAGGTAGGGAGAGGAAGAGAGAGATAGAAACATGACGAGGAGAGAAATCCATTGATCAGCTGATGAGAGAAAACCTTGGTTCACAGGTCGACGCTCAACCGCCGAGCCATGCTGCCGGGCAGGGATGCATTTTTTAATGCGAGTCAAGGCCTTGGAAACTATGGTGGTGGGAATTCCCACACTGTCAGGGAAGCAGAAGCGAAGTCATCTGCTGGGAGCGAAGATGAGTGGGGGCTAGTGAGGAGGTGTTAGTGATGAGAGGGGTAATGAGAAGGCATGAAATAATCACCCATGAGAATGGGATGGGAATGGATTGATCCCCGGGAACGGACCAGAAAATGCCTGTCTGTTTGCTGGGCACATGCAAGGCCCACCTGAGGTCAGGGGTCATGAATTCAAAGAGATCAGTCGGCATGGTTGGGTGTTCTTTTCTGAGCAGAGTCAACACGTGTGGAGGCAGGGAGGCATAGGCAGAGAGCTGGATGGAACCAGGGTTGTGGTTTAGGGAAGTGAATGCATAGAGCAGAGAGGGGCAAGGTGCAAAGGAGGGAATGTGGTCGTGGATTTAAGCCAGGCCAGGTCCAGAAGGCAGGAAGTCAGAAGGACAGAGCTGAACTGAGTTGAACGGATCAGCACGATCAGTCAGTGGAATCTGACAACGGGATCAGGCACACCCCCTCCTACTGTGCTTTGCTTTGTTGTGTTTTGCAGATATTGTGTTTTTCACAAATGGAAGATAAGACTCTCTACCAGCAAAAGATGATGACTTGCTGAAGGCTCAGATGATCGATAATATTTTTTTTTAGCAATAAAGTATTTTTAATTAGACGGAATGCTATTGTACACAATACATTATAGTATAAACATAACTTTTATATGCACCGGGAAACCAAGTAATTCATGTGACTTGCCTTATTGCAATATTCATTTTATGGCAGTGGCCTGGTACCAAACTTGCGACATCTCTGAGGCATGCATGCACAATGTGAGGTATGCATGAAGGTACTTTATTTTATTTTTTTGCATGTGATTATCCAATTGTTAAAAGGACTATTCTGTCTCCTTGGAATTGCCATTGAGCCTTTGTTGAAAATGAATTGACTGTATATGTATGGAATTGTTGCTGTCTATTCTGTTCCATTGATCTATGTCTCTGTCATTTGCCAATACCTCACAGCTCAGTGGTTTTCAGCTGGAGACAATGTTGTCTCCTCCCACCCTGCGGGGTATCTGCCAATGTCTGGAGATGGTTTTGATCGTCATAATTGGTAGGTGGCATCCTACCATGCGCAGGACGGTCTCCCACAGCAAAGAATTCTCCAGTCAAAAATGGTAATTGTGCCAAGGATGAGGCATTCTGTGTAGCTTTACAATACGTCTTGGAATGAGATAGCGCGACCTTAACCAAAGCAGTGTTTTGGAGGGTAAAACTGGACAGCCTATGTGAAAGTGTTGGACACACAGCTCATGCTAATCAAATGCTGATTTCCTCACTATTTGTTACTGCTGCTGACCGGGACCAAATGTTCTCCTCTTACAATCCCTTCAGTGCGACTTCTGCACTTGTTCAGAGCCTGCATATTTGACTTCGGGAGTCTCACCATCAAAAGTTTCCTGTTAGCCCAGCCGGCGTGGCTCAGTGGCTGCGCGTCCACCTGTGAACCAGGAGGTCACTGTTCGATTCCCGGTCAGGGCACATGCCTGGGTTGTGGGCTCGATCCCCGGTGTGGGGCGTGCAGGAGGCAGCAGATCAATGATTCTCTCTCATCACTGATGTTTCTCTCGATCTCTCCCTCTCCCTTCCTGTCTGAAATCAATAAAAATGTATTTTTTAAAAAGTTTTCTGTTAATAGAGTCCTGCTTATTTCTCCTCTGCCCACACATGTGGTGCAGGGCCTGGTGCTGGCCTTGGGATAGGGCCTGGTGTTTGCTGTCAAAACAGTGTCTCCCTTTAACTGCTTGCTCTCTGAGGAGGTGTGTGTGGTGAGGACACAGATCTTCTCCGAGCAAACTTCAGGGATCCGATACCGTATTATTAACTACAGTGACCCTGCGGCCTCCTTTGTGAAGGTGGAGAAGGCGGGCCAGCTTCACAAAGGGAGCTGCTGGTGGCTGTGGTTCATAATACCCTGTGTATCCTTGAAATTTGCTGGAAGCAGTCCTCACCACGCACACGAACAGTTAAGTACGTGAGGCGATAGATGTGTTCATTAGCCTGAATCCTTTCACAAAGGATATGAACATCAAATCATCACATTGTACACTGTAAATATACATAATTTATTTGTCAATTATTCCCCAGTAACGCTGGGGGCGGGAACCCACAGAAAAACTCCAAAGGAAACTGGAAAGATTGCCCTGTCATCTTACCCCCAGGCGGTTTCTAGGGGAGAGGGGGGAAATCTTTCTTCCCATGGAAAAAGTACAAAAACTATTGTGAGTCGGAAATGTCTGCTTGTCCACCGAAGTCTGTCCTCTCAGTTGCATACCAGCTGGACCCAGTGGTAGCTGCCAGGCAGCTGCCCAGTCAGGAACAACGTGTCCGGTGTCCGCTATGTCCAGTTGTGGCCACAGGACTAGTTCTCACGAATGGAGAGGGCTTGGGAGTGACCTGTCATTTGTAGGTGGGACTTAATGAAGCAGAGAGAGGGCCGTGCTCATTCCACCCCTCTTGCCTGTCTTGCTGTCTGAATGCAGAGGGTTCTGAGGGTCTAGGGCAGAGCTCCTCAGCTTCTATGCACCTGGGTCACCCGTATCCTGGGGATCTTACAATGCAGGGCTGGTCAGGAGGTCCAGGGTGGGGTCGGAGATCTTGCGTTTCTAACGTGCTCCCTCAGGTGCCAGTGCGGGTGGCACCCAGACCACTCTTTCAGAAACAAGGCTAGAGGGAGCCACAGAAGGAAAAGAACATGGGCCTCTGAACCACTAAAGAGAAAAGCTCGTCTTCAACCAGCAACAGCTGAACTCTGCTGAGTGATAAGTAAGCCTTCTGCGGGCTGAGGGAGGGCTTACTTGTTACAGCAGCCAGTCTTCTGGGAGTGGTTCCGACAAGTCACTGCTTCTGTTGGAAAGTGTGCTGGCAGCCCTAGCCGGTTTGGCTCAGTGGGTAGAGCACCGGCCTGTGGACTGAAGGGTCCCGGGTTCGATTCTGGTCAAGGGCACATGCACAGGTTGCGGCTTGATCCCCAGGAGGGGGCGTGCAGGAGGCAGCCAATGATGATTCTCTCTCATCATTGATGTTTCTATTTCTCTCCCTCTCCCTTCCTCTCTGCAATAAAAAAAAGAAAGAAAATAGCGTGTGCGGGCAGAGTAATCAGGACAAAATCACCCCTGGCTGCCCAGCCTTAATGTGTTCCATCCAGATGACTCCTCATGTTTGAAGAGATCTATCCTCAACTATACCTTAAAACCCCACCAAGCCCTCATACCATTAACTCCTTGACAATGGCAAAGAGAAAAATGCTTGGCTTGCATTTGTTGACTCAGGTTAAAAACAGCGAAAACACGTTTTGGGTTGGTTGTGCATGACCTGCCTCATCTGGAGGGAAGGTTGGTGGAGAGCAGACCACGAGGGCCTTTGGTCACGGAGGCCACTGCAGGGAGCTCAGTCTCTTCATCCAAGTGGCCAGGGGCTGGGTGTCAGGGCCCTGGCTGCGGGGCTGAGGTTGACTGGAGCAGCACAGCCAAGAGTACGGCACTTAATGACTGCTTGACAGGAGCCTGGGCAGGAGGTCAAATGGGATGCGTGGTGCGTGTGTGTGTGTGTGTGTGTGTGTGTGTGTGCACGTGCACGCGCGCAATTAGAGCAGAGAGGCAGAGGGAGTCTGGACTAGTCCAAGTTCAAAACCCACAGAGGCCTTTGGATGCTTCCAGCAAACATTTATGGTGAGGATGCCAAGTTAATCTAAGAAACTCCGACCAGCTGGACCCAGAGAGCTAGAATTCAGCCATGGATACCAGTGGAGAGTCTCTCCTGGGTTTGAGCAAGGAAGGCTGGGACCAGAAGGCCTGCTCTGTCCCCATTGCTCCAACCCTGCCCTTCCCTTCCCTAAATATGAGCCAGAGCCAAGCCCCGCTCAGGCCTCCACTCAGCCCCCCTGCCTTCTCTCTCCCCCGCCCCCCCCCCCCCCCGGCTCTGGGAAGAGGCTCAAACCGATCAGACACCTGCCCAGGAACGTTTTTGCATCGTTGCCAACTCACCCGCAAGGCCTCCTGAGTCCTCCCAGGGAGGCTGGCGTCTGCCCGAGACAGAACTTGGGGAAAACTGAGCCTGGGAGGGCTGCCACCTCCTGCAGAGGATGGAGAGGAAGGGAGAGAGGGACTAAAGGTCCAGGGAGAGGGGCAGGGGGTGGGGAGCATAAAGGTCCCCCCTGCAGGCGGGAGTGTTGTGTGCAGGAATCCCACACCACCTCAGGTCGTTCTGCCCAGTGAAAACCTGCCAGTGGCCCCTGCTGCCTCTCAAATGGAGGCCCTATTAGGCCCTGGGAGGTCTGGACCCCGCATCACCAGGTTCCTGCTGGCAAGTTCTCATCAGCCTCTGCCCTCCAGGCGACCAGCATCTGCCCGGCCCTCAGATTTGCCAGCCTGGTCCACAGCCCTTCCCTCTAGGGTGGCCAAGCCAGCCCGATTTGCTCAGGACCGAGGGCTTGCTGGGACACCAACTCCAAGTTTTCAAACAAGGCCAGTCCGTGGCAAACTGGGGTGGGTTGGTCACCTTGTTCCCTGAGGCCCAGACTCCCCCACCTGACACCTGCCCACGTTCGTTCGGCTCTCAGCCCAGCAGCCAGGTGCTTAGGCAAAGCTTTCCCATCTGTGCCTCCCTCCCCATCCGGCCCCAGCTGGACCCACCTCGGGCTTCTTCACTTCTCCCGTGTAGCTCTTATTACCACTGCAACTGTGTGGCTAGTTGTGGAGTTAGCTTCCTGATGGCTAGAAGACTGTAAGCTCTCTGTGGGGTGTTCACCGTTATGGTCTCAGCACTTTGCACCATGCCTGGCAAATGGCTAACACCTAATAAATATTTGTTGAATGAGAATTCCAGAGCACCACTGAAAATGTTTATATATCCCTCAATTAATAGTAATAACAACAATAATTAAAATGCATATATAGCAGACATTTAATCTGTGCCAGACTTAAATGAGTTCCTCACTGTTTTCAGCCTAGATGATAATTGTATATGTGCCTGCTTTGAAATTGAGTAAGCTATCCATATGTCTTTATGTACTTTTTAAGTATATAAGTTATTTTTTCACAACAAAAAATATAAAATTGAAGTTCTGGGTATGTCTGTGTATCTATGTGTTCCTGTGCAAATCTGTGTGTGTGTGTGTGTGTGTGTGTGTACATATATATAATTCCTAGTGTTTATCCTATAGCTACTCGTTTGCTCCCATTAGCCCATTAGCTTGCTTTGAGGTACAAAGCAAGTTGTGCTTTTCGGAGTTGGAAATCCAGATCAAGAAGCAAGAATCGAGGTGTTCCCAGTATGACCAGATAATACAAAAATAATTGGAAGGTGTGTCAGCAAATCTTATGACCTCTGCTAATCTTTAAAATTTGAAGAGGATGGTGTACATGATTGTCTGTTTTGAAGTAGTCTGTCTGTGAATTTCTCTGTTCCATTGCGTTTGAACCACGGCAGCTCACCTTTATTTCTTGTTAAGGACTGGGAAAATAAATTGGCTCATGTCTTTCCTGGTGGCACCTGGACTTTAGAGAGAAGTTAAATTTTTCCAGAATCCCTGCTTTCTGAAACAAAGCACCCTTTGTATGCTAATGCTGTTCTTCTGTGCTGTTCCTCCTCCTCCCAAAAGGCCCCACCTCAACCAAGGATATCAGAATCTCCGGAGTGAGACCCAGAAGGGCTCAAGGGATAGACTCAGTTTCTCACCCGAGCTTCATTCTGTCGGGAGCACTTCCGTCTTTAGTCTATGATTATTGGCTGGATGAATATTTCCATCTGGGAGACCTGAGAGCCCCTCACACTTTCCATGTCAGAAAACGTAGTGACCTGGTCCTTGCGGAGCTGGTCCTCCTCCCATTTCTCCCTTTCCACTCAGGCTTGAAGCCGTGGTGGTCCCTGGCTCTGCCTCCCGTCAGCCTGAGGTCTGTTTGTTTGGCCTCCTCGAGAACCCTCATTCTCTCCCCTCCATCCCAGGGGCTCAGGTCTCCTTACCTCTCACCGCGACTGATGTGAGCACCGGCCACGTCACCGCCGCTTCCCTCTGGACCGGACCGCCAGGACTTCCTCCCACAGCCAAGTGCTGGTTTTATCTTTTCTCTGCTCAGAATCCTTTAATGACTCTCCGCTGCTCGCTAACGGCATTTGTAATGTGCTTGAACCTACCCGTTGTTTAATCCACCGCCTCCCAATACAGTCTTGGTCAAAAGAAACAATGTGCTGTGTCTCTGACATCCCTTCAAGTCCCCTAACCCCGGCCTTACCCCTGCTGTTCTCTCCTTATCCCTCCGCTGCCTCCGAAATCCTGCCCAACCTGCAAACCCCAGCTACGATGCCGCTTCTTCAGGATGACTTCTAACTGCCTGGATCCAACCATTTCCACTCCTACAGCATCCCGATTCCTCTGCCACACTTTCCGCATTCTGCATTCTTTCTTGCGTGAATTGTCTCAGGCTCCTAACTAGCTTATAGGCCACTTGAGAATAGGGGCTGTGCTCTGTTCACCTGTAATGCTGTATATAGTAGACACTCACCACTCTCTTTAAACTTTTATTAAGCGGAGTTAAGTAGGCTTATCCTAGTGAGTGCTCCTTTTAGCTCAGGTAGCCCCTACAATAATTTTATAAAACTCTGGATTTCATTGCTAACTTGACATCTTCCAATTTTTAGCACAGATTTAAGTATTTCAAAGGATGTCTTTTCTCTTGTATGCATGATTTATATATATTATTTAAACTTTGTAGTTGCACATTTAACTCATTTAATTTGTTAGATACCTGCCATATAATCGAACTGGCAAAGACACTATCTAAGTTGGTATAGCTAGACAAATAGCCAAATTACACACTGAATCAGAAAAAAATCTTACTTTATTTTAAAATTCAAATAAATGTGGGCGCTAATTCTTAGCTACGACCCCTACCGGTGCTCCTGGACGGAAGCAGGCATTGCCCACTCAGATGCTTCTCACTGGTGCGCTCTACTTTGCTCTCTCGATTCTCCCTCAGGATGGCTATCTTCTCTAATTGCCTCTTTGCTCAATGCCCTAAAGATTTCTCCACCTTGAGGTGATGTACCAGAGTAAAAAGCAGGACAGGTGATAGGCCTGTCTTTCTTCTCTATTGTCCAGGGTACTGTACTTGTATAGGGCAGGCGGGGATGGAAAACTGGCAGTCCCCAGGTTTGAAATGCATAAAAACGGAAGTTATAGTTCTAGAAATGGATTCCGGTTGGGCTGTCCCTGTCTGCGTGGTCCCTACAAAGTCTCTGGGTACCATAGGAATGGCTGTCTCTCAGCGTGAAGGCAGCGGACCTGGGACAAAATCACAGAGGGGGAGAGGGGTTCATTTCCTTTTGCACAAACTTGTTAGGGTTTTAGAGAATTTGCCTGCCACCTCAGAAAGAAAGTCAAGGTTACTCTGTTGCTCAAAAGATTCCCAGCTTCTTCCAGGTGAAATCACTCTGTAAGAGACAATTTCATCAGAAAAGATCTCATCAAACTCTTCAAAACAGACACGGCTCTCTTTTGTGGTGGCCAGCTCCCCTGGTCATGGCGGTGGGACGGACGCCGGCTTTCATGGGGTCCCGGGTCACCGAGCTGCCTGGGTGATATGCCACAAATGCCCAAGCAGGGGCCGGTTTAATTGTAGGATGTGGCTCCCTTGTTTATACCCAAATGTTTACAACGACAGCTATTATGACTACAGCTAGTTATAATCATAATCTCCACACATTTATCTGGTGCCTTAAATGAACTAAACACAATGCAGAACTTACCATTAGACGTGGGACCCTGACTATTTTAAGACTTGGAAAGCACGCTGGTGATTTCACAGGCATCCTGTCTGGCCCTATGGTTGTCTGACAAAGAAATCTCTGTTAATTCCAAACTCCTCAGCAGTTAGGTCATCTGATTTTGCTGTGAGTTTGGCCTAAAAAAACCAGCAGTATCAACAGGGCATGGGCAAATTCACCTTTGGGGAGCCCCAAGCTTACAGCTTGGGGGAGACTCGTTAAGAAAGAGAATATAAAATATAAAACAAGCTTCAGGGCTCCTGCAAGCTGCAGTTTCTTCAGCTTCACAGCGAGTTCACCGCTACTGCAGGAGCAGCGGTTGGCTTCTGGCGGAGCACCTCACACTTAGAGCACACGCTGTAAGCTATTCCAGGCACGCGTGACCCTCAAGGGCCACGGCTTTATGACCTCTAGGGTCTGGAAGATCGACTGCTTAGAGCAGTGGTTCTCAACCTTCCTCATGCCGCGACCCTTTAATACAGTTCCTCATGTGGTGGTGACCCCCAACCACAAAATTATTTTCGTTGCTACTTCACAACTGTAATGTTGCTACTGTTATGAATCGTCATGTAAATATCTGATTTGCAGGATGTATTTTCATTGTTACAAATTGAACATAATTAAAACATAGTGATGAATCACAACAACAATATGTAATTATATATGTGTTTTTCCAATGATCTTAGGCGACCCCTGTGAAAGGGTCGTTCAACCCCCAAAGGGGTCGCGACCCACAGGTTGAGAACCACTGGCTTAGAAGGTGAATCAGAGCCTGATGCTAGCGAGGCTTTCTCTGCGGAAAGCCTGGCTTTTGTTCCAAAACAGAAGCTGCCAATTGGTGGGCTGTGGGCCAGACTTGGGCCGCAGATGGTTCATTGTAGTGTTTTGTCTTTTTGTTCAGTGTTTCTTAAAAATGTGAATTAAACTTGTCATACTTTAAAAACCATAACATTTCAAATAAAGAATGGCTTTTTTTTTTTCGTTTTCTTTCTTTTTTTTTTTTTGCTTCTCTTGAGAAACTGAGAGATGGTTCTGCAGTGGACTTGGACCTGACAAAATGACAGCTTGGCCCTGTCCCCACCTGGCTCTCCTCACTGTTCCGTATTTGCCTGCCTGACCTTGGAGACATTGATTCATGATAAGGCCCTTGCCCTGGCCGGGTGCCTCACTTGCCTTGGCCCTAGTCCTGCTCTGTCCCTGTCCTCATTGCTTTGGCCTCTGGTTTGTAATCTTTTTTGATGTCTTAATGATTTTTCTTTTAGAATAGTAATTAGCTGTGCATTAATAGTTATACCCCGTTTTGTTAACTGCATTGTTTTGTAAATCTTTATTTTTTTTTTTCAGCTTGCACTTGGTCATTCTCTGATTAGTTCATAAAGAATATTTTTATTACAAATGTCGTAACTTTTGTGCTTAATTTTACACTTCATGTCAGCTTCTTCCTTTTTCTAATTTGATTCGTTTTATTTTTTAAAAATTATATTGGAATGAAAAATAATAATTTTTTGGACTCTTAGGCCTCCTGTTGCCATTAGTCTTGACATGACTGGGATTGAGGCTGTCTCTTTGGACTGAAATCTCCTTGACGACAGGGTAGCCATCATCTTATGACCACGGAGAACGCTCCCTTCTCCCAGAGGCGCGGATTGTAGTACGTGGCAAGAGGTACATTGGGCCATTCATTTAGGACCTCTACACTGCTGTTCACTACCTTCAGTTTAGGCTTCTGCATAAACTCCTTGGGATTTTTGTCTAAAAAAATTTCAGGAAAAAATGTGATGAAATTTATTGTTGATTGATAGCTTAAATCACTTTTTGAAAAAAGGCTCAGTATCAATCAATGTAGCAAGCAACAGAAACATACTGTCAATCCATAAATGATGCAGTTGGCCGACAGGAAAATACCCACCAGATTATCTATAAGAAAACTCTCCATTTACTTGGGCGAAAAAAGTCAACAGTTTTCACCCCTTATAATTCTGCTCCATTTAGATTCAAGCTTCAAAGAAGTCCTGTTTGGGGCATTAAACGTATACTTTTCAAAAAAAATCTGTGAAAACTGCAGTTTAAAAAAATTAAATGCTAGTAAGTATTTGCTCAAATTAACACGCAGCCTATATAGTTGGAAAAAGAAAAGATTTTTGGATATATATTTTATTTGACAGTGTTTTAGAATATCATACAGTAAACAAGATTTCTGTAAAAGTTAATTTATCCATAGTGGTGCGTTTCATAAAAATAGTTGCTCACTTACAGTCTTTCTGTGACTATTAATACATGGAATTATATTTATAGAGATACAGCTGTACAGGGTAAATTCACAGCTATCACTACACAGAGATATTATTTGGAATGGGATTTAGATGATGTGCTGTCTTCACAGGTTATGGATTACAGCTGCATAAAGCAATTACTGCACAAGTAGTAGCTGTGAACTGTGCAAATTAGAGCGTATGCAAGCGTAATCTCAAAAAAAAATTTTTTTTAATCCTTTTGTAACACGTGGAAAATGTCAGAGGACAGTACTGGGACGTGCAGCTACACTACAGAAGCATTGTCCGAAACCAGATTCAATAAATTAATGGCAAACTAGACTGGATTTCTAGTCCAGGGGAGAAAGACTAATTGAGATTAAACCAAACGTACTGTAAACTGCTACATGTGTTTGTGCTTTTGTTGATGATGGATGGGTTCCATTTTTGGAAATTGCTTTTACAAGCTGCAAGACACTTTATTCGAGGCTTTCAACCATGTTTTCCTCTTGTCAAACAACTGAACTACTCCCAGGCCTGATGGAAATTAAATGGCTAGTGCTCGGGACACAGCAGTTACAGACAGGGAACGAGTCAACACAGGGAGGCTATTGCGCGTGGCCTTGTGTGCCCGGCTGATCTCCCCGCGTCCCTCATTTGACTAGGAGTGCGGGGAGGCGAGGTTTCTTTGCATCGGAACTCCTGTAAGGGGCGGTGAACGGGCAGAGTGAAGCCTCATTCATTCAGGGCACACTAGAGACAAACTAACCTCAGAGACATTTAGCTCTTAAATATGTGTAGCTACAAGTAAGTACCAAGGTGTGGATGGAAAGGGGCTATGTAATGAACCTGACAAGCTCAGGGGGCGACATGGCAGACCTGACACATGCGCTGTGACCAAAACTAACCACACAGGATGGTTGGACCATAAATTCCTGTTTCTCCTTTAATTCTAAAGGAATAACAAGAACTGGAAAACTGCCACTCTCCACGGGATTCTCTTAATCCATTGAGACTTTGCTTCTGAGTATTTTCTCAAAAATTGGGCTCAAATAAATTCTTACAACATTTTTCTATAGGTTTGGAGGTTCTTTTGTCGACAGTGGATACCTTTTTTTTCCCCCCCCAAAGAAATTTTATAACAGCAGGGAAGAAAGGCAAGCCTTAAAATTTTACTGGGGGATCAACCATAGATCAATGAAGGTAAACAGAAACATCTAGAGCTTGCTAAAGAAATAAAATTTGGCAACCACCACCTGAACGAAAAGCAAAGCAAATGGAGATACACGGAGAAAGAATAAGGAAAGAAAGATAAGCAGAAAGGAATGCTAAAAAGATTTATGTTCTTTAATGAAAATAAATTGGTCATAATAGTGATTTTTTTTTTAAATATCAGGGATTCATCATAATCTGAGAAATATTGAAGAAGTACTTCGTCTCTGCTCTATGAAAGTGAAAATGAAGTCATGGAAAGAGGGTTTTTAAAAAAGACAATAATATATAAGTGAAATACAACAGCGCTGTCAAAGAAGCTACTACCTCTGCTAGCCTGAGACAATAGGAAAGCCTTTTCATACAGGAACTGCAGCGTTGCCAATCGTGGCTAAACAAATCGTGGTCCTTCAATGATAAAAACTCGTATTTTAGATGAAAACCAATTGAGATCTATGAGCTAAACTGCAAAATTCTGACTTACGGCGAACGGTTCCCTAGGATACAATTTTTAAAACCTTTTTTCTCTACTACTGAAAATGTACAGAAAGATGATTTGATCGCAGAAATGGCAGTACAAATGGCATCATACCAATGAATTCACTAGATCTCTAACTCACCCTGCGCTACGCAGGGCATGTCGCTGCTCACACCAGGATGGGTGCCTCGGGTGAGCCATGGAAACGGCATGAGCGGACAGTTCCGAATGTTTCAAAGAAACCTTTTAACCCCTGTCTAGATATGTCAAGAACGATTTATTTACAACTCTTTAGATCAATTAAAAGATATAATCTTGTCTCAGCTTCAGCTTGCTCCGTGCAGTTTGAATTTTAAGGCGATATTCCAGTTTGTGATTGCTCTTAATCGGTCCAGTCTTTTGAATAGAAAGTTTGGATGACGTCCAGATCCTTCATGCAGTGGGGGAATATTTTTTCTTTCTTTCTTTCTTTTTTTTAAAACTAAAGCTACACTGCATTGTCTCTCCGTGATGCTCTTCACGTTGTTTTGGTTCTTCCGTAGCTGCCCAAGCCCCCCCAGCGGAACCGGGGGCTTTAGGATCAGTTAGGTCTGCGCGTGGACGCCCCAGGCCGCGGCGCGCGCGGATCGATGCGCGTGACAGTGACAATAAATTAAAACGCCCCAGACGGACCGGAGCGGGGCCGGCGGGCGTCCGGGCGGGGCGGCGGGCTGGGGCTCATCTGCCCGCGGCCGAGGCGCCGGGTTGGAGGACCCCGGACAGCTTGTCGGATCCCGGCACCTTCCAGGGCCCCGGCGCCACCGCCGCCTTGCGCGCAGGGGCGCCCCCCGGAGGCCGCGCGCCCGGCCGGGGTCCCGCGCGCGCGCCCGCCCGGCCCTCGGCCTCCCGCGCGCCGCCGCCGCCGCCTGCCGGGCCCGCGAACCCAGGCGCCGCGCCCGGGCCTTCGCGGCGGCCGAGCTCGGGGCCGGTGGCGGCTCGGGGCCCCTCCGGCCCGCCGGCCCGCGCCGTGTCCGCCGCGTCCGCCGCCGCGCGCCCGGGCGCCCGGGCCTCCGAGGGGGGCCTGCCGGCCTCGGGCCGCCCCTGGCCGCCGGGCGCCTCCTCGAGCCTCGGCCGCGCGGCCCTCCGCGGGCTGGCCGAGCGCTCCCTCTGCGCCCCCGGGCGCTGCTTCTTCTGGCCGCCGGCCGCCAGCTCCTTTGGTTTCCTAACGTCGTGCTCCCTTTGGATCTCCCCAGTCGGGTCTGGGCTTCTCTGGTGGGAAGGGTCGGAGGGTGGGGCTGGATGCGATGGAGAGAATGGCGAGAGGACGTCCTCGAGGGGGGCGCCTACTTCCTGCAGACCTGCGGCGGCGGCAGCGGGACCGCTCCAGGCGCCGGGTTCGTCTGCGGGACACGAAGCACAGGCGTTAGGGCCGCGCCGCGCCCCGAGACCCCTCTCCGCGCGGGGCGGCCGCAGCTCGCCAGGGGCGCCTGCCTGCGAGGGCCCCGCCCCCCCCCCCATCCCCGCTGCCAGGAGGGCAGCCGGCCGCACCCCCGAACTCGGTGTCCCGCCGCCCTCGGTCTCCCGGGCCCTGCCCTCGGGGGTGGAGGAGGGGCCCCTGCCGAGCCCCGGCCTCCTCCATCCCTGCGCCTCGGCCCCTGCGAACTTGGCCCTGCGTGTCTGCGGGTCTGACGGCCCTGCCTGTGCATCTGACTGGGCAGTTCTTGAACCCGGGGAAGGTGTGAACAAGACAGAGCCCTCGTGGCCAGACCCAGAGCGTCCGGGAGGATGGGGCCCAGGCATTTCTCTGCCTTTTTAAGAGCATCCAGATGATTCTGAAGGTGGTCCAAGAGCCAAGCTTTGAATAACGCTGGTCGGAGTTCTCCGGGAAAAGTTAGGAGAGTGACTTTCTTGACCATTAGGTGTCACTCAAAGCATAATTCTTAGCGACCATCAGATAGCCTCCGAATTTGGATATATTTATCTAAAAACACTCATTGTTGCCTTTTGGAAATCATCGTCCTTAATTCTTTTCAGTGGTTGTAACATTATACAAGTCCTGGCACTAAGATAATGGATTCTTTCTAGGAAGCCTCGTTTCAACATTTATTTGGGATTTAAGATCTACTTTAAGAAAGGATTTGAGATCATTTGCAACAATGAAACACATACAAAATAGAATGATAAAAAATCAGAAATGGCTTGTTTTTTAAAAAAATGCAACCACTGTGCAGAAGCCAAGTAGAAGGAGAACAGATGTATTAGGAATCTGAGAGGAGTTAGTCACTGCTATGAGCAGTAACATCACCCTTGAGTTTCTGGCCACTAACGCAAAATTAAAGCAGAGAAATCCAATCCAGTGAACCCTCAATACTTGTAAGGCATATGTCCCAAGACCATTGGAAATCCTCAGATTTGGGGATGTCATTCTAGAGTGTAATTTTTCTCCATAGAATTGGTATATGGTCATGAGTGGGGGACAAAGAAGCCACATTGATGTCTGAATGCCGAGTGGCGGCCGGGCACCTACACTAGCTGTGAGATTCAGTCCCACACCCCAGCCTCAGTGCATGTGATTCAAATTCCTGCTGCTGTAACACTGTGTGTCGGAGGCTGTCAGGGGCCCTTATGCATACTCAGTCTGTGAATGTCAAGGGGCTCCTTTGTTTAAGTTGAGGATTCTTATCTGGTACCTTTGATGCTGATTTATAAAGAGAGAAGGAGAGGAAGAGGGCAGAATAGTTCCACTAATCCTGGTCACCTGTAGAATATCAAATCGGTTGTAACCCAGTTTCTCCTTTGATGTGAAATTTGATTGGAGTATTTAGGGCACAGGGTTCTTTTCCTTCTTTCCATAGACTGATATCAATGATTATGTTCACATAGTGAGTTAAAAATCCTAGTAGAGCTGGAATCTAATCCTGCCTCTGGCATTCATCACAGATGTGGTTTTAGACCAACTACTCCATCTCTCAGAACCGCCCCCCCCCCTTTCTCCCTTTGGAAGGCGGGGGTAAAATGTCTACCTCACAGGGGTGAGACGTGCACCTTGCAATGGGAGGATTATAACAAGTGTTTAGATAGTTGAGTCAGATTTTTATTCTGTGCCCCAGAGGCTATCTATATACAGACTGGACCACATTAACTAGCACATGTCTTGGGAGGTTTTGAATAAGTGCAGCAAGTCAGCCACTCCCATATGCTGTGATTCCTTGGGCTCTACATCAGGTATCCTTGGTTACCTCAAGGAATATTCTGAATTCCTCAAATGGGAATTGGAGTATGTTCTGCATCTGGTTGAGTTAGAATTTTAAAATCAAACTACCAAATGATACCTGGGGGCAATTCCACCAAGATAGGAAGATATAGCCTGAAAGAGTTAAAACTGGTGTTCCAAAGGCCTAACTAGAGAATAGTTGTACAATGTTAATCTCTAACTTGGACTATGGGAACGATATTTCAAATTTTTATAGCTCTTTCCCCATCACTACATCACACACAGTGGAGTCAATTAGCTGGCCTCAAATTACTTCTGAGATACGGGGCGGTTGCGATTATTCACCCCATTTCCTGAAGGAGGAACTGAAGCAGAAAGAAGTTAAACTTGACCAAGATTACAAAATGGGTAAGCCAAGAGTAAAATGTCTGGTTTCTTTATCCTTGTAACTTACTGAGAAAATTTTCCTAAGGTGTAGCCTTGCAAATAGGATCAAAGCATGTGAAATGCACATGCCCAGCCAGTGGCCACTGCTGACCAACAAGATCTAGATCCAATAATGAACAGAATACTTAGCATTTACTTCTGAACAACTTACGGTGGTAAACTAGAAGGTGAAAATTTTCAAAATACAAAAATATAAAAGTCCCTCTTATAAAAAATTTCTGAAGTGTTTGTTTACAGATTATTAAATGCTTAGTGAGAGAAACTTAAAGCTAAAATGTGCTAAGCTGCTACTGATTAAGAATATTAGTCAGAAATTAAAATGAACTAGTAAAAGATTTAAAAGATGGATATTTATATATGTGGCTTAATAGTTGTGGGAAGCTACCACTTGCCATTACTGTCACAAGAGCACACCAAGGAACGCAGAAGGCCGATGGACCTTGGGCTTTAGCAGGTCCGAGCTATGCACCGATTGTTGAGATAGTGGTGGCTCAAGGCAATTCCCTAACCTGATAATCCTTTTACTGTTTACCAAACTTTACCTTTGATATGCCTGTATGCATTGCTAAAGGGCAAATGTGTATTCAAGTAAATAAAAGGTGGACCAGGCCAGAGGTGGGTGTGTCTCTTCAAGAAAGAGGCTCCCCCTGACCCCCAGAGCCTCCTAAATTAATATTGCTTGTATAGTATTTTCACTTGTGCGTCGGCCCCTCCTTCAGATCCCGAACCCCGCCGTGAAGGTCGTGGCAAATAGTTTTCATTTTGGGGGACAAGAATTCCCCAGTTCAGAGCTATACATGCAGCACCTGCACCAGACTGAGCCCACAAAGCTCCATCAAGCACCAGGGACAGGCGGCAGGCAGCCCCTTCCTCACCTGCTGTGCCACCTGCCTCATCAAGGTGACAAACGGTGGTGGTCAGGAAGAGGCCTTGGCTAACGTGTCAAACTCCAGTTTTCATGAAATCTTGACACACAATAACCAGAGGAATTAATCACAGTTACTTCTCATTTCTTTAAACCTCTCTCTCTCTCTCTCTCTCTCTCTCTCTCTCTCTCTCTCTCTCTCTCTCTCTCTTCTTTCCTTCTCCCTCCTTCTCTCCTTTCGTCTTCCTCCATCTCTATTTTTTTCTTGAACCTGACCACTGGCTAACGCGTATGATCATATATGAAGTCACTATACAGGACAAGTTCCACACATCCTCCCTGTCTGAGATATTCTAACTAGAATTAAAACAGACACATCCTGGAAAGACGAAATCAGCCACTTGGGCCTGTTGGGAATTCTGCAGCTCCTTTGTCCAAACAAAGTCCCCAGGCCCAATAGTTGAAATCAGAAAGGAAAAAGCCTTTTATTCCAAACTGTCTCCCTTCTCCCATACCCACCCCTGGGTGAATCTGCTCTAGTCAAGGTCACCAATGAGCTTTCTGTTGTCAAATCCAGAGGACATGGCTCTGCATTCATCTCAGTGTTTTATCTGACCTCATATCACACAGCTGACCACTCCCAGAAGCAAGCTGGACTCTGGCCGCCATGACACTCCACTCTCCTGCTCTTTGTCCTGCTGCCCTGGCAGTTCCTTCTCAAGTTACTTTGTAAGTTCCTCTTCTTTTACCTGGCCTCTGGTGCTGGCCTTCCTCAGGGCTTGGTCTTACATCATTTTCTTTCCTAGTGGTCTCTCCTAGGTGTTCCCATCTATTCATGTAGCTTTTATACAACAACAATAGTCCTAAATGTTCCTGCTAAGATCTATGCGACCAGCTCTGGGCTGCTATGTCCATCTGTCTACTTGATTCGTCCACTCAAATACATGATCATCTTCGCTTTAACAAGTCCAAAATAGAAACATTTGCTTCTTAAACTTATTTTTCACTCTTTCCTTATTTCCCCATCCTGATGAATTGCACAACCATCATTTGGAGTCATCCTTGATTCTTTTTCCTCCATCACCTCACAAATACAATCCATCTGCAGGTCATATTAATCATATCTTCCAATATACATGGACTCTGTCAACTTCTGTGCACCTTCACCTTTACCACCCTAGTTCAAGATACAGGGCAGTTCCTGGAAGACTGGGACCAGTATGGACTGCCCAAGATCCCTTAAAAGAAGGCAACAGTGTGGATGGACATCTTTCATTAACCCTTGGAGATATTCTCTTTTCCCCCAGGATTTTTTTCAAATTATATTTTACTTTTATTTATTTGTTTTGAGAGAGAGAGAGAGAGAGAGAGAGAAAGAGAGAGAGAGAGAGAGAAAGGGAGAGTGAAAGAGAGAAACATTATTTTATTGTTCCACTTAGTTATGCATTCATTGGTTGATGCTTGTATGTGCCCTGCCCAGGAATTAAACCTGCAACCTTGATGCATCAGGATAACACTCTAAGCAATGGAGTTAGAGTGCTCCAGCCAGGGCCCCCTTGGAGGTAGTCTTAACAACAGAAGTTGCAGTGTTGTCAGAGCCCAGGACAACTAACCTAGTTACCATACCCAACAGGTGGGCCTGTCAAGCTATTATTTCTCACATGGGCAGCTACAATAACCCACTTTTCTCTTTACTTCTACTCTTGCCTACCTTCCCAATTCTCCATACAGTGTCCACAACACCTCTTTGAGACATTAATTAGATCATACCATTCCCTTGCTTGAAACTTTTGGTGGATTCTCACTGCTTAGATTAAAATCCAAAATTACGAACATGACCCACAAAAGCCTGTGTGATCTGACCCTGGGTGGGTAGCTCAGTTGGTTAGAATGTTTGTCCCCATATGTCAAAATTGGGGTTCAGTCCCCATTCAGGGCACATACAAGATTCAACCAATAAATGCATTAATAAGTGGAACAACAAAATGATGTTTCTTTCTCAAGTCAATAATTAATTTTTTAAAAATATATTTTTAATTGATTTTTTACAGAGAGGAAGGGAGAGGGATAGAGAGTTAGATATATCGATGAGAGAGAAACATTGATCAGCTGCCTCCTGCACCCCCCCCGCCCCCCACTGTGGATATGCCCGCAACCAAAGTACATGCCCTTGACCAGAGTCGAACCTGGAACCCTTCAGTCCACAGGCCAACGCTCTATCCACTGAGCCAAACCGGTTAGGGCAATTTTTTTTTTTTTAAAGTCTGTGTGCTCTGGCTCCTGCCAGCCTTGCCAACTTCATCTCCCTGCATTCCTTAGGCTCCACACACGCTGGTCTTGGTTCACAACCTCAAATGCACCAATCTCATTCTCTACTTGTGGACTTCATTGCTGACTCCTCTGTCCAGACCGGACCATTCTCCCCCAAATATTCACATGGCACATTCCTTTTCATTCTTTAGGACTCTTAAATAGCACCCCAGGGAACCCCAACCACAGCAGGCATTCTGCTCTCTTCTCTCCTCAAGAGCATCTTGACTCTGTTTCCTCATTTGTAATTATGTATTTGCCTGCTTACTAGGTTAATATCAGCCTCAGTTACTAGATTGTAAGCTTCATGCCAGCAGTGGCCACACTGGTCTTGTTTATCACAGAGGACTTAATACCTAGCAGACTGTTTGACACAAGAATAAGTGCTCAATGAATACTTGATGAACAAGTAAATCCTTCCACAAATAGAAATGGAAGACTTGAATCCAAATGCCTGCTTCAGGGAATACTTCAGAGAAAAGATCTTTATTTAAAGAATAATCTGCCCCAAACAGTTTGGATGTCTCTGAGAACATTGACTGAATAATGTATAATTATATATTAGTATATATGTACACAAATTACACACACACACACACACACACACACACACGCACACACATCGTTATCTTTGAGTTAAAAGACTATTTCTTAAATTATGGGAACCCAGAGTATTGAAAAATAAAACTCTCTCACTTCATATATGCCTTAGATAAAAAACAAAAATAGCTCATCTATTAGGTTTTAACATCTTGTTTATTTTGTGGAATATAACCCAAGTGACAGTGACCGGAGAGGTGACCCGCTAGGACTAAACTGCTTATTGCAGACCTGCATTATTGGTTTCCCCAGGTGGCTCTTATATCCAGCAAAAATGGTACAGAAAAGGAAAACACAAATCGAGGAAGAATTAGTTAATTTTATCCGGTGCTGAAGGGTAAGGAAGACCCCTCGGAAGGGAGCCAGGGATTGTCTCAGGGGACAGGGGTCCTGTCACCTGGTGGCCGTAGGGCTTCCAGTTTGGGCCTAAGGATCCCCCAGTCCCTGAATAAGGGCTACCACACTGCTTTCTTTCTCTCCATTCAGTGCTATGGATTAGAGCAGGGGTGGGCAAACTTTTTGACTCGAGGGCCACAATGGGTTCTTAAACTGGACTGGAGGGCCGAAACAAAAGCATGGATGGAGTGTTTGTGTGAACTAATATAAATTCAAAGTAAACATCATTACATAAAAGGGTACGGTCTTTTTTTTCAATAGTTTTATTCATTTCAAACGGGCCGGATCCGGCCCGAGAGCCGTAGTTTGCCCACGGCTGGATTAGAGTGTAGGGGAAGGTAATACTAATACTGCCACCACTGGTTGTACTAATAATGGCAACAGCTAACCTTGATTGAGGTGATTATTAGGAACCACGCACTCTTCTAAGCTTTTGAAATGTATTTACTCACAAGAAAATGTGCACATTTTACAGATGAGGTTGGGTCACTTGTTTAAGGCGGCGTAGCTGGTAGGTAATGGAGCAGGGTTGCTGAATGGCTTTCTGACGCACTGCCACTGGACTCCCTTGCTATCCGCTGTTCTGATTGAGAAATGGGACTCATCTCTTCTTCTGGGCTATGACAAAACCCCCTGTCTTGCCCTGGGCGGTTTGGCTCAGTGGATAGCAGAACAAAGGGTACCGGGTTTGATTCTAGTCAAGGGCATGTACCTTGGTTGCAGGCTCCTCCCTGGCCCAGGCCCTGGTTGGGGCTTGTGCAGGAGGCAACCAATCAATGTGTTTCTCTCACATCCATGTTTCTCTCTGTCTTCCCCTCTCTCTGCCGGGAGCCGGTCCATCCTTGCTGTTTCAAGGGACCTGGCATATATGGCATACGGTTCTTAATATGTTTGCTCACCTTCTTGGTGCTGTGTTTTAACCAAGGTCACCTCTCCGAGAAAGGTTGTTTCCCCAGGTAGGAATTTTTCCCTGAAGTCAGGGAGGGGATGAAACTCCTTAACTAAGTGCCAGGCGGGTAGTTAATCACTACAAACAATCATGCTTAAGCTACATAATCTTTACTCCCTGGAATGGAGATAAGAAACGCCCTAACCTTTGTAATAGAGATTGATAGGATTGAATCAACTGGTATAAATACAGATGTAACAAGACAGCAAGACACAGAACTCAGAACACAGAACCAGACAAAGAGACAGAACTTCAGACACAGAACTTAGGACACAGGGCTTGGAAGACAGGACCAAGAGAGACAGAGCCTAGGCACAGAACCTACACAGAACGTTCTCTAGAGACAGAAGAACTTCGCTGGCGAGAGCATGCCGGAGGATCCTGGACCGGGACTGGCCTCGGAGCCTGGAGGCAGAGCCTGGCGAGAGAGCATGGCAGGGGATCCTGGACTGAACCTGACTGCGGAGATTGGCAGGAGAGCCTGACTGGAACCTGGTGACTGAGCCTGGCTGGAGAGCCTGGAGGGAACCTGGCTGGAGATCTGAAGCAGAACCTCTCTGGAGATCGAGACCAGAACTTGGCTAGAGATCCTGGCTAGGCTGCTGATCAACTGAACGCTGTCTCCGTATCATTCCTTCTTCGCCAACTCCGTCCGCACCTTTGGGAACCCCTGGACCCGCTGGGGTTGGACCCCGGCGCCGACTCCGTCCACACCTTTGGGGACCCCTGGACCTGCTGGGGTTGGACCCCGGCATCTCTCTTCCACTCTCCCTAAAAATCAATGGAAAAATATCCTCGGGTGAGGATTAACCAAAACAAAAAAAAACAAAACTCTAACCTCTATCTAAAGTGATGGTCATTACAGATGTGTCCTTATCCTGCCATTACCCCCTCACCCCCTCCACTCATGCCCTTACCCCCCTGTTGTCTGTGTCCATTGGTTAGGCTTATATACATGCATACAAGTCCTTTACTTTAATCAATAAAGAAATTAAAAAAAATAAAGTGATGGTCAGAGGCTGATCCATTGCTATTCCAAATGGAAACTCTGAAATGCTGTTTGTGTTTGAATATTGGACACAGAAATATAGTTGCCATAGTGAAGGCGCTGATTTGTGAAAATGCTGGAAGTATGCGCTTGACTCGGAGAAGAAAAGATTAGATTTGTCAAGGGTAGGGATAATTGCCGGAAGCCGGTCCATCCTTGCTGCCTGACACAGTCGCTGCAGGAAAGAAACATCTGCACAGCATATGTTTCAAGGGACCTGGCGTATATAGCATACTGTTCTTAATATGTTTGCTCCCCTTAGCGCTGTGTGTTTTAACCAAGGTCACCTCTCCGAGAAAGGTTGTTTCCCCAGGTAGGAATTTTTCCCTGAAGTCAGGGAGGGGATGAAACTCCTTAACTAAGTGCCAGGCGGGTAGTTAATCACTACAAACAATCATGCTTAAGCTACATAATCTTTACTCCCTGGAATGGAGATAAGAAACGCCCTAACCTTTGTAATAGAAATTGACAGGATTAAAATCAACTGGTATAAATACGGATGTAACAAGACAATAAACAGCAGAGCCTCTCTGGAGATCAAGACCAGAACTTGGCTGGAGATCCTGGCTAGGCTGCTGATCAACTGAACGCTGTCTCCGTGTCATTCCTTCTTCGCCGACTCCGTCCACACCTTTGGGGAACCCCTGGACCTGCTGGGGTTGGACCCCGGCATCTGGCGCCCGAACAGGGACCCTAGGTAAGCGCCCTGCACTCGGGACGGATCGGACTCCACCGTAGGAAGAGGGTGGATAGTCTTAGCCGACTCCGTCCACACCTTTGGGAACCCCTGGAACAGGATTCCCTTAGGTAAGCCCCCCCACCCCATTGAGAACCCCACACTCGGGACGGATAGGACTCTACCAGCGTGACAAAGACAATCAAACCAATAACTTGAGGACAGCTGAAATCCCTTGACTGAAGAGGCTGGCAACCTTCTACAGGAATGGGGCTCCTTCTGCGCTCCATCCACTATGTTTATAGCTATGCTCACTATCATTGCTTGCCACTCTTCTTCCGAGACTTAAATGGCCCAGTCTGAGAGGTGGCCACTGATTTGCATGCGTGAGCATTTAAAAAATAAAAAAGGGGGAATTTGCCGGAAGCCGGTCCATCCTTGCTGCCTGACACAGTCGCTGCAGGAAAGAAACATCTGCACAGCATATGTTTCAAGGGACCTGGCGTATATAGCATACTGTTCTTAATATGTTTGCTCCCCTTAGCGCTGTGTGTTTTAACCAAGGTCACCTCTCCGAGAAAGGTTGTTTCCCCAGGTAGGAATTTTTCCCTGAAGTCAGGGAGGGGATGAAACTCCTTAACTAAGTGCCAGGCGGGTAGTTAATCACTACAAACAATCATGCTTAAGCTACATAATCTTTACTCCCTGGAATGGAGATAAGAAACGCCCTAACCTTTGTAATAGAAATTGACAGGATTAAAATCAACTGGTATAAATACGGATGTAACAAGACAATAAACAGCAGAGCCTCTCTGGAGATCAAGACCAGAACTTGGCTGGAGATCCTGGCTAGGCTGCTGATCAACTGAACGCTGTCTCCGTGTCATTCCTTCTTCGCCGACTCCGTCCACACCTTTGGGGAACCCCTGGACCTGCTGGGGTTGGACCCCGGCAGATAATACTATGACCTTTAAATATATCCCTCTGAGTGTCATACCTTGAGTCTGGATTGAATTGAAAATACTCATACTAGATATTGGAAACAATGAATCAGTTTGAGACATAAATACTTTTACTGCTCAAAATTATTCTGCAAAGAGATTCATTTTGGTGTTCTTTTTTGCTTTAAAATATATTTTTATTGATTTCAGAGAGAAGTGGGGGGAGGGAGATAGAAACATCTATGATGAGAGAGAATCATTGACCGGCTGCCTCCTGCATGCCCCCTACTGGGGGTCGAGCTTGCAACCTGGGCATGTGCCCTTGACCGGACCCTTCAGTCCTCAGACTGACGCTCTATCCACAGAGCCAAAGCAGTTAGGGCAAACGTTACTTCTTCTTCTTTTTTTTTAAACTTTCCTGTTGCAACCTACAGTTGGCTGGGTTAGAGAATATTGATGTGGTATCATTGAAATATATTTTCTTCTAATTTAGAATATTATGAGAAAATATAAAAATAATTATAGTAGATCAAAGGACAGTAATATTGAAGTCATTTGGTGCTCCAAAAATATCTTTTAAGGATGTGTTCAAACCATAATGGCTCATTTGGGTCTATTCAACCATCACTAAGGTGAGTGCTTTTTGTAACAAAATACAAATAAGAAAAATGTGTGCATTTAAAAATTTCAGAACAAATTTTTTTACTTTGCTTCTGCTCTTTCTGAAGCTTTGTTTTCAGCCTGGAGGCATTATTAATGGCCTTTAAGCGTGCATTTGCTTCACTTTTATTACTGGAGAGATGCAAACTAGGTGTTATAAACATAAATAACTTCAAAAATTGTGACCATATTTGCTTAGTGATGCTCACAGTCATGCTCATCGTGAAAATATAAGCAGGATGCCGCCGTGACCCTGGGCAGACATTCACTATCTCCATGGCTGAAAGGTGAAATCTCAGGGCTAGAGGGCTGTTAATGGAGCTACCAATGCACCACATATATCAGGAACTCTGCCATGTGTGTCATATACATTATCTTTTCATCCTCAGGACAGTTCTAAGAAGTAGGGTGCTGTTATCCCCATTTCACAGATGAGGAAACCGAGGCTTAGATAAAATTAAACCATTTGCCAGGACCGCTTGGCCCAAGCCCAAACCACTATTCTATTCTGTGTTTCTAACCTTTTCCACATCAGAACACGCATAGAAAGAGATAATATTTAGGCAGTGCACTGGAGTAAACACGAAAATGGTCAAGCCCTTCATGTTTGTGTGTGTGTGGCGGGGGGTGGGGTGGGGGTAGGGGTGTGGGGGTTGGTGGGGGATCCAAATCCTCGCTCCCAGTGGCTCTTTAGGCCATTTCTCAGGAGCCCTGATGCTCTAACAGAGCAGTTTCAAAGGCACTGCATGAAGAAGTGGGAAAGCCTTCATTCAAATGCAAACATACCCCCCAGGAGTTGGGAAGAGGGGAAAGTCCGGGAAGATTTAATAGATTTTTCTCTCTCAGTATCACCAGTTGGGAATTGGACCCCAGAGAAGGGGGATGGAGCACAGGGAAGTCTCACTGCAGGAAGGGGCTGGAAATGCGTGTCGGACAGACAGAAGGACAGACTTCACCTTTCCATGATTTTGCCTGTGCTGGCTAAGTCACCTGGAGCCTTGGTAGACAGTTTACTGTCCTGCTGCATAGAGAGTGGCCCTGTTTGTCTTCGGGAAGAATAAGTCAGTGCCTGGTGGAGGCAAGAGCGTCAACAGCAAGCCTTGGCCTCTCCCTGGTACTGCCACTTGTGGTGAGCGTGGGCAAGCCATTTAACCATTTTCAGGGATACTGAACATTGAGAATTGGGAATAATATCTGCCCTGCTTCCCTCCCGGAGTTGTGATGATCAAATAAAATAATACATATGAATACCTATATACACATCAGCCATTAAGTTAATAGTTTGAACTTAATTTTTAAAATGGGCCGAAGATTTGGATTATCATTTCACCAAAGATAACATATGAAATAGAAAGATGCTCAACATCATTAATAGCAAAATGCAAATCAAGACTGAGGTACCACTACTATACATCTACAAATATGGCTAATGTAAAACAACAACAACAATAACAACAACAACAACAACAACAAAACACACACACACACACACACACACACACACGCACACAACAAGACTTGAAAAAAAATGGCAAGCTATGTTCATAGCAGCACAATTCACCATAGCTAAGATTTGGAAACAGCCTAAGTGCCCATCAGCAGATGAATGGATTAGAAAACTGTGGTACATCTACACAATGGAATACTATGCCGCGGTAAAAAAGAAGGAACTCTTTCCTTTTGCAACAGCATGGATGGAACTGGAGAGCATTATGCTAAGTGAAATAAGCCAGTCAGAGAAAGATAAATACCACATGATCTCACTCATTTGTGGATTTTTAGAGAACAACATAGACTGATGAAAAGGGACAGACCCAAAGACTGAGAAACAGCGATCAGGCTATCAATCCCCAGAAGGAAAGTAGGGGAGGGCGGGGGTAAGGGGAAGAAATCAACCAAAGGACTTGTATACATGTATATAAGCCAAACCAATGGACACGGACAACAGGGGGATGGGAGCATGAGTGTGCGGGGCAGGGGGAGGGGAGGAAGGGGAGGTTGGGGGTTAATGGGGGGGGGGGATGAGGACACATTTGTAATACCTTAACTAATAAAAAAAAATGGCAAGGATGTGGAGCTACTGGAACTCTCGCATGTTTTCACTGGGAATGAAAAGTGCAACAGCCACTTTAGAAAAAGAGTTTGGCAGTTTCTTAAAAGGTTAAACATTGAGTTATCATACAACTCAGCAATCCCATTCTGAGGTATCTACACAAGTGAAATTAAAAATCATGTTCACACAAAAACTTGAATGTGAATTTCTATAGTGGCTTTATTCATATTCACCAAAAACTGAAAACAACTCAAATGTCCAACTGAACTGGTGAATGGACAAGCACACGGTGGTACAATGGAACGGCACTCTGCTAGGAAATGGAACAAACTACGTACACAGCCAGCAACATGAGGGAATCGCTGATGCACTGTGCTAAGTGAGGGCTACATGCTGTTTGCTTCTCTTTCTAGGACGTCCTCAGATAGCCAAAGCTAATGGGGCAGAAAACTGATCAGTGGTCTCCCGGGGTTGGAGTGGGAGGAGGCCTGGCCACCATGGAGAGTGAGAGAGTTTGGGGGATGATGGGATTGTTCTGTATCTTCATTACGGTAGTGATTATATAACTGTATGGGTTTTTCAAAACTGGGTGAATTGTACACTAAAAAGGGTGAATTTTACTGTATATAAATTATACCTCAATTTTTCAAAATTAATAGTGCTGAAACTGTTTTTAAGCCTGGTGCAAAGAAGTCTTTTTAAATTGGTTACACCTTTTGCAAATAAGATTCCACCACTAGTTTGCTTAGTAACCTCTCTGTCTCCTCACCACTGGACTAAAAAGATTCTCAGCCCAATGAAACTGATCATGAATTCGGAGTTCACAGAATTAGAAGACTCTGCATTAAAGAAGTTTTACTTTAATCGTTAGAAGGCATCTTTAATCTCAAAGCTTTTCTAGAATGGCGTTCTTCATCTCCGAAATACAGCCCTATCTTCAATGGCAGAGAGCAGAAATAATCAATCATAAGGTTCCTATTTCATGGGAGAAGGGATGAAACTGCTAATAGCCACCTCTTGCCAAAGATGGAAGAAGTGGGAATGAGCTACTCAGGAGGCTCTTGGCCTCCTGCTAAATCTGTCCCTCTGTGGTACCCAAACAAGATCTTCATGATCCCTCATCAGCCTTTGGAAGCCATCCATGGGCAAGATGCAGGCCTAAGATTAATTCGCTTCTAGACTGAGGCCCACAGTGATGCCCAACTATATTCCCATCAATATGTTCCCAGGGAACAAAGTCCCCTTTTGACAACCTGGCTGTTAAAAGCAAATAAATTGGTGGAAGCAGAGCTCTTGTGCCTGGAGCCATCCAATTTTGTTGTTATCATCTTTCATCAAGGTTATCCTTAGACAATATTTTTTTTCTGTATCCAATTTTACTTTTCCAAACACTGTCCTCTTATTAATTTCTCCCTCTATACTGGAACCCAGTAGACAGATGCTCTATCCACTCTACCCCCCTCCTTGAAATATAATTTACTTCTGATAACAAAATAGCAAGTAGCAAAGGCAATGCCTGTGACCCCTGGTTGCAGGTTTTCCCAGACTGTGTGCATCTACAAATACTGTGTCCCCCACCAGACTCAGACTGCCCACAGCATTCCCCACATCCCAACAGCTGCAGAGTACAGTATATGAGCAGGTGGGAAGCAGAGTCCTCGCCAATTACAATTTCCTAGCTCACTTTTGCAAATACTGAAGCTGAAGTAACTGGTTGGTCCTATTATTGATTTTCTGGAACTCTCCACGCACAAGTAAGACATAGATAAAGTATGGCTGCCTAGCTCTTAGAGAGATGTAAAGTAGCCGTTTAAAGAAAGACTCTTCTCCACACCTTCTTTGGCTGCTGGCGACATGAAAGCAAGGAGATGTGTGCGTTGCTAGTCATATCTTCTTTCACCAAAACTGGACCGCATCGTCCCACACATGCCAGGGACCTAGTGTCTGTGTGACACCTTACAGAAGTCTCAAAACTCCCGTGGTTTAACAGTGACAATGACATAGGAATTATCCTTGCCTTTATAAGTGAGTTCACATGTTGGTTCACACATGAGTGCGTGAGAATAATTTTATTTTAAATGCAATTTATTCTTTTAGATGTGCAAGTCACTGCCTATAAAAGTGAGGTTGAGCAATCAAAAATAAAGAAAGAAAGGCCTTTCTTAAACTGGAGCAATGGCTAAGGCCCTATCTGTGTCCCCAGTCTTCTCAGCCCCAGGCTGCCTGCAGCACGTGGATGGCTGCCCCTGGGTCCCCACGTCCCAGGTGGTGATGGAGGGAGGGCAGGCCAAGCCAAGCATGAGGAATACCCAGTGTTTACTGTGTTCAGTCCTGGCCCTGGAGGGTCTCTGTGTATTGGCCTTTTCTCCATGTTCTTTCTGGCCTGTTTCTATAGCCTCCAGAGCTGTTCTTCCTTCCTGGAGTCAATCTTGGCCTTCCCCTTCCTCTTCCCCTCCAGGGCGGCTGTCGCCTCCTGGATATGTTTATTGATTTTTAGAGAGAGAGGAAGGAAGAGACAGAGAGAAACATCAATCAGCTGCCTCCTGCAGGCACCCTGACTGGGGAACGAACCTACAACCGCAGTATGTACCCTGAATGGGAATAGAACCTTCAACCTTTTTGGTGTATGAGATGATGCTCCAACCAATTGAGCTACTTGGCCAGGCTGGATGCTGTTTTAAAGGGCCAGCATGCCGCCTTGCATAGGATGGACTGCAGTTGGAATCTAGAAAACCAGCCAGGAGGCTATTGAGATCTCCCAGGCAAGACCTCATGGTGGCTTGGACTGGGGACGTCATGGTGGAGGTGGTGAGAGCGGCTGGATTTAGGATACATTTCTGACAGACTAGGTTGGACCTGTTGATGGATGCATATAGGGTGTGAGGGAAAGAGAATAGTCAAGGAAGATCCAAGGCTTTCTTTTATATTTACTGATAAGAAAATGTACTGACCTTTGCTAGGCACTAGAGATGTAAAGATGAAGAAACAACGGTACCTACAAGGAACCTATTAGTGTGCTAGAGGCCTGGTGCACTAAATTCGTGCACTTGGGGGGTTGCCTCAGCCTGGCCTGTGCCCTCTCACAGTCTGGGAACCCTCGGGAGATGTCCGACACCAGAGTGTCATGTTTCTTGATTCGTTATCAAGAAATGAAATTTCTTTTTATCTTATTGGTATCAGCAAGCAGAAACATGGTCACTCTTAGGACAGAGAAATGCTATTAATCTTGTGGTTAATTAATATTTATCAAGCATTTGTGCTGTGCCAGACACTGTGTTAACTGCTGGGAATCCAGCATAAACAAGACGATGTGTGGAGCTTGTTAGAGGTGGTAAATATAGGACGAGTGATTTCAAATGTGATGTATCATCAGAACAGTGAGTGAAAGTAAAGGGTGCTACAGAAGCATTTAATGAAGTGTTAACCTCTTTTAGGGATTCAGAGAGGCCTCCTTAAGAAAATGGTCTTTAAGCTAAAATGAGACTAATTATAATTTTATTACCAGCAGCATTATTATCTATTTCTTCAGTAATTAGCCTTTCTTTCAAGCGGTTGCTTCTCTGTCTCTCTTCTGCCTTGAATCATGTCCAGCTCTTGCCTACCTTGAAAGGACAAAAACCCCAAATCTTTCACTTTTATACACCCCCAAACTAAGCTTTTCATTATTTTCCAGAATTAGAAATTCTAACTTCCTTGCAGTCATATATTCACATACTCATTGACTTGTTCAAGTTCTGTACTCTGTGCAGGGTATTTGAGGGGACTCCAAAGACGTTGCCGCGGCTGAAGCAGAATGTGTGGAGTAGAGTGACAGGACATGAGGGATGATGAGCTTCTTCATTTGCAGGACATGCTGAGGACTGTGGAGCCCGTTCTGGGGTGTGGGAGAGCCGCTGGAGGGTTTGAGCCTAACTGTAATGCCGGCATTCATGAACACTAGAGATGGGAAAGACAACTGAAATCTAGAGTTCAGGCAGTGCAGGTTTAAATCCTACTTCACTACTGAACCGCTGTGTGGCTTTGGGCAAATCACTCGATTTCTCTGAGCCTGCGTGATATAATATCTACCTCAGACACCTGTTATGAAAATTAAAATTACCCAAAGTCTTGTAAAAGTTAAAAAAACCTAATACAGTTTTTCACATATAGTAGGTATTTGTAAATCATAATTATTATAAGTAAAAACAGCTAACATTTGCTAGACACTTACTATTTATACTAAATGTTGTGCACACATTCTGTCATTCAAATTTCACAACAAACGTATGAGATAGATAGAAGGATGAATAGTAATGGATCCTGGTGAGCCCCCTACCTGGACAGTCCACCTGAGAAGGGAGCAGAGTCCACGAGGTATTGAGATCAAACAGCTGTCCCACAGGCAAGCAGGGCTGTAGCTAACACAAGCCTGGAGGGTACGGCAGCCTGTGGCCCAGCTGGGATCCCAGGCCTCTCTCTGAACTTAGGACCCTGGGGGCTACCTGGCTCTTAGCTCCAACTGCACAGTCCTGGTTACTGCATGCATTTTCCCCACCAGGCAGCTGAGGATGCTGAGAAACTTTACTTCTTATCCATGGGGCTGTGACAGCCTCCTGCATCCCCCTGCTTTGATAATAAAGAACAAATAATGATCCTCTTTGAAACCATCTGAGCCCTCATCCGAGTTCATGCTGCTGTTCCCAAGGTGTGTGTGTTGGGGGAGGAGTGGAGTGGGAAGGCGGGGGAATGACAGGAGCCAGCTGAAGACAGAGGTGGTCTGGGGTGGGCAATGGGGGGAGGCGGAGGTTGTGAGTTTGTCTTACTTCATTTTTTACATGTTTTTACTAATTTTTAGAGAGAGAAGGGAGAGGGATAGAGAGATAGAAACATGGATGAGAGAGAAACATCATTGATTGGCTGCCTCCCGCATGTCCTACCACTGGGGATTGAGCCTGTAATCCAGGCATGTGCCCTGACCAGGAGTTGAACCGGTGACCTCTAGGTTCCTGGGTTGCTGCTCACGCGCTGAGTCACACCTGCTGGGTGCCTTTAGAGAGGAGAATTTTGGCTGGGTTTGCACAAAGGCTGCCTATGAATTTTTAGTCTCAGCCCTTCCTAGGAACAAACTGAGCGGTATCCATTTCTGTAGCATTCGAATTACACATAATGGCTGATTTCATGCAGGTTCAATTTCATTTTAGCAAAAGGTAGGACATTTTATTGGAGTCACTTCTCCAGAAATAAAACTGAACCGAGAAGAAAGACCTGAAACTATTTGGCTATCACTGTGGATGGTGGTCTACCGGGGCCTTGATTTCTACAGGTCTGTGCACTTGTAGAAAAACCCTAATGGGTCAGCAGGCCCTGCCAAGTGCCGGTGCTGCGGTCGAGGTGAGGGACCGGGGACAGGCAGGGAGCCAAAGGCCGGCATGGGGAGCGGATATTGGCAGCTGAGCGCAGAGGGGGCCTGTGAATTGTTGGCAGTGATGCAAGACTCCGGTCTGAGGGCCAGACGTATGCAGCAGGCTCCCTTCTGCTCAACACACATTTGCCGAAGAAGCAGGAACTGGTTCCTGGGCCTGCACACATTTGTAGCCTAAACACTTTGGCCCCTTGTCGCTTCACATAAGCAGACCCTGCAGCTCCAGGGTCGTCTCTTCAGAGAGGCCTCTCTCACCAGCTTGTCCGAAGTGATTATTTTCTAATTCAGCTCCTTTGCTTCTTTAAGAGCATTTACTACCACTTATTTGTGTCTCTCTCCCTAGAATATAAATTCTTTGAGACAGGGGCTGTGATCTGTCTGGTTCACTGTTGCAACGTCAGTCTCTAACACAGTGCCGGTCACGTAGTAAGTGTTCAATAAATATCATAGAAAGTAGAAAGAAGAACGGATAGATCAGTCAGAGATCTCACAGTCTCCTTTCTTGAAAGTGGAACTGCAGCCCTAACCGGTTTGGCTCAGTGGATAGAGCGTCGGCCTGCGGACTGAAGGGTCCCAGGTTCGATTCCGGGCATGTACCTTGGTTGCGGGCACATCCTCAGTAGGGGGTGTGCAGGAGGCAGCTGATGGATGTTTCTCTCTCATCGGTGTTTCTAACTCCCTTCCTCTCTGTAAAAAAATCAATAAAATATATTAAAAAAGAAAGAAAGAAAGTGGAACTGCAGCCAACCTTAATAATTTAGAGAAGTGTGGAGAGACCTGGTCTATTTGAAATATATGCATCCCTGTATGTATCTGTCTGTATCAATATGTGACATCACTGGATGTTATAAAACTCTTAGATTTTATGAAAAACATTAAGGTTATTATACACAATCAAAATTTGTAGAGAAAAAATTTATATGAATTTGTAAAACCTTGCCATTTATATTGTTGTCCATGGACCACCCCAGGCCCACTGAGTCAGAGTTAGCATTTTAACAAGTTCCCCAATTTGAGAAATGGCTCTAAAAGACTCACAATGGTTTGGCTCAGTGGATAAACCGTCAGCCTGCAGACTGAGGGGTCCCAGGTTCGATTCCGGCCAAGGGCACGTGCCCAGGTTGTGGGCTCGATCCCCAGTAGGGGGAGTGCAGGAGGCAGCCGATCAATGATTCTCTCTCATTGATGTTTCTATCTCTTCCTTGCCCTTCCTCTCTGAAATCAATAAAGATAAATATTAAAAAAAAAAAAAAAAGACTCACAACGTCGCCTGTGAGATCATTTTGTGAACTCTAGGGGGCAGTTTACTCAGGTTGAGGAAAGAACAGCTTTGCAGTACACTGACCTGACTAGTTCCAGAAAGAATAAGAAAATCTGTGCTTCACAGGTCGATTTTCGTTTTTAAAACCTAAAGAAAGACTGCTGGTTAGTTACGTTGGTGGGCGTTTTAACCAAGCATTGCTCATTGCTGCAAAGGTAACACCATGGGCCCTTTCAGAATTTCATTCAGGACAGGAGAGTGACTACCTACCCCTCGTCTGCCTCAGGTGTGACTGGAGAGAAGGTATCTCAATGATGTTAGTAGATAGTGCTTTTTAGCTTTTCAAATAATTCTAATAGTTATTACTCACATACTATAGAACTTTAAAAAAAAAGGTAGTTAGTTAGCTATTGTTATAAAGAGCAACAAGGAGCCTGTCTATCCTGTTAACACCTCGCTCCTTTTCCTGGCAACAAAACACCCTGAGGGAAGAATGAAAATGATGAGGGGCTCTTTCCTGCAGAGCAGAGTTTCGGGAAACCGCCATTCCCTACGTTGTAGATGTGATTAGTGATGGGTAAAATAAGTGGTCTGCTCGCTCACATTTGAATCAATCGGTTACATAAGCATTTATCCAGCGCCCAAAGGTGCCAGCGTGGGCCATTGCTGGGGATGAAAGACTATTCCCAGACTCCTGCCTTCAATAGGCTTACATGACTGGTTTATCCATGACAAATCTCTTCCTGACCTGGTGAAAAACCGGGCATGCCCTCTCTCTTTAATCAACGTAGTCAGTGCTATAGGTCAATAGGAGGACCAGTGGCAATGAGAAGTTCTTTTTCAACTGGAAAGTTGAACCTCCTTCCCCAAATCAGGCCTCAGTGACTGATCCTCGCTGGCAAGGATAATCTCTCCTGTACTCTAAGCAGGTTGTTTTTATTCTGTCGGCCTCCAGAGCAGAAAGAAAAATCATCTTTGGAGCTTTCTCTTCTGTTGAATGTCTGGCACATTGGTACTAAACAGGCAATAAATCATAATAAATGGAAATAGTTGCCCATGGCACAATCTGATTGAGCCGTTTAAACAATCACTTTGTGTTGACAAAGGGTAGGGTGATTATGCCAGAGGAATTCAAAGGTGCTTAAAACAAATGAACTGGAGAAATTGCTTGAAAAATGTGGAGGGTTCTTCCAGGGCAATAGGCTTCCTTCATTCCGGCTCAGCCTCCAAGTCCACAGACCTGAAAAATTAAGTCTCTGCTAATTCTTCAGCCTTACGCTGGGCGGAGGGGGCCTGACCGCGCAGCTGCCACCTGAGGTTTGCCTTCTAAATCTGAGGTTTTGAGAAGCGAACCTCACAGGGACCTGCTAATACTGTTCTGCACCTTGGGAGATTAACCCTCACATTAATGTGCGGGTAGAGTCATTCAGGGGGCAGCTCCCAGCACATGTACAACCATTCTAACACAGCCGTTAGGCTTCTGCAGGGAAGTCATTATTCCTAATAATCCTATCTAATAAAGAGGGAATATGCTAATTGACCTTCACACCATCGCAAAGATGGCGGCACCCACAGCCAATAAGGAGGGAATATGCTAATTGACAGTCATACCCTCAAAAGATGGTGGCACCCAGTCCCCTCAGCCCACAGGGGTGGCAGGCGCAAGGCAAGGCCAGGCCCACGCCCCCAGGCAGGCCCAGCCGCTCCACATGCCTGCCTCCGGAGACCCCCAGTCCCCTCAGCCCCCCAGCCGCTCAGGGCCGCCTGAGGCTCAGGTAACCAGGGCTGGCAGAGGCTTGCGCTGCTGTTAGTGGCAGCACCAGAGGTGTGATGGGGTGTCTCCTTCCCCTGATCCCTGAGTCGCCTCCCGCCCCTGAGGGCTCCAGGACTGTGAGAGGGGGCAGGCCCGGCTGAGGGACCCCCCTCCAGGGCATGAATTTTCATGCACCGGGCCTCTAGTAATAATAACAATAATAATCCGTGCAAATGGGATGCTTGCCACCTATTCCTGAAACATCCAGTTGGTGCGCATGGGGCACCCCTCAGGAGCTTGTGGGTGGGAGCTGTATTTTCCAAATGAAAGTGCCAGAGGGTAAGCGACTTCTTCTGGGTCACCTTGCAAGCAGGGAGGGGTTAGAACGTAATTCTAGGATGTTTTCACCCTCTCCCCCCCCAGAGCGCAGGAGGGGAAACTGGCAGGGGCTGGAGGGAGGAAGAGCGCCCCCTGGCGCTCCGAGGCCTCCTTCTCCCCACGCGGCCCATCCTAGCCCCATTCCACGCCTTCCTCAACCTCCCTGGGCCGGTTCAGTTGGCGGTCCTTAGACTGGGCATGAGGGCCTGGCCTCCTCAGCCTGCACCCCAAGCAGACGCAGAGCCTCGGGTCTCAGCGGTGGATGCACGGGCGAAACCCCGGGGAGACGCACCCCGGGGTGCCAGTCCCCTCTAACTCCGGCCCTGGGTCCTGATGTTCCTCTTCATGAATGTGACCGGCGATCCCCAGCGCAGGGAGGAGACTCGCTGCCTCGGAGACCGCTGTGGGTTAGCTCCCCCGGAGCAGTCCCGGCTCCGTAGGTTTGCTGGTGGTTCCATCTCCTCTGCCCCTTACGGTTGGGCTGGGCTCGGGAATGACTGCTGGTGTGAACCGAGATAAAAGCTTTAGCTGCTGCCGAAACCGGTTTGGTTCAGTGGATAGAGCGTCGGTCTGTGGACTGAAGGGTCCCAGGTTCGGTTCCGGTCAAGGGCATGTACCTGGGTTGCGGGCACATCCCCAGTAGGGGATGTGCGGGAGGCAGCTGATCGATGTTTCTCTCTCATCGATGTTTCTAACTCCCTATCTCTCTTCCTTCCTCTCTAAAAAAAAAAAAAAAAAAAAGCTTTAGCTGCTAAGAGGCTGATGGGGGCAGCGCGGATGCCGTGAGAGGACGTTCAGTGCGAAGCGGCGGGGTGATTCCCGGAGAGCCTCGCACACGCCTGCCGCCGCCTGGTGGCCGGTGGAGGGCGGGCGGCGGGATGCTCCTGGCGCTGCCGAGCGGCGCTGGACCCCTCCATCCGCCCTTCGCTCAGTGCTCACCGTGTGGCGGTTGGGGGAAGACGGGAACATAGCTCAGGCTTCTTGTGTTGTAGCCCCAGAGGCCATGGCTGCGCCTCGTCCGAAGCCTGGGGCGTTAATGGGAGCTCCCGGGGGAAAGGAAAACCCACCGCCACCGCTCACTGAGAGCCCGTGCGCACCTGCGGCTGCAGCCAGGGCTGGCAGGGGCCTCGGCCTTGGCGCGGACCGGGCCTCCTCTGGGGGCCTCCTGGCCTCGGAGCATTTCCATCAGCAGACACAAAACCCAGGAGGGCGCTTTCCAACGGAGACGGAGTTGGCCGGATGGGAATCGTCCTAGGAGGTTTTGAGGCCGGGAGCCCTGCGACCTCTAGCCAGTGCGCTGCAAAGGGCTCCTGCCGACCTGAAACTCAGCAGTGTGAATGCCAGTGCGGAGGCTGAGGTTAGAAGCTCCCGGACTCCACGCCCTGCTGTCCCTCTGAGTAGGTCATTGAGTGGGCCTTCTTAATAGTTCATAGATAAGCCTTCCTGCCAAAAGCAAAACAAAAGCACCGCACAGGGCCCGCCCCCTAGCGGCCAGGCTGCTGTCTGGGCGAAGAGGCGTGGCCGGAGGGGTGGATGGCACTGGGAGGCCTTCCCAGACTCAGGGCCTGGCAGCACCAGCGGAGCTGCTCCCTTTACCAGGGGCCGTTTTAAAGGCGGAAGGATGATCCATGAAAATGCACACTCCGAGCATCTGTAAGTATAGGAGACATGGGTCTGAAATAGCTACTTCTGATCTCAGATCAGTAGCTTTATTTACCCTTTCTTGATCCTTTCTTCCCCTCTTAAAGTCTTTGAAGAGTCTTGCTCTTGACCCCACATAGTCAGGGTCACGGGCCTTTGTTCAGGTTCCCAGTGGCTGAGGAGTGCGTTCTTTGGCTGCATTTACATGCTTGGATAAATCCCCCAAAGACAAATGCCGCGGTAGATTTATAGGGTTAACATGGCAGCTCTTTCCTGTTCTGGCAGTCGTCCCAGGCCCTGAGCCAGCAGGGGCGGCTCCCGCCTTGTAAGACACTGTTCTCCATAATGGCTGCGAGTCTGCTGAACTCTGGGGCTCTTCTGGAGGGCTTTAGGCGGATGGGGAGGGCACGAACTTCCCCGGGCTGCATAGCACCGGCTTTAAATATCTGGGCGGTGGAGTCAGGCTGCCCTGGTTCCCGTCTCTGATCATCCTCCCTGATACAGGCCACCCAGCACTGGTAAGCCTTGGGTTTCTTACCAGCAAAATGAGAGTAATTGTGGTACCTCCTTCATGGAGTTGCTCTGAGGTTTGAGTGAGCTCATGAATGAGATGGGTTCGAATTGCTTACTAGCTGTGTGACCCTGGACAAACCATTTTAACTTCTGGGCCTCCGTTTTCATAACTACTTCCCTTGCCATCTTCATAAAGTTGCCTTGTACGGAACAATTAAAGACACTTGACAAGAACTCTTTAAAGCAATAGATTTTTTTTTTTTTTTGACGGGGGCTACATTCTAGGGCCTGAAATTGATATAAAAGTCTTTGGCTATCCCACAGATGAACTGGATGGGCCCTACTGTTTCTGTGTGTGGCAGGTGGACTGTCTGTGTGTGGAGTTTGTAATCTGGAGCTTCCTATCGGCCTTGAAGGTCAAGAGAAAGTTGCATTGGAAACTTAAGTTTTCAATTCACTTTTAGAAGTACTGCTGCTCTTTTGACCTCAGGGTGAAAAGGATTGGTCAAAATCTCTGTTTGCACCTCCTCAAAATAACCGACAAAGCTGGATTAGCGGTCTGGGTTCAGAGAGTCCTAGAGGAGGTCTCAGCACCTTCTTTCTTAGCGTTTACACTTGAATGAGTGAAGCCAGTCAAAGGCATTTTAATGGATGTGTAGCCAATGTCTTCAGGGTCAATTTTTCACCTTGCTGTTTGTTTAGGAAAGAGTGAAGTCTTGTGCTTTATTTTTGACAATGCTTCTCTGTAGGATACAGAAATCTACAACATACTGAGAGGACATAAACCTTAAGTGTCAGTCTCAAAAACTTTAAAACTGATATACCTTACTTATAACTATTACTTGTACTAAGTTTGATTTTTGCCAAACTCTAGCCTAAAGCAAATGCAAAAGGAATAATGACAATGAATGGCTCAGGTCAATTACTCAGGTATACATCTTATCTCTTTCAAGTTTAAGCTCATTCTCTTTGCTCTTTCATCTTCCCAGGGTAGCTTGATTAAAGGGAAATGGGAAAAAAGGGTGTAATTTGTGTCATAACTTGTACTTCTATTATAAGGAGGACATCTTTATTCCATTATTTTATGAGAAACATTCATTAAAATAATGTAATTTCTCCCACCAAAATTTATGGCACTATTAATGTACCCCTTTCAGGTTCCAGAGTTCCCAGGGCGTTCTTTTCTTTGTAAGATTGTCATGAATTATTTCTAAGTGGACATATTACTGTTTTAAATAGGAGGTGTGTGTGTGTGTGTGTGTGTGTGTGTGTGTGTGTGTGTGTGTAGAGCTGGAGAAGAGACATTTTCTTCCAACATAGACATGAGGAAGACAGGTCGGTTCTTATCACAGCCATTCCAGGGACAGAATGACAGGGGTGTAAGAGCCACACACAATGGTGTCCTCAGACTCCAGAGTCACGTTTTGCTGATCACTAGTGAACCCCTCAATGTCAGTGCAGAGTTTAGTATAGCTTTTTATTCCTATCTTATTTTTTATATCAGTATAGGACTGGTTGGTATGGCAATAGACTGAGAAATCTCTAACTCATTTTCTCATTTGACAAATGCCTTTGGAGTGACTAGTAGATGGTGGGCACTCAGGACACAGTGGTCAACAAGACAGCATTAGTGCCCTTGTGAAGATAACATAACTTTTTTGTTTCAGTGAAGGGGGAAGTGATTGGCGAATAGAGGCTTCCACTCAGAGATGGAGTCAGAGAGTCAATGGCAAAGTCAATTTGACCCCGACTCATCATTTGCTAGAAGTGGGACTAAAGGGCAAATGTGAATGAAAAATAGGACTCAAGAGATTTCATTTGGGAAGTCTCCCTTAGAAACTGGAGGGCATATTGAAGTGGCAGAGACCTGGGCATAGAGGACAGAACAGCTGTGTAACGGTCTTTGGTTGGGGGGTTTCACTTCCTTTACTTTCTTCATCCATCCATTCATTAAATCAAACATTGAGTGGCCTGTTCCTATTCCCAAAGCAGAGCAGTGTGCTAGCCGTTGGGAAAAGGAAATGAATTAAAACACTGCTCTTCCTGACCTTATGGAGCGCACATTCTAATGAAGCGAGCAGGCCACCTTAAAAATGAATATGGCACAATTTGTTAAGCACTTTAATAGAGTCTTCTACTGAGTGATATGAAAATACAGAAAAATCACTTAGAAGTACATTTTTGAGAGAAAGTACCTGAATAATGATGACATTTTCATGAGTCTGTTCAGTTCCAGTCAACAGTTTTATGGTTATGCATACACCTGGGTAAGCTCTCCCTGCTTTCATCTGAGATAGGAGATTCACTTAATCAGAGCCAATTTTATTTACAACTATGTGCATTTCTCTCAGTAAAGAGCATGGATGTGACTGAATGCACTTTCGTTTTAAAATTAATGAGCATAGATGAGTTAGAAATGATTTAACTTTCCAAGATCACCGACCTTCCTGCTTTGTCATTTCTTTGGTCAACGTCCCTTAAGACACAAACTAGTCTGAGTTTCTTTTTTAAGAGAAAAAAGCTGCAGTACTATCACAGGCCCATTTTCAATCTGTTTCCCGTTGTCTGCTAACCTGAACATAGGAAATAGTGTGAAGGAAAAACTCAATTGCTCTCTTGGCAGCTATGTAGCTAGTTCATCCTTGGCTACTACATTTTTATAAAATTTCTTAAGTGTTTTTTTTTTTTGCCCCAAAAGCTTTCCTGGTTGGAACCATGGCTAGATCAAAGTACTGATGCTATTTGACTTACCATGGAGTTACTTCTAGATCAGTGATGGCGAACCTTTTGAGCTCGGCGTGTCAGCATTTTGAAAAACCCTAACTTAACTCTGGTGCCGTGTCACATATAGAAATTTTTTGATCTTTGCAACCATAGTAAAACAAAGACTTACATTTTTGATATTTATTTTATATATTTAAATGCCATTTAACAAAGAAAAATCAACCCAAAAAAATGAGTTTGCGTGTCACCTCTGACACGCGTGTCATAGGTTCGCCATCACTGGTCTAGATAAACCTTACCTCATAAGTTGAAAATATCAGAAGTAAAAAATGCAATTCAATACATTTTCCACCTCAAGAGTAACTGCCTTCCTCCTCTCACCAGACGCCGGAAACACAGATGGGTGTTTGCTAGCCATAATGGGAAGCGACAAACAAAACATCGTATCTAAAAAATGCTGACAACACAGTACGTGGCGGAATCCCTGTTGCTGACTCTCATGCTCACGTGGCTGGGAGCCGAGGCCGGCAGCTGCTGGCCAGTGTCACCAGAGAGTGCTGAATTTCGTTAGCCCGGGAAAAGATCAAAATTCAAAATTCGCAGTACAGCCTCTCCTGAATATGTCTCTCTCTTGCACCATTGAAAAATCGAAGTCAAACCATCACAAGCCTGGGACCATCTGTCCAATTTTTCTGTAATTGATGTATTCTGGCTTAACTCTGAAACAAGCTGGCTTCTCCTGTAATTGAAAAGGTTTGGTGACTATGGCAACACCCTTATGTGCCCCCAAGGTCTGGGAGTTCTGCTTGTTGGGAAAGGGACAGGAGTTCTGCCTTTCCCGTCGGGTTTTGTTTTCAGACAAGCAGCACATGTCTTTAGGCACATTCAGGGTGCTCCGCAGCCTTATCTCACGGAATTTAAAATCCAGCTGGGAAATGTGGCGCCTCTTCTTCATCCCCCTTCCTTAGCTCGTCCCTGCCCCCAGCCGTCCTGTAGTATGTTCTAATATAAGAGCGTTCGGATATGTCTCTGTCGGACATTCAGCAGCTTGGCATCCTCTCTGTGAGCTGGTGCCCGGATCTGGCAGCCTTGCATCTACAGAGCCCGAATGATGAGCACCATTGAGAAATTGAGGAGCTAGGAACTTAACACTAAGGGAGGCACCCCACATGCTCTGGGACCTCAAAGGGCCAGAAATAGGAATGTCGCCAAGTATCAGACCCAATGGGGATGGATGTCAGGCTGTTAACAACTTGGTTTGAATTGCCTTCGACATGGCTCCTGTGGGCTAATGGTTGTGACCGTGGACTAGTATAAGCCAAGAGCTTCATCTGAGGCCAAACATCTGGCACGCTGAGCTACAGCCAAGTTATAGGGCCACAGGGACCTCTGGGGACGTTGCTTTTAATCACCTTCCCCTACCGAATACGCATGATCGCTCTGAAAAGAACAAAGTTAGGTCCAGACCAATGGCACGACCGCTACAGCCATCCTTCTCTGCCAAGGAGAAAGAACTAAGTGAAAGGCTGTAATGAAGAAAGATAATAATTTTAAAATCAGTATGTATTAATATAATTAATAATTAGGCCATAGTAAGTCTTGAAATGGTATCATGAATATGCTAGTAACATGTTCTTCCCAATTGAATGCATAGATGGGCTGAGTAATTTGAAAGTCATATAGTGCATGTTGGTTTACAACAAATATTAAATATATGTAGTGGAAATATAAAGCAGCTCGAAGATATTTTTGCATCGCTGAATAAATAACTAGGTAACTGCTGATCAATCTTTATGTAATATACAGACCAAACCCCATTGGCAGGAAGTAAACATTGCTATAGCGACTAGTCAGAGAATGAGCGTTTCTTACAAAGACCACAGAATGGGGGCCTGGTAGGTGCTCTGTGTGTATCAAATTAATAGGAAAGGAAGACAGCTTGCAGCAGGATGATTTAGATTATCCACAAATAACACATTCTCCCGTGAAGGCTGGTAACATGGGGTAGAATTAAAATGGCAGCAGAGTCTTCTTTCCTAGATATCTGTCTAGCTCAGCTGTCTGCAGAAGCTGTGGTGTGGAACGGGATTATCTCCCGGTGAGCCTGTAATTGTGCCAGCCTAGATTCCGCGGGGCAGCATGTGTCCTTTTAGAAGGCCACTGAGCCTTCTTGGGTTCTCTCACGATAAACTTGTCATTTGCCCTAAACCTGCTGCCATCTTGACCCCCCGATGTCCTTCCTCTGCCAGACAGCCACCCGGGAGCCAGGCCTCCCCTGCTCCCGATAATAAGGTAACTGGCAGCTCCCGCGGCTGTGCCTTCCTCTCCACTGTCGCCCGGTCGAGGCCCTGTTTCTGCTGACCTGCCACATTGCATGGCTGTCCTGCTGTCAGATCTCCTCCACCTGCAGCCCCTCTCGCCCTCCCACTGCTCTGATTGTCTCTATTGTCTCGCCTCTATGGGCCTAAATTGTAGGCCTTCCCTCCCGCCCACTGTTTCCCTGGCACACACCTTACATTCCAGTCAAATTGCTGTACTTGTCTTAACTCTCAAGCCCCCACCGTCACTGATACTGCAGAGGACTGGCTGCCTTGCCCCAGGGCCTCTGCCCCTAAAAGCCAGCCTGTTGCTCAAGGCTCAGCTCGGAGGCCACCACATTCTTGAATACTTTTTCCACGAGTTCACAGTGAAAGATGCACTTGGCCCATTCCTCCCGGGAACATGTTGGCTGATATTTGCTTATTGAGAGGCGTGTATCGGCCTTGCCGCGTGGATAACAACTGTGGTTTATTCACGTTTCTGTTCCTCGAAGTGCCAAGGTACGTGCCTTGCACCAAAACCTTTGTTGGCTCGAGGAGTGAATCAGTTGAGAGAGAGCCTTGCCCAGGCGACATTGTGGAATGAAGGCTCTGAAATTAAATCGGTAACCAAGTGGCCATTATTATGACTTCGCTGGCATGTCTCCTAAATGCAGGCTATGCAAATTGGGGTAATTGCTTTGCTTTTTATACTTTAAAGAATTGCACTTCAGGAAGAAAGCCTGGGTGGAGAAAACGGTGGCTATCCGAGAAGCTGCCCGAAAGTCCTTGTGTATATAATTCGTATTCTCACGTATACATATATCTGTGTATGATTATCAAGATGAAATGTGCCAGTTGGAGTCACTCTTTCATCTTCCTCTTGGTTCTACATGTTCATTCAAAACATTGTTTCCTGATTACTAAAATAATATATTAGAGGCGATTTGGATAATTTATAAAAGTGTATTATCTGGGGGTTAATTCTCATTACTCAGGAAAAAAAAGCCACCCCAATTAAAAGTTTGAATTTCCTTCCAGTTTTTTTCTTTATATAATATTTCTCCCCCATTACTCTCAAATTTATGTAATCTGAATTTTCTTGCCACAGTGATTTTGGGTCAAAGGAGTGGTTTGTCCTGGGGCTCCCCCCACGGATGGTTCTCAAACATAAACAGTTCCGTTGAATTCTGTTCTTCGTTTTAAGGCATTCTGAGAAATTTCCAGTGAATATAGAGAAAGCAGGGAAATTTAAAAAATAGCTTCAAAATTAATTTTTAACTTACTCTTTCCTCTCACTCCCAAGCGTATGGTGTCCTGCCTTTATTGAAAGGAGAAGACTTGATGAGAAAGAGATGCTGTGAAATAAAAGATGAGATGGAATCTCATAATTCCCACCAAATTTTAAGTCCGATCAGTAAAGTGCATCTCCCTGGAAATGATCACCGCAAACTGCAAACAAGTGCACGGATGAGGAATGAGAGGAACTTAAATTCATCTCTGGCTCAGGGCATGGAGGGCTAAGGCCTATGGCTGAAGTCCTTTCCTTCTAAAAATTTTACTCAGTGCTCACACCTTGGCTATTGTCGGTTGAATTGCTCGGCCATTCCAGCTTGACTGAATTTTTCTCTGGCTGTTCCTCTGCCATAAATCATGGCTGAGGGCTCTGTACTTACTCCTGTAATCCGCTTTGGCCCGTAACAAATGGTTGCAGACAGAACTGCAATTCCATGATGTTTTAGCGGCTCGTAGTAAAGTACCTAACAGCCTTTAATGCCTCCTTCCCACCCCAAATGGTGGATGTGGGTGGGGGGATCTATCTGAACTTGATAAACAAAATCCATCAGTTCCAAGGATACAGTGTGCCAGACGGTGCCAGATGACATCCTCTAACGACATACCTGGCAGAGCAAAACCATCAATGCAATGCTTCTTTTAAAACATCGCAGGGATGTCTCAATGTTGTTTTTATTTAGTTCAGAAGGAGAAAATGAGAACTCCAAGTACTCAGGGTCTCATTGAACATCGATGCACTTCAGAATTTATATCTATAATTTTCCACACATTTGTGCTCTTGGTAATGAGACACTCACTCTAAGATCTTACGGTCTTTTGGCCTATGAAATATACCCCTATTTCTCTTTTCAAACACCATTTTATACACTGGGACCGATAATGAAGGCTGTATGATACCTGTGTAAGGGGTCACTAAATCTTTCACAATAGAGAAAATTCTTTATATCACCAGGTAGAAGTCCAAAATTTCCATCCCCCCCCCAATTTTAAGAAGTTTCCTCAACTCCTTTTCTTTAGCTATTACATATTTATTAAGTGCTACAGCTGTGTTTGTAGAACACATTTTGACACTCAGTTTTGTCCTTGAATAGTTTTTACCCTTAGCTCTAAACCTGTCCTGAACCTTAGGGATCTCATTGAAATTGCCTGATGGTTTTAGACCAATGTTATTGACAAGTATTCTGATTCTTTAGTCTTTGCTATCCACATCATAGGTTCTTTAAATTGAGTCAATCTTGCTAAAAATAATAGGATGGCGTAAAAGTGAAGATTGAATGAATATTTTCAGCTCAGTCAGGGTGCTCACACAAGGCAAGACAGCTCTTCGGAGCATGCCAAAAGAAGTCTGCTTTGTATAGCAATGAAATGACTAGGAGGATTTTCCATAGCTACTACCGTTCAGCTGGGAATATTATTGAACGTGTGGAAAGAAGGCCAGGAAATGGAAATGCTTGCTTCGACACCAGGTTTGTAGGTCAGTGGGGTCAGACATTCCTTTTGTGTCTTAGATTTCTGAGTTACAACGTGGAGATGGGCCTCCTGTGGATTTGATCCACCTTTATCTAATTTAAGGGATTCTCAGAGGCTTGCCTGCAGACAACACTATCTCATAAGCACTTAATAAAATAGCACATAGTTACAGGTTAAGGCCTTGTTTTCAGGGAGAGTGATAACTAGTTAACATGGTCTCCACTAGTTACTACAACCATTACCGACTCAGGAGGCTCCCCAAATTGAAGCATTTTCACACTCAAGTCAACAGGAATGGGCCTCAAAATCCTGCTTCGGCAGGTGATACTTCTGAAGTGAGAAGACAGTCGCCACCTTGAACATCAGCCTGCTTTGGTTTTGTGGGTAAGCCACTCTTTGGAGTGTTCTGGGTCAGTGCTGCCCTTGGCAACATTCATCCTGAGTGCCTGAAAAGCTTTTATTGCCCAGAACACTTCGGAAGAAGGAACAGCAATGCCAGTGGTGTCATGGGCTCGGGCCTCCTCTTGATTGATTGATCTCCCCCAAAGAAATACAGTGCACAGATGCAGACAACTTCTGAGTTATCTGAAAAGGCCCGCAATTGTCCAAGCTATCAAGGGAGTGTTTAAGCTACCCGAGAGATTGCACACAGCCCTCTGCTTCTTTGAGAAATACTGTTAGTGCTGTTTAAAAATAAACTAAATAAAATGGGACAAAAAAATAAAAGCAAAACAAACTGTACATACACATAAATAGGATGCAATTGTTAGTCTCTACTCTCTTTTCCAATCTTGAAGGGAGTAGCCTTGTGCTTTCCCTGAGAGGTGGTCGGAGAACCTGTAGTTCAACCATTTCACTATGTTATAAATGAGGCGAGGGGACCCCAGAGAGGAGAGCCCAGCGCCTCACGTGTCTTGCTGGGTGTGTGGGCAGCCTGGCCTTTCAGCCCAGCGTTTACTCTCAGCTCCAGGCACTTTTTATTAGATCGCTGGCCTCCGCCAGAGCTCATAAGTGCTTAGCTATTGGAAAAGATACTTTAATAAAGATTTTATTTCATCACCCCTGGGTAGCTCCCAAAGCTGGCTACATTAAGACTTCCCTGGTTTCACCCATCCTCCCGTGAGAATGCAAATAATCTGACCCAGTGTTTTTACTTTCCAAAGTTATCCTAAGGCAATAATCAAAGATACACGGGAAGAGTCAGCTATAAGAATGTTTTTGGAGTATTTTTCATAATAGTGGAAAAATTAGAAAAACAAGAGAAGTACCAAAAGGAGATTGGTTAAGTGATAAATCTGTACAACAAAGGGCTAAGCAGTCATAAAAGATAATGTACAGAAAGATATTGAAGGAGGATGTTAGAGTAAACATATTGTTAAATGAAAAAAGCAGGTTTCAGAACAAAATGGTTACATTTTCAGGAATAGACGAGTTCTTTTCTCTTTTAGTTCGGTTTTGAGATAGTCTATAACTGGTATGTCTGTTGAAATCAGTAAGCGTTATCCAACAGAAGAATACCCATCAGCGCCTCATGAGAACTCATGCAGCCACAGAATGACAGCAGGAACATTTTCAAAGCTGAGATTTAGACACTTCCTTTCTTAGCTTCTGTCCTAAGAGTTCCTCTCAGAACCTTAATCTTTTAAAAAATAATATATTTTTATTGATTTCAGAGAGGAAGGGAGAGGGAGGAAGAGATAGAAACATCAATGATGAGGGAACCATTGATGGGCTGCCTCCTGCATGTCTCATACTGGGAATCAAGCTCACAACCCAGGCATGTGACCTCCTGGTTCAAAGGTCAATGCTCAACCACTGAGCCACCCAGGCCGGGCAACCTCAGCCTTTTAAATAGCTCCCTTGGAGCAGTTGGTGAAGACAGCCTCCAATAGGAGGTATCCAGGATTGTGGCTATTAGGTGGAGTACAGGGTGTGGGGTCCCTTCTCTGTCCCTCCTTCCCCTTTCCTTGTCAGATTGGCCCCTAGGGGGTGAGGAGCCAGGAGGACTGACAGGCCATGTTCCTGCCATAGGACTATGGATCTAATTAGGTTAAACAGTGAGGCTAAGGCCTCTAAGTGCTCCCTCTCAGGAGGAATTTATTAACTAGGAATTCGGGGAAATATGTAAAATCAACATTTCCCTGTATTTTCTCCCCTCGGGTCTCTGGCATGAGCAGAAGTTTGTGGGTGTCTTCCCCAACCCTCATGGACTCCCTCCCCACCACCCCCATTGTGTCCTTTTCCCTGTTTCAAAGCAGAAGCATCCATTTAATGGGGTGGGTGGGTTGAGGAAGGACCAGATAGAGGAGAAGGATGATGAGAAGGCCAACACAAAAGTTTCATCAGAAAATTTTTTACTTGTGGTGAGGAAATAGAAGTGAAAATAATTGACCGGATTTTGTTGTATTCTAGCCTTCAATCCAAACTGAACTCCCAGCTTGCTCTGAGGCATTAAAGTACGTTCTAGCTTTCTGGTTTTTCAAGTTCACTTCTACTCCCACGAGAGCTACCTCAGACTCTGCTGGATCCAATACCACTTTCTTTTATGAATTGAGTTTATCTTCTCTTAAGTGGAGGAAGCCAGATCTACCAGTTAACTATGGTGGTTCTTTCTTAGAATGCAGTCACTTTACACAGTTATTTATATATAAATATATGTGTATTTACATAGAGCAGGTTAGTATAAATGTAGGTAAAAACGCTGCAGTTAGTTGAAAGAACTTAATTTTCATACTGGAATGCTGGAGATTGGAAGGGTAGGAATTCTTTCTTTAAAAGGTCTCCCTCCCCAATGAACTTACTCTACTGGCATTCCTCTTCATGTACTATGTTCTTATGTCACAATTATTTTTAATTTCCTTTAGTCATAGGAGTGCTTGTTTTCTTTCTCTTAATAGACCATAACCTTCAGGAGGGTAGGGTCTAACTTTGATATTTCCTCTCTAGTCTCCCTCCCTCCCTCCCTCCCTCCCTCCCTCCCTCCCTCCCTCCCTCCCTTCCTTCCTTCCTTCCTTCCTTCCTTCCTTCCTTCCTTCCTTCCTTCCTTCCTTCCTTCCTTCCTTCCTTCCTTCCCAGTGCAACGCACCACTGGCTGCAAAGGATAGCACAGCTGAGCTACTGGACATGGCTCTGTCTTCAAAAGGTGAGCAGGTCTCTCAGGTGGCTAGCATGGGGCTCTGGGCTTGCTAATCGATCCAGTAGCTAAAGAACTGTGAAACACATAACATAATAGCGCAATAAAATTTTTCATAAGAAACAAGATCACAGAAAGGCACAAAGAATGCCAGATCTTTGTGTCATATTTTGCAATACTAGATAGCCTGGCGATGTGTTCTCTTTGCTAAGTAAACTGGCAATGCATTTCCTTCTACACTGCCTGTCACCATGGTGAGTGCTGCCACCCGCCTCCGGGGAAGATGAAGTGAACACTGTCCCCTTGTCACCTTGTCAGTGTGCTCCTTGTTGGGGCATCAGGATTGCATTCGATTAGCATTTATCTGTTTTGCAAGCTCCCACTTAGCTTTGCTGGCAGGACAATTGACATTTCTTCTCCCATAGAACCTGAGCTACCTCTTCAAAGAAGGCTTTTGGAAAAGATATGAGATACAAAGGAACATCAGTAAATAAACCAGTGAAACAACACCAGACTCAGGGCTTTCCTTTTCTACATAAGCCATCCTATTTCCCCGCTGCCCCTGGTGGAACTCAACTGCCAAGTCCTCATTCCACCATCAACCAAACAAAAACAAGAATCTGAAGCGAAGGAAACAGAACCTCGGTAATAAGAGAGAACTGATGCTAATGCCAGTCTTGTGATGATGAGTGCTTTTCTCCTACCCAATGGTCCTCATAGAAACTGCTCACCTCTTGTCTATTGGCCCTGCGGGCAGCTAAACATCAGAGCAACTTACAAAATAAAGCTCAGGTGGAGCAGTCCTCTTTGCTTTTAATTCTGAAGCTTTAGAGCTGCTGGTTCTCAAAGAGCACCGGTGTGACATTGTCTTTTTTTTTTTTTTTTTGTATAAAACATAAAATTTACTGTCTTAACTATTTAAAGTATACAGTACAGTACAGAATTATAGTTGTGCAACAGGTCTCCAGAACATTTTCATCTTGCAAAACCGAAACCCTGGGCCTATGGAACAACTCTTCTTCGCCCATTGTTCCCAACCCCTGGCATCCAGCATTCTACTTTCTTTTTCCAAGGTTGATTACTTTAGATAGGTGGAATCATGCAGTATTTGTCTTTTTCTCTCTGGCTTATTTAATTTAGCACAGTGTCTTCAAGGTTCATTTGTAATATAGCATGTGACAGGAGTTCTTTCTTTTAAAAGTTTGACCAATACTCCATTGTATGTATATACCATATTTTCTTTATCCATTTATCCTGTAATGGACATTTAGTTTGCTTTCACCTTTTGGCTATCTATAAATGCTGCAATAGACAAGGATGTGCAAATATCTCTTCGAAATTATGTTTTCAATTCTTTTTTTTTTACGTATAACCAGTGAGATTGCTGAATCATATAGCAGTTCCATTTTTACTTTTTTTGAGTTATCTCTATACTGTTTTCAACACTGACTACACCATTTCACATTCCTACCAATAGGGCATGGGGTTCTAATTTCACCACCATCCTTGCCAACACTTATTATCTTCTGGTTTTTTTTGTTTGTTTTTAACAGTGGCCATCTAACAGGTGTGCAGTGATATCTCATTATGGTTTTGATTTGCATTTGCCTCATAATTAGTGATGTTGAGCACCTTACCATGTGCTTTTTGGCCATTTGTCTATCTTTGTGGCTCAGCAATATATAATCAGCGGTTTCTAGAGAGCATTTAGGTGCCCCGGGGCTTTTGGTGTAGAAAGATTGGGACACAGTCACACTGCATTGGACAATCAAAAGGCAACCCACATTTCACTTACATGCTGAGTAAGCAGCCTGGGCATCGCCTGATACTTCACTTTGAAAACAAGCCATTGAATGCTGTATGCCCATGGGTAATAAATTATTGATGGATAGAAAAAACCAAGATGGCGGCATAGGTTAACACTGGAGTTTGCTGCTTTGAACAACTACTTCAAAAGTGAAACTAAAAGACAGAACGGACATCTCGCAGAACCACAGGAACGCTGGCTGAGTGGAAGTCCTACAACTAGGAGGAAAGAGAAACGCACACGGACACTCAGAGGAGGCGCAGTGCTGAAGTCAAATTCTGAGGTGAAGAGTGCGCGGAGCGGGCTGGCGGCGGAGGGTGCGGTTGGCGTTTTCAATCGGGAGGGAGTCGCAGACTCTGAGCTCCAGATCCGGGTGAGTCTTTAGGGACCCAGACTCAAACGAGAGAAGTGGGACTGTCTGGCTTCGGTCAGAGCGAGTGCAGCTTTCTCTCCAAGCTTTGCAGCGGGTGCTGGGACTCAGAGAGGCAGAGCCCCTGGGGACAGGACTGAGAGCCGCCATAACTGCTCTCTCCGGCCCACGCTGTTGATCCTGTTCGACCCGCCCTGCCCAAGCCCTGCACAGAGGCATTTGCCGGATAGCCTCAGGCAAAGGCTAGATTAGCACCTCCCTAGAGGACAGAAGTTCTCTCACCGCTGACACAGCTGAATCTCATAGCCACTTGGCCTGGAGGTCAAACCCTCCCTGGAATTAGCTACAACAATCAAGATTTAACTATAAGACTGCGAACAAAGACCACTAGGGGGTGCACCAAGGAAGCATAACACAATGCGGAGACAAAGAAACAGGACAAAATTGTCAATGGAAGATATAGAGTTCAGAACCACACTTTTAAGGTCTCTCAAGAACTGTTTAGAAGCTGCCGATAAACTTAATGAGATCTACACGAAAACTAATAAGACCCTCGATCTTATATTGGGGAACCAACTAGAAATTAAGCATACACGGACTGAAATAACGAATATTATACAGACGCCTGACAGCAGACCAGAGGAGCGCAAGAATCAAGTCAATGATTTGAAATGCGAGGAAGTAAAAAACATCCAACCGGAAAAGCAAAATGAAAAAAGAATCCAAAAATGCGAGGATAGTGTAAGGAGCCTCTGGGACAGCTTCAAGCGTAACAACATCAGAATTATAGGGGTGCCAGAAGATGAGAGAGAGCAAGATATTGAAATCCTATTTGAAGAAATAATGACAGAAAACTTCCCCCACCTGGTGAAAGAAATGGACTTACAGGTCCAAGAAGCGCGGAGAACCCCAAACAAAAGGAATCCAAAGAGGACCACACCAAGACACATCATAATTAAAATGCCAAGAGCAAAAGACAAAGAGAGAATCTTAAAAGCAGCAAGAGAAAGAAACCCAGTTACCTACAAGGGAATACCCATACGACTGTCAGCTGATTTCTCAACAGAAACTTTGCAGGCCAGAAGAGAGTGGCAAGAAATATTCAAAGTGATGAATAGCAAGAACCTGCAACCAAGATTACTGTATCCAGCAAAGCTATCATTCAGAATTGAAGGTCAGATAAAGAGCTTCACAGATAAGGAAAAGCTAAAGGAGTTCATCACCACCAAACCAGGATTATATGAAATGCTGAAAGGTATCCTTTAAGAAGAGGAAGAGGAAGAAAAAGGTAAAGATACAAATTATGAACAACAAATATGCATCTATCAACAAGTGAATCTAAGAATCAAGTGAATAAATAATCTGAAGAACAGAATGAACTGTTGATTATAATAGAATCAGGGACATAGAAAGGGAATGGACTGACTATTCTTGGGGGGGAAAGGGGTGTGGGAGATGTGGGAAGAGACTGGACAAAAATCGTGCACCTATGGATGAGGACAGTGGGTGGGGAGTGAGGGCGGAGGGTGGGGCGGGAACTGGGAGGAGGGGAGTTATGGGGGGGGGAAAAAAAGAGGAACAAATGTAATAATCTGAACAATAAAGATTTAATTAAACAAACAAACAAACAAAAAAAAATTATTGATGGATATAAGGGAAAAAGGCTAACTGAATAGATGTATTTCACTTGAAAAAGATAATTTCTCTCCCTCTGGCATTTTATGTGGAAAAAAAAGAGAGATATTTTAAATTTAAAAAGAGACATTAAGAATTTCTGCTACTTGCTTTCTCTGTTAGTGAATTTTCATAATGAATTATAAAATGACCCAACTCATTTTTTGAAGGCACTATGTTAACAACAATCTTTCTCAGTGTATGAGAGCAACTGCAAGCAGTGATGGAAAGAAGGATTGTCCATACATTCAAGTTGGCACAATGAAGGGCGGCGGCCATTGTGTCACTGCTCACAGGGCAAAAAGGAGGAGACGTGGAGCCTGGAGCAGGCAATGAGTGAAATTTTTACCCTTCTTTTCTGGTCTTCTCACCCCCAATTTTTTGTATTCTTTTGGCTTTACCTGCTGAAGACGCATGCCTTTGATACAGTTGCTTGTTGTGAATCACTATTTGAAAGTCCACACACATCTTGAAATTCCTAACGGCTTTTTACCCCCCACATTAGTACGCGCACATCACTTTCACTGCTAGTACTTGAAAGGAATTAAGACATCATATAACCGAATGCTATCATTTTACAGATGAGAAAAGCAAGACCCTGAGAAATTCAGTAATTCTTGAAAGGTCACCTGAATCGTTAACAGCCTCATTTCTGATTTTTCCTATTTCTTTTTCCTGACAATGGCTCTGCCATCTCCCAAATACTCAGGATCTTACCTGGGGATAATTTCTGAGTCCTCCCTACTTCTTATTCCTTTTACAACACCAGTCACCAAGTCTTATTGATTCTTTCTTTCAAGACTCTGGTATTGTCAACTCTCCAGTATTTCACTTTTATTGCTTCAACACCTCATTACCCCATCCCTGAATATCCCAAGTGATTATAGTAGTCTCTTTATCTAATGTGCCTACCGCCTTATCTGATCTACCAGGTATTCTCCACCCTGGCTGCTCATTACATTGACCTGGGGCACATCCTTCACCCCCACCCCCACCCCACCATTCTGATTACATTTACTTGATCTGGAGAGGCACCTCTATGGGTATTTTTTAAACACAAGTTCCCCAGGTGATTTTTAAAGGGTATTCAGGATTGAATACCCTTCCCAGAGATATTTTCTACCCCGCCTAAGACACTTTGATCCTCAAGAATCTTCTATGCCTCCTCCTTGCTGTTGGCTTTCAGATAATCTGCCTCTTCCAAGCATTCAAAATTCTTATACTTCTCCTTCCTCTGCTTCTCAGTAGGAACCCTATGCTCTAGTCATATCATTCAATTCCTAGCATCAGACTTATTTCCCACAGTATCCTATTTCCATTTTTTAAAAAAAATATTTTTATTGATTTCAGAGAGGAAGAGAGAAGAGAGAGATAGAAACATCGATGATGAGAGAGAATCATTGGTGTGCTCCTACACATTCCACACTGGGGACCAAGCCCGCAACCTAGGCATGTGCCCTTGACCGGAATCTAACCCGGGACCCTTCAGTCTGCAAGCCGACGCTCTATCCACTGAGCCAAACTGGTTAGGGCCCCAATTTCTCTTACTTGTTACTCATGTGTCAGCATGTCCCATGGACGTACCTCTCTCTGTACATAGTGGGTCTCTATAGGAGACCTCGTCCCACTCATGGCTCTAGCTGTTCTCTCAGGACCCCTGGTGCTCTGGCTCCAGCCCTTGAGCACCTTATCCAAGTGCCTCTGCATGGCTGCTTCACTTAACGGTTCTCAAGTCCCAAACTGACCCCATTTTTCTCTCCTAAACTTGCCCTTTCACCTGTATGGTATCATCTTCCACTTGGTCCTGGGTCACACGTCTCCTCTGATTCTTTTCTGCATATTCATTATTCATCAAGTTTTGTTACTTCCACCAGTGAAATCTCTGAAACATCTCCCAAACCATTTCCACATGCTATTTCCACCACCACTTCTCTAATTTTATTCCTCACATCAGCTTCCTCAACTTTTACAATAACATAACTGCCTCCAGTTTCTTATAAAATCCATCTTAAATACTATGGAGATATATTTCCAAATATTTTATCCTCCCCCTTAAACTATTTTTGCTGGCGTCTGATTATATAAAATTCGAATTCCTTTGCTTGGCACAGAAGGCCATTTTTCATAGAGCCCCACTTTAATGTTCTCTCATTTTGTGCTTCCCCCTCTCCCATTTAGCCTGTGTGACAGCTGCCTTACCTCCTGCCCACACTGGTGCAATGCTACCTGTCAGGCAAGGCCCAGCTACCAGGTCACCTCTTGGGTGGGGTAGAATCTTCTACAACTCTGCTAAGTAGATTTAGTGTCCTGGGTCCTTTGGCCTCTTATCCTCCTTTGCCAATACCATTCACACTTGTTTCATTGCCTGATTTTCTCTATAACCCTTACTTGTTTGTGAATACCTATGGGCAGAGACTCTCTTATGTGTCTTTATACTCCTAGCACCAAGCAAGGTGCCTGATAGGTTTGTGGAACTGAACCAAGACCACAAAGAACCCTTCTCTCCCTCCTCCTCCTCCTCCTCCTCCTCCTCCTCCTCCTCCTCCTCCTCCTCCTTTTTTGTTTAAGCTAGTGACTCTAGTGAATTGGTTGATTAGGTCCCCTCACCTCCATGAATTACAGACAGTTAAGGTAAATCATATGGCAAGCATATGCCTGAACCAAGATCACTGGACTAGATTTCCCATTAATTACACCATGGCTTTATTCCTTCTCTAAGTACTTCGCAGCTTTCTCCTTTGTTTCCTAATTTAGGTTTCCTCTTATTAATAACTTCTCCTTGAGAGACAGACACTTTAGAGAAATGACACATTTAAAGTTCCTATTTTTGTAGACATCTTTGAACAATGGTTGCAATGGTACATGTGTGTATATGTAGATATTTATATCAATATGAAACTATTGAGGAAGTGTTTAGCAGTTAGACCACTTAAATCACTTAGTGAATAATATTGCCTTTTATATTAATTTTAAACCAGACCTGGATGGCAATATGCAGGGTCATTAACAATTGGAAAATATATTTCAGAAACATTCAGAGCTAACTGAAAGCATTTGGTGGAGAGGTGCCCAACCTCGGCTGTGCCTGTGTGGATGCGGTAGAATTAAACTAGAAATGAAGAATGTGTCAGTCTGATTCAAGCTTCTATGGCAAACCACGGGGATTGAGCATGAGTATCAGTTTCTGTTAAAAAGTCAAGCTGACATTTAAAAATCCCAGTCCTATTAAATTGTGCCAGAATCACATGCCCACTTGCAGGATCTGACAGTGGAAATGTGGTCTGCTCTAAGGATGTGTTTGA